>NC_080430.1:36314529-36646196 GCF_028018845.1 Melospiza georgiana | reverse complement strand
TAGGACAGGCTGGAGCCCTCTGTGCACTGTGAGAGGAAGTACGTAGCATGCAAAGTCAGTAAACTGAGGGTTACAGAGATGGGGAAAAATTCTCATCACTGGTGCTCATGGTTTTGGAAATGTTTTAAAGATCTTAGTTTTGGAACAGTGTAGCTATATGTGTGTTACAGGAGAATATGTTCAGGGTTGGAAGTCCAAACCACTCAGGTGAGCTAGTGGAGGAGATACTATGAATTTTATGTCGATTTTGACAGCAAGGTTCTAACATTTCGTTATTTGATTAATTGTAGAGTTTATGGAAAGGTAGGAACTTTTTGTGTTGGAAAGCAATTAATTAAAAATAAATATGATGCTTTTTTTTATATGTTTGGCAGATTATTCATTTTGTTAGCTGGTTATGATGGTGGCATCTGTGGCCTGGTTATGATGGAGCATCTGTGGCCTAGCTTTGAATCTTTTCTTTAGCTTTAACTACATTTAAACTGTTCTTACATTAAATTATTTTATTGATAATGGTCAAGCTCACTATTTTTAATATATGTGTCTGAAGTCTTTCCCTTAAAAGCTCCTCTGAGGAGCTTTGAACCAGATAGTCTGGGAGATAGCAAGGCGAATTGAGTTAGTGAGGCTATTTTTTTTACATTGTTTTACCTCACCTGAATTTATCACCAGTGAGCAGCAGCAGTAGCAAGCTGTGCCACCAGTCCCTGACAGTTCCCCGTTCTTCTCTAGCATTTGGTGAAATGTCCCTCTCTTCACCTCTCTACGGCCACTACTCTTTTCACCCGTGGAAGGAAGTTGCATTTTGATCCCAGAATTTACTGCACTTCTATAACAGCCTCTTATCTGGTTCAGCAGGTGCCTTTTCAGTAAATTATATAGTTTCTTTGGAAAATATCCTCTTTTGAGGACAGGTGGGAGATATTTTATCCCCTGCTGGCAGCTTCTGGGAGAGAAGTAGTGTACTCTGCAAAAGTATGGCAGGGATTCCACTTAGTGCTTTTTCATTGTGGCTTGACCCCAGCATGTTCTGCTCTTATATTTCTGGTAAAGCTGTGTGCTAGAGCTGTAGGCTTGGCTGCAAAGTGTATTTCAATGTTGAAAAGAATACAGTTATCCATATGGTAAGTATTTAATCTGATTATGTTTATAATTTTGACCTTCTGCTCTTCAAGAGGCACAAGCAAGTGTAAGGCTTTCTGATGCTCTTTTTGTGGTCATTGAGACAGTCATCTGCAAAGAACTTTAAATTTCATGTGTCTTTACCTGGCCACAAAGAAAGCATCCCACAGAGTGCCTGATAGAGAAGATTCTGAATATATGTTAGCAGAAACATTGGTCTTCTTTCTTACAGAAAATGTAAAATGGAGGGGGCAAAAAGGGGAATATCGGAACTTCTCTGGTTCTGCAGAGGAAATGGGATGGTGAGGGTGTGTCATTGCTGTGTCTCTGCCTGTGCCTCAGTCCAAAAGTGCAATTGTTCTTTCTATGCAAAGTTGCTTTGAATTAGGAGGAATGTTACAGATGTGGCAACGTGGGCTTTCACTGTAAGATGTTCCCTGTTTGTCCTTTAGGAGTGCTGCGTGGCTGTGGCTAGATACATTTTTTTCAGAGATGTTAACAAGGGCAGATTCAAAAAGATAGATGCATGCTTATCTTTTCACGCTTGTGATAAAAATCAATGGGAATTTAAGAGCTTAGGATTTAAATACTTACAATTTGGAACTATCCCAAGATCCTTGACATCAAAAAGGCGATGGCCTCGTTTTATGCAGATGTCCTAGCACTCAAAGGGTGCATAAATTATTGCACCACTTATCAATTTCTCTTTAATGTATTCTTCTCTTATATCTGGGACACTGTTAATAGAGGAAAAGGATTAAAAAGCATAAAAATAACTTGTATGTAAGTTTCTTTGAGTTGAATTTATATCAGTCAGCCTGTCAGCACTAACATATGGGAAATATAGTTTCGCTACCATGCATAGCAGGGGCTAAAAGTGCTGTTTAGACCATGTGCTCAACTCCTACAGAAAAGGGACTTTATATCACTCGTGCAGCCCACTCACAAATTTAAGGGGTGACATCCATGTATTCTGAATACATGGTAACCCAAATATTGATCTTGTTACAGAAGATGTAAAATGGAGGGGACAAAAAAGAGATAAAGAAGTTCTAGATCTGAAAGGAAATTCTGTAAACTTTAAAAACTCATTTTTTTAAAAAAAGCTTATTATATTGATATTGTTGTGTTGAAGCAGTAGTTGTACATATTCGGGAATTTTCCTGTAGCTTTCCCATATATTGGGCTAACTTGCAGTAACATTTAACATCTCCTTGTACAAATTACTGTAAACTAGTAAAGATCCCTACTGTTTTTGTTTTGTTTTGCTTCCTAAAGCCCCCTGCTGCTGTTGATTACACCTAGATGTGCTACTGATTGGAACTGCTAAAAGGCAAAAATAGTGTGAATGGTTTCTGAATCATTTAATTGTTGAACTAATAAGATGTTTTCACTGGGACCTAATAAAACAGATCATATTAATAGGTATATGTACTGCCCATGAAATTTCTGATCGCTTTTGCATAATTTTTGTAGATACTAATGTAGGAGTCCCAAGCTTGATTAGTTGTGTTTTTGAATAATACTCCTGGATGTGGTTCCAAGAAAGAATGGGGAGCATAACCTACCCAAGAGAGTGGTACAGTAGAGATTTTTCTTACTGGAGTTTATATATTTGTATATTTTTAGTGGTGTGTAAATGTTCTGTGGACATATTGAATCGAGTAGATAATTACATGGACAAGATGTATTCAGTCTTATGTTAATGCTGCTTTTTAATAGCTGTATAATGCACACTGCACTTTGTGCATTTGAACCTTGAAAAATTGCTTTCCCAATACATTAATGCTTGCCAAATAATGCCCAAAATTGGCCTAGGGCTATGTTGGCTTATCATGAAAGAACGTCTTCACCTTCAATAGTCTGTCAATGTCCATGCAACCTCTTACCTCTGGTTGAAAAGAAATATATGAATATATACAAGGTAGTCGTAAAATGAGAAGATTCCAAAATAGATCATTATTCGTGACAGTTAAAATTTGAATTGGTGGCTTTCGTATAATCTCAGACACATTAGTTTTAATTTGTAATGTAAATAATTTTCAAGAATAAAGGTGAAATTAGTATTTAGGGAGGAGAAAGAAAAGAGAGGAGAGGGAGGGAGTCTAAGGCTGACTTAAGGCCTTGTAAATCTGCAGCAAAACTGGAAGTTTGGTTCCAAGCATCTAGAAAATGAATTACACACAGTGGAGAAGTCCACCTTCTATTATGGCTTTAGATTAATTCACACTGTGTCCAGGACTTCTCCAAATTTCTTCCTACATAACTATAATCCCTCCCCGTGCTTTGGGTAAGGCAGTAGGGAGCTGCGGAATCAGCAGTTTCCAAATCTTTCTGGTCGTGTCAATCTGATCAGCTAACCTTTTCTTTGCCCAGCATACCTTTCATCTCAGGCAGATCTGTGTCACCTACATTTCAAAATTAAGTTTTCATTTTACCATTTTGTATACGTTTGCCACTGACCCTGAGAACAAACTCTGTTTTCACCCATGTTACTTTTTTGTAAGCCATTTTACTTTTCAGTCAGCTGAATGCTGTAGGGCTTCAGTTCAGGAAAATGAAATTATTGTTCATAACAGGTGGTTTCTGGTAATTATTTTCTTCATTTGTGAAAGACATTATGTTCTAACAGATAATATCTTACAACCTCTTCTTTTCTTGGTCACTTATGTTGAAATTATCTTGTAGTACAAGGAGTAGCATCATTTATCCGCAAAGGTAGTATTTTACCTATATAGTAATATATATGTTGCATTAACACGCCTCATACCCACATGCATGCATATTTCTGACTACTTAAAGAATGGGAGCAAGAAGAAGTTTTAAAAGTTATACCTTGTCAGTCTAAGAACATAGTGAGAGAGCTGGAGAAAACTGTGATCATGTAAACTGAAGTGCTTTTAAAAAAAAAAAATTACATACTTGATATATGCTTCAGGGTTGATGGTGGAAGGGGAAGAGCTAATCTCAGTATTGAATTATTAGGACACACACACACACACACACACACACACACACTGTTCAAGAATTAAAGTTTTAAGCATTAGTTATTGAATGCAGATTCCCTAGAAATTTTGGCTTTAAAAATTATAAGGCAGCCTGATGCAACCTTCAAGAATAAAGGAGCCAGTCATCCACTTTGCACTCTAGGAGACTTTTAGTTCCTTTGACCAACTATTCAAATTAATTATTTGATTGAAAAGGAACAAAATAAAACCCCATAGTTGTATATAAGAAGCATAATATAGAAAAGAAAAAAAAATCTGTTTATCACAAGCAGATAGTGTTCCTTCTGTGTTTCTCTACTTTCTACAAAGATAAATCCATCAGAGTAGTGCTCATTTAATGGACTAACATTTCACAGGATCTGTTTCTTTTCATTGGCCTAGGTTGACTGAATTCATTGAGCTTATTTTTGCAGAGATTATTTTTTGCAAGACTTGCAGGGGCTGAGAATTTTGAACCATATATTTTAGATAACAGGAAAAATGGATTCCAGTTTTTAACTGAGATAAAAGATTTGAAAAATGGATTTTTGTGGAGTTTCCATTGATGGGTAAATTTGTGTCAGTCATTCAATTTAAAATTGGAAAAGTATTTTTGTGAACTACTTTCACTTATAATTTTATCTGCTGGTCCCTTAAAGGCCAGTGTTTGTCCTTATAGATGATGCCTGCTGGAGATTCTGCAACTGGAATTTAGTTGCACGCGTGTTAAATATAGTGTAATTTATCTCTGAACGCACTGTATTGATAATATGCACTAGGTTATTACTAGAGTTATTTTGAGCTGAGCCTTGAAAAAGACAGGTATGCTCTTCATGTGGGGTTTTTGGTCTTCTTTTCTTCTTGTATTAAGCATAAAAAAATCCAAGTCAAAATAGAACAAAACCCAAAAAACAAAACCACAAAGGGTGTGTTGTTATTTAGTTAATCAAACTAAATAACAACACACACTCCTCAGAAAAAAAAGAAAAAAAGAAAAGGGAAAAACCCCTACCACCTTGGAATTATTTCATACTTGATGCCATTAAAATGTTAGAATTCTTTTTATCTTGCCTTGTAGTTTGTTTAGTACATTAAAGTCTTGCATGGTATATGTAAGTGCACACTAAAATCAAACAGGAGTGCTGCTAACTGGAAGCTCTCGTGGTGCTTTTCACAGAGCTTGTGTGTAAGCTTTCCAAGTGCAGGGAAGCAATGGCAGACCCTTACTGCTCCTGCAGAGCACTGTAGCATCCTTTACCTTAGTTCCTGGCAGCATCACCTCCATTCCTTTGGCTTGTCATGAGCATCTCTAATAGAGTAAAACTCCAATGCATGTAGCAAGAAACGAAGCGTGTAGGGGAAAAACATAAAGATTCTTGACTGAAATAGTTCTTTAACTTATTAACAGACAAGTGTGCATGTCAGAAAAACACACTTGTTTGCCGGGAGTATATGCAATAGCTGATGGGTAAAGAAACAGAAACCTTAATGGCTGCTTGTGTTTAGGTCACCGTTCATTCATTCATTTGTTGCTGGAGCTATGAACTATTCATATGTTGCCACAGTATGTTACTTACACACGGCTGCTGCTGAAGGAAGGAAGAGCTAAGATGCTTCACAGACATCGACATCGGGGGGATTAACATGTCTGCTTCATTAATATATATGTGCATACATTAATGTTGAAGTATTGAAACTGTTTCAAATGAAATTAAAAACTGTCTTTTGAGGTCTGCTGCAGTCCTTAGAAACATTTTAGATTTTGGCATCAGTCTTACCGGTTTCTTAACCATTTTACTTTTACTTTGCCAGTGGGGATACAAGTGCAGACAGAGTGCTCATCGCTTGCCTGCTGCCTGGTTTTCTGTTGTTTTTCCTTAGCTAGGTCTGCTCTCTGTACTTGCTAGCCATCATTAAGCATATATGAATCCCTGTGGAGTGGCAGGCATGGATTCTGTGAGTGACATTTCTGGCAGCGTTTTCCTTGTATATGGCACCAGGCCTGATTTTCTGAAATTTTAAGCATCTATGATCCTCATTTGCTTCCGCTGAAGCTGTAGGTACTCTGTCCTTTTGGAAAGCATGCTGCTCAGTGCTAAATCTCAGGCAGTTAGGAGATGAGAAAGTCCTGGAAACTTACTTAGCACTCATGTGACAGCCGGCTCTGTAGAGCAGCAGTATCGTCTGTGTGAAGGCATTGCCTCCTCCACTGCTGTATTAGCTGCGGATCCAATAATCTGCCCCTGTGAAACTAGGTTTGGAGATCAGTGGTGAATTGTTCACTATTGTTTATTGGAGCTCTTTAAAATATATTTGCAATGTATAAATCACTTTGATATATAGAAGCTCACATCCTAATAAGATTACATTAAGTATCCTAATAAGATCAAGGCTTGAAATTATGTTTTTCCGGATTTGAGTGATATAAATTAATTTTAGTTTAAACCAGTGTCAGTGTTCTTAGATGTTCGTTATAAATACTCTGTTTGCAGTTTATGTGGGTCTGCATTTAGATTTTTTAAAAAAATCAATTCTCCTATTAACACAAGAAGCATTCTCTCTTCCTTTCCTTCCAGTGTGCTTCAGCTACAGATTATCAAGGCAATGCTGTAATTATTAAAGGCAACCAGTGAATTACAGAGAGAACAACAGTGGCTGATCACTGAACTCTGTTGGCACTGGCCTTTCACTTCTCATTTAAGTCTAGCTTACTATATAAAATGAATTCATTATTGTCAATTTAGATCCCTTGTGGAAGCTAATCCACATCATAAAGCCATTCTACACAAAAGTGAATTCTCTTTAGGAAGACCTTACAAGTGCATGCAAACTGAAATATGCAGGAAAATTCCAGTACAGGCTAAAGTAATTGTTACTTATAATAACAGACTACCAGGGTAAAATGTTGGAGTAGTTCAAAAAGAACTGCACAGTAATAGCTCTGCTATGCCTTCTGTTGGTCAGAAATCCATTCCACTTTTTATTTTATTGCTATTTCTGATTTCTCTGTAACCTATTGCCCAAAAGTATGGATCTGAAGGACTAACTCAGTCTTTACTTCTTGTTTTCAGTGTTAAAATTAGGTGCATAAAGTCAGGGGAGAGGCTTGAATACTTTCAGTATCAAGAAATTCTCTTCTCCTTTAGTGGTCTAGTTGGAGATGTTTTTTTTGGACTTGGATGAATTGTCCTCCAAGGTGTGCCATACTGGGTAAAGTATTACGGAGTTTACACAGAAGTACCTGTATATCTGTAACCAAATTATTCTGTTATAATCACCCTTCCAGATGCACCTCCTGCTATGTCAGGCCAAACCTAAAATGATATTCAGTAACAGTGTATATTCCTTGCAGTTATGTCAGAGAGAGTTTTCTTAGGTTTTTTTAAACTATCAGCATTTTAGTATGCTAGCATCTCTACCAGTGTTTTTATCAGATTTAATTATTTAAATATAAATTACTGTACTTTTATCTTCCCATCGGCCCTCACAACCTATGACCTGGATGGTTTTGTTGCTTTAATTTTTTATCTAAAATATAAGTATTTTTGAGAAGATAAAATTTTAGTATTGAATGGCTACTTTTATTTCTTACTACGTTTTAATTCACAGAAAGGTAAAGATATCTCCTATTAGTGAAATTTACCTTACTGACCTGGTAACATTTCAAGTGCAGAGCACAAATATAACAACTCCAGAGAAGGTCTGTTCCAGTTTTGTGCTTAAATGCCAGAGTTTTATGTGCAGTGCAATAACAGTGAAGAGTTGATTCATTGCATTTACCAATGACTGCCCCAGATTTCCTTTTGTCCTGTCTAAATACAGCTGAGTATGTTTTTATGGATGCCTCAGCATAAGAAAAAACAGTGCATATCACTGTCCATTTGACATGAAGCAGTGGACACAGTGTAAAATTATTTCTGTACTTGGATTTCTCCAGTGTCAGGCATGGATCTTGTCAAGCTTTTACTACTTTGTTTTGCTTAAGGACTTTGTCCTGAACTATAGAGCAAGAATAGTAATGACCTTCAAACTCGATTATCTAATACTTATTTTACCCTGTAAGCTAGAAAATGCACTTCAATTTCATGACTCCACCTGACTGATTATCAAGTGAACAAATTTTGGTAATTTTTTTGAAAGAATTTATTATTTGTTTCTTTTAAAAATTGTTTCTCTTACAGGGTGCAAGAAACAGTTTGATTCATATTTTTCAATGTAAGAGGCTAAGAGTGTTAGCATCTGTGTCTCTATAAACATATTTAAAATTTCAGGGAGAGTTTAAATATTTATGAAAATATAAAAGGTAACTTTAAAATAATATGTTTCTCTTAGAAACTGGTGGCCAGAACTTATCTGCACACAAATTACTTTTGGGAAAAGAGGGGAGCGTACTTAGAGTCAGTTTTAATATTTTTAATGGTTTTCACTTTTTACTTTGCAGATTATATAAAGCCTTCAAATATTAATATATATTCAAGATTAGGGATTTATAGGCTTCTTTCGTTTACTATACATTGCTTGTCTGTGAAATTTTCATGGTCTTCTGATTCTTCTGAATCATAGTTATTGTGCATGGAGATAGACAGCTGATGCTTCTGATAACTTTAGATGACATAAATAAGTGAAACTCCTGGCCCAAAGATAGCAAAACCCATGAATTTCTTTATAAATAGCCTACAACTGGAAAGCATGTATGCTTTTTTTTTTCTGTTGGTTTCTGTTTCTTGGGTTTTGATGCTCTGATATTCAAAGCATGCTGACTTTTAAATGCTTGTTTTTCTGAGATATTTAGGTTCTTTTTGAAACAAGCTCAGTGTTTCACAGGGATAATATATCTGGCTATAGTAATAAATAAAAGTCACAGTGGTGGAATTATTTCATCATTACATGTTTTGGGTGGAGTTGTTTTTAAAGAATCTCTGTGTTTTATTTATGTCATTTAACTGCTGATCTCATATTTATGTAAAAAAAAGAATTTAGATTTCTTTATTACTCTTCTCAGAAGTGCAGTGGGCAGTGGTCATGACTGAACTGTGCTCCCATATCCTATAATGAGGCTCTTGTGTGATTTTTCACTGACACTTTGAAAAAGACTTAATCATTATTCTACCCTTTCTTATCTTTCATTGTGCTACTGGACATTTCAAACACAGACCTTTCATATCACAAAGCCACCCACAGAAAAGATGGATATTCTTGAAACTAATGTTACTTTGCTTTCTGTATTTGGAGGATTTCTTATTTTCCTGTGCTGCTTCTTCCTTTAAATACAGACAGATTTTTCTTTTTGCAGAAGTAGATACTTAATAGCTATCCCGCATGGAAAAAAAATTCAAGGGTTTCAAGGAATAGCTTTTGCAGTAGCAATTGCAGGAGAAGTGTATAAATTACCATCTCTTTTGGGTTTTTTCCCCCTCTCAGTACAACTCTTACTATAATTAGCCAGCATTTAACAGCAAATGTTTGCTTTGGTTAAATTATTCAGAACATTTATTTTACTTGTCAAAGGTTAGATCAGGTTGTTGTTTGAACTGGTAATTAAATGCAGCCTAATACACTGTCATATTTATATGCACTATCAGCCCTGTTTCCTCCTTATTCTGTATAATTTTATAATGTTCAGGGCTGACATTTAGGCTTCCAACTCAGATCCTGTTTTCTTGGAAAGAAAGTAAGATTATACTTTTCTGTTTCACTGTACATGAATACACTTAAGAAAATATAAATTAGGGTTGTTTGGAATATCACAGCTATGGATTTCATTGTCATAAAATCAGTGAAGGCCCTTTGAATATTTTATTTGCTTATTTCAGTAAGTCATTACACAGCAACTGGTATATATAAATTATTTTCCAGAGGTGAATGTGACGTGGGCAAGTGTGGCTATCTCCTTTGCTAATTGAATACCTACGAGTCACAATAACATAAAGTATATTTAAATTACAATCCCAAATCTCTACCAGAAATATGCATAGTACTGAAATACAAAAAGGTTCCTGAAGTAGTTACATAGGGGACTTAGATGAGCAAACAAAATTAAAATGTCTCAGGGTAAGGGCTCCCCATGAACCTAGGGCAGTGGCCCTTGCATATGGACATCAGAGCACTGAGGTTGGCTGTCCAAGCTGATCAAATGAATGAGAGTTTTAGAGAGTAGCCAGGATTCAACCTCTCCACTTTCTCATGACAAGTTCAGAAACTATTTTCCACATGCTTATATGAGACAGTAATTTAATTGAATTGTCAGGTGTATAACATGTCCATTCTTTTTTCATTTCTGCAGTATAGGTTTATTTTCTTAGTCAAATTGAACAAAGAATAAATCATGGCTTTTTTAGAAAACTTCTCTGCTCATTGGATGTGATATTGTTCAATGTCTATGAACGAAAGAAGTTTGTGGTCCAGATAAAAATAACCATAAAAGTGGATCATCAACATTTCAGCAATGTGTTTTTCCTACCATGTTTAGACAAATATTTCTGCCTTTTTCAGTGCGTTTGTGTGGCAGCTTTCTCTTCATGTAACCAGTGAATTGATATGTATACATTTCAGCCTGTCTTATTTTTTAGCATTTCTAAAACACTTTTTTAAAATCCTACCTATTGTATTGCAGGTTTGAAAGATTTTCAGTTCCATCAACTAAGAGCTACGCTGACTCGTAGCCTTGTTAAAAAACAATTCATACTTAATGGTAGTGAAATCCTAATTTATCTACTGTCATGGTGATCACCCCAGACAATATTATGTGGTTGCAAAAGCTGAGACAGGAGTAAGGGCTAAACATACAAGCACTATCTTAAAAAGCCAAGATCCACACCTCAGTTCCTGCACATATGATCTCCGAGGAGCAGAATTGATTTTTTTAAGTTGGGTTGGTTTTTGGTTTTTTTACCCTTTCCTCCCCCCAACCATATTTTTTATAAAACTGGCATAGGCCACCACAGGCCACAAGGTAGAAAGATACAGTAAAAACAGAGTTAAAAGTGAAGTGTATTCTTGATTATAATTATAGCATTCCTAGCGTGACACTAAAGAAACTCGATGTATGGTGCTCAGTTTGTTATTTTGCAGCTTGTTAAATTTTTATACTTCATGGTTGTGGGAGGTAGCTAAAAACAAGAGAATATTCTGTGCTCTTACAGAAATCATTTTGACCTCTAGGTAAAGTACATTTATTTGTGTACACATCATCTGAACTGTGAGTCGTTTTGATTGATGTAGTAGATTGCATACACATATGGCATAAAGAGGACCTGGGTTAGGCTAAAAGTTCTGGGCTCTTTCATGATGGACTATCTAAATATAAACTAGAATAAAAATGAATAAATTGATTTTCAGTCGTACAGGAGTGACATGCAGGAGTAAGTCCTGGGATGGTTATTGCAGACTGTGTGTGCCTTTTATTCAGGAAACTGATGTGAAATTAAATAATTGCTGTATTAAAGTTTAAGAAGTATTCACACATCTGTCACACCAAGGCAAGTGGGAAGGAAAATCAGTGTAGATGTTTCAGATGCTCTCTTAAAGATCATGAATACTGTGAATCAGAAGAAGTGGTTTGACAGCATGGCGCATATCCATGAAAGTAGCCATTTCTTGGAAATAATAGGTTTAAAAGTTTAACATGTAGAGTTAGGGTGTGGATAATGTCTAAAGCGTTTTATCTGTGAACTGGGGAGCTCAGTGGTCAAATCATATTTCAGTCATGAAAAAAACAACCCAACAAAGTGAAAATCTTGCTCCTTCCTGCAGATCTCTCATGGTCATTCCTACTGGCTTTGAGAATGCAAACAGTTTTAGTTTAAATATTCTTTTGTCACCTGTGTTACCTTTTATAGGGCAGGCTGTGTATATACCTTTGGAAGGTGACTCCTCTTTCTTCATTAGCATTTCTGGTATCAGTGCAGTGAGAGAGCTACACTGAATACAGAGTCAACCTTGCATTTAAAGGAGGCAAGGATATAATCTTTCAAACAGACTAACTTCATACAGATATACGAGAAGCATTTGTTAGAAATAAATGTTCATGTTAAAAATACTTGTGTTCGGTTTTTTGAATGGGTGAAGGGAGTCTTATGAGGGGTTCCTTGAGAGAAAGCAAGCTGACTTGGAGTGGCATAGTAGAGGAGTGATTTCCTGCCTTTCTAAATAATTTTATTTCAATTATCTTTGTGTTTTGACTTTCATTTCTGATCAGATGCTGTCAAAACCTCTAAACCAAAACTGATGAATAGTTAATATTAGTTATCTAGATTTGTTGTATTCAGTAGTTTGCTCATAAGTGTGGCTGCTAAAACAGAACAGGATTTCCCTTTTTCTTCCCCAGTAAAGAACAGGAACTTCCAAAACACAAGAGTTTGGATGAGTAGGCAGAGGATCTGCTGCCTTCAAGCCTTCTTGGCAACAGGTGGAATTGTGATATGTGTTTGACAGAATAGTCATCTCAGCTAGGCAGTCTTTGTCTGCTACCCCTCTTTTGAAGAAAGATCTATCCCCTTGGTCAAGTTTTTCCTCCTTTTCCATCAGGAAGCAAGGAACACCTGCTACTGCCATCTTCTGTCTTCCTTTTAGGAGAAAAAGATGAATAATACATGACCAGAATTTCAAAAGCAACTACTAATTTTAAGTGCCCCAAGATGCACAGCCTTGCTATTAAGTAAGAAAGAAAAGTGAGAACAGATCACACCTCTATTCTATATGCTTGGTTTCTTTCCATTTACTTCTGGATGCAGTTCAAAATTCTGATTCCATTCTTCTTAATGCGCTGAGTGGTCCTGAGCCTTGCCACTGTTAGGTCACTTCTCTGCCTCAACTATGGCACCTCTCTATCTCAACTATTAGCAGAAATGCAACAACATAGCAAAAATAACATTTTTTCTAAGCTTTTGCTGTGGCCGGGTTGAGATTATACAGTCTATATCAGGAAAAAGAAATCTGAAAGCTGCCTTTTTGCAAAATGGTCTTCTGTGTGTTGAGCAAGACAGAAATGAATAAATTTGGTCAAAAGGACAGAAAAAGAAAATAAAAATATTTGAAACAAAGAATGGGAAAACAGCTATTTTGTCCAGGAGGATTCAGAATGCTTTCATGATTCAGATATTGGGATATTTACCTTAAATATTCTTAAAAAGTCATACTGCTCTGTCTAGCGCAGACAAGGAAGCTATCTGAAAAGGCTTTTTAAAAACAAGAAAAATTTAATCAAGGAGGTTTCTAACCATAACTTGTTTACATCAGTTATATTTTTTTTAATAAAATGGGCTTAAAAGCTTAGCCTCAAATCTGTTGTCAGCTTTCTGTGAGGTATAATGACAGCTGTTGTTCCAATACAATTCTTCAAATCTATTTACTGTTTTGAGGGAATTCCAGTTCTTTTTGCTGATTATATACAACAAAACTTGGTATTCAGAGAACACTGGGAGATTCAGTCATGTCACAGTGGTTGCTGAATTAGAGAGAGCACTCAACAAAGCTTAACTTATTTAGGAGCCATCAATCTATTGTATTATCTAATAAAAATCAAAAAGCTTTAGAGAATCTGCCTGCTGTTCTGCTCTCATTCCCCAGAGCAGAGGAGTATATATAAATCTCAGGGCAATGGATTTCTTAGTCACGAAGACCTAAGGTCTTGTTCTGCTACTTACGTGTTGTCCACCAATGTCCTGCAAAACGAGGCTTTTGTTTCTTGCTGTGCAGTATGTGCTGACCTGCTTCTAAACCAAAATCAACCCAGGACTTAAGGTAAAGGAGTAGTTGGTGACAAATTTACTGCCAAACCAAGAAACCCTTTTAATTGCAACTCACATATTTCCCCCCTTTTAACAGTGTATTTTGTCTGTAATTCTGAATTAATTTATTTTACGAATTCTTATTGTTACTATAAATTGAAAGTAAAGTTCTGCAAAATTAAATACCTTTTTAATAGCCAGATTTGTGCTCCTATATAACCTTGCAAAATACTGCTTTCCTGCTTGCTGTTTAAGAGCTTCGTCTATCTGTTTAAGGTTTTGAGGTGGCACAGGCAGTGTGCTTGATGTACCATGCTGCTTGCACTGGGGACTTGTGTGCCTGTGTTTTACATGCTCTGGCAAGCAGCAGGGACTGCCCAGAAAATTTTTTAGGAGGAATAAATGCCTCTAAGTAGCAGTGCATTATAGAAATCATTATGCTACAGGGGTTTTATCAGCCTAGCTTCTCTGTGTCTGAAGACTTCAGCAAGACCACTTACTCCCTTGGGAGTTTGATGAGCATGTACAGGAAAGCAGACAACACTTCATCCAGCTGCTCAAAAATTTTAATGAAAAATATGAGAGTAGGAAGAGAGAGGAATATAAGTTATAACAGATAGCACTGTATTAAGAGATCAAATTATTAAAGAAGGAGCATTATTGCACTATAATTTTCTCCCATTTATAATATTATGAACCTTGGCAGGAATTAGTAGTAAGAGTTCCTGACTACTAGAAACAAAAGTGGTGCATCAGGATATATTGAGCAGCAGAGTGAACTTTCTGTGAGAGGAGAAACCTGTCCTGTCATCTTTTTCAGTAGCATGGAATACAGTGATATGTTCCTGCCACAAAAACCCTGAGTAAAATGTTACTCATAGCAGAAGTGGTATCTTGATATAATATCTTCATGCAAAGTTAGCAGGTTTCATCCATAGCTTATGTTTACAAGTCCAAGAGGTTTCCTTTGCTTGAGGTATTTAATTTCCTTTCATTTAGATACTGCTGTTTGAAACTCACTACATCCTAGGTATGAGTAACCGTAGCACAAAAATATTGTAGCCCCCCTTCTAGAGGGGCCCCTCTGCATCCTGCTTTTGTTACTGCTGGTGTGGCAAAACTGAAGAGGAGCAACGTGAGCAGGCAGTACATGAGAGAAATACTTTGCCTTACACAGAATGAGCCCTTGGGTATGAAAGGGAGCAACCAAGGGAAGAAGATTCAGCATAGTTTTTTACCAGGAGTAGCCCTACTTTGAGCCTTTTTTCCTTTGAGGATGACTTCTACACATAAGTAACTACTACTCCTGTTGGCAGAAGTAGTGGAGAATCCTTGCTGTCTTCAGTCATTGCGCTGCAGCAGAATCAGATTTCAGGTTTTCCTGTGTAAGTCTGATTTGAATTCACTCATCAGGATTGGATCACATAGGCAAACATGGGTTGTGGGTCTTCATGTTATATAGAAACTTCATTGCATGGTACGAAACAAATTCTGCCTCTCTCTGCTCCTTTGAAGTGCCTATGAAATTCTCATATTCTTTAGCAAATGAGGTTTCCACCAACTTTCTTTGTACCTCAGCATGATACCATGCTGCTTTAGCATCTGCATATCTAGAAGAGAAAACTAGAAGAGAAAGATTTGATGTAAATGCTTCTGTGCGTGCATAACCATGCTGGTGTTTCTATAAAAATTCTGTCAACCCCTGTAGGAAACTGTTTTCTAAAAATAGTGAAAGAATAAAGGCTGAATCCAAGATTAATTGCTTACTGCTTTAAAGCTGTGATATTCCAGAAACTTACTTCATTGAATACACTTTTAGTGTCTAAGTTAGTTACTATCATTTTGGGTAAGGCTGCAGGCTAAGCTGCCATTTTTTCCAGTTCACTGTTTTGATGATTTCTTTCAGTCTTGACATTCTTTGGCCCTTTGAGTTACATTTGTATTACTAAAACATAAAGCGTGTAGCATAGCATGGTGCCTGTGTGTTTCTGAAAGTAAAACTCTTAAATACTTAAAGCATACCATAAACAGAAGTAAACCTAACCATATTTGGAAGAACAAAGCTTTAATTTAAATTATGTTGAACTGTTTTGTAACCAGATAGATAAATTATATTCTAAAATAAAACAAAGTATTTCTTTCATTTAATGAGTTTGTTTGAATCTTTTTAATATGAATAGGGTTTTTACCACCTCTAGGTGACTCTAAGAAAATGGAGTAGATTTTTAGTCAAATGATGTGTTGATTTGAACTCTTATGATATTAATCCTTCTTCTCTTTCACCTTCACTAAGGCAAAACATTGTTTCTTTCACTTTTATGTCATAGGTTATATTTTCTATGCTCTTAATAGGTCTACTTGCTTCTCTCTGGACTGCAGCAACTGGTCGTTCTCCTGTGCTATCTGACTAAAGATGGATACAATATTTCAGCTCAGGCCTTAACAATGTCAGACACCTCATTTTTATCAACTGTTCTGACTATGAGGAGCCTTTATTAGAGACTTAAGTTGAAAGGAAAAAATGTGAAAATGCATCAACATAACATTTTCACATCTGGTGCCAAACGCAGCTTTTGTGGATGGAGGAATGTTCAGGGCACAGGCTACATTTATGTTAAAAGTTGTGTTCTTTTAACAGCCTCACTGTGGATCTGTCACATAGTTTTTCATTAAGAATAGCTACAGTTCTGTGTTAAGGCTGTGGGATTTGTGGGGGGTTTTGGATTTTTGGAAATCAAACTGCAAAATTGAGGCTTGCTTTGGCTGGCTATTTTGTCTTTTTTGTTGTTGGTTTTTTTTTTTTTTTTTTTTTTTTTTGTGAGACTGTACTGAATATAAAACTATAGAATCAGGTATTTAAGATGGTTGATGCCCTTTATACTTTCATTGTCACCATTTTCAGTGCAGAAGACAGAAGTTGTTTAGCCATAAATGTCAGGTTACACTGTTCAGAGCATTACATCTTGAGAAAAATTGTTGACTGGGATGAGAGGGGGCTGTGGCTATAAAACTTAGTAGCAAACATGACATGAGGATTTTGATCCTCTCTGCATTATTCAAGTTTTTCTTCCTTAGTCAAACTAGTGTTTCTTGCAAAATCACATAAGCTTAAGAAAACTGAAAACCAGAAAATGCATGAACTTGTTTCCTGATTATAACAAGTGTGTAGCTATCTTTGAAATTAACCGAATTTTAAGTTTTTATTTAATAAAAAGGTTTTTGTCTGTTTTTTTTTCAACTATCATATGAAATACCAAGAGAATACATTGTCATGGTCCCAGGCTATTTGTGTTGTTTCTCTCCCTGACATTTTAATTCACTACTGAATTTATTCTTTGCATGTTTAAGTACTGGTAAGACATGAAAGTTGTAGGGTTAAAACTGTAGACAGTGCTTCAAATCTCCTATGATAATTGTTCTTAGGTATGTATTCCTTTACTGTGGCTCTTGAGACAACTGTTTAATAGACAACATTTGAATAATACAAATGTGCGGTTGGTAAAAATGGATTAGGGTTTCAGGGTGGTACCAATGGGTGATATTTAATATTGAATGACATGTATTAAGACAAATGCTTTTATATATAATTTATTTGGCATTGTAAATGCATTTATCTTGTGAGATACAGACTCCCTGTTGCCACATGAAGTATTCTGGAAAGGTTTGGAGTAAATAAATAATAAAACCACTTTGATATACAATCTAACAATATTAAATATTAAGACTTTCACATGATTGATTTTAATACTTAATTAACTTATTTAAAGTCCAATGTAACTCTGTTTTTGTATTAGAGATCAGACAGGCAGAAGTTAAAATGCAGGAAATGTTATTAAATGGGACAAAATTAATTGCATTTCGTGACCATCAGACTCACTGGCTGTTAACCTGTCCATCAGTGGCATGATCTTGTTTGTTTTGTTCTGGATCCCAGCTGATGTTAATGTTCATCTGCTCCACCATGCCAGACCAATTTTTATGTTTACATCATTCTATTTTAATGATACATTTTATAAAAGAAGACAGACATGCTTTATCCTATCCAAAGTTAGTCAAATTGTGCACTTTTCTTCAGACTTAGTAAGTCTTCTTCCCTAGGCATGTATTTTCAGTGGGTGGTGGCAACCTGTGGAAGTGGCTGAGTAGGAATCTTAGCTGGTTTTAAGCTGCTCTGTGTGTGTGGGAGGGTTGTTTGGGTTGGTGGAGCTTTTTGGCGGTTTTTCTCTTGGAGGCACTGGGACTAGTATCTTCTGTATTTAAATAGAGATGGTGGTAGTAAAGAGCTCAAGTGATGGAGAGCAGAAGATCACAGTGCTGTGAGATAGATGGTCTCTAAGTAAAAATCACTCCTAGAGCAAAGAAGAAAGCAGTGAATATTATAGGTAAGAACAGATTTTTCAAAAATACCTATTAATGAGTGTCCTGGCAAAATATCCAGCTTGAAACAGATCAAATGGTCCTCATGTCTTCATTTTCCAAAGTTCATATTCAGGATGGTCTTCTACTCAGCCCTCTAATTAGCATGCTTTTTCTTTTTTTTTTTTTTTTTTTTTTTTTAATTCTTGGTTCAGGATGAATAATTTAATTTGGCCAGTGCAAGAAAACCCATGATATGGGACTGCTTCTAGATGATTTGGAAGACATCTGTGCTTCTTTGCTTTAAATAAACACGATACATGTTTATTCTTCTAATATTTAATTTCTTACCTACTTTAAAATGTTTTCACATTCTGGAAAATCCTCACTTCAGTGTTCTACCATGCTTGATTACTTCATAAGCCACAAACGAGGGGCAGAGTTGTGAACCCTCATAACATGATGCTGTCAAACTTAACAAAACATGCATAAGACCATTACCACATCAGACACTTGCTTTAAGTGAGGTTGTTTTAATCAATTTGACTTCACAGGGCAGCTAATTTATCACTTAGCTAAACAAGTATTTCCTCTACTTGTCATCAATTTAAGTAATTAAAATGGTAAACTTTGGATATGGCATGAAATAAAGGCCCAAAGATAATTTGGAGAAGGTGGTTGATGCAGTCTAATAGAATGAGTGCAAAGTATTATTTAAATACCTTGGTATGCTTCAGTAGTTTTCAGAAATGTGATATTCAGGTAGCTTTGCTGGTACTGATGGAAACTGATTTTTATTTTTAACGTATCCAAGATTCAGCAATGTTTTTCAGCTTCGTCCTCAGAGTTTAGTGGGTTCTCATTTTCCTTTCTTCAAGCATAAAATGTTTTGCTCTGTTCCTTGATTGTTTATAAATAAGAGGATGTCAGAGAGCAAGAGTGGAGCAAATGCTGCAAATTGGGCAGTTCTTCAGCCCTCATCCTGATTATCTCCCCAAGCCTGCAGTTCCTCTCCTTACATTTTACCATGGGGGGAAGGGAAGAGAGGAAAAAATGGGTAATGTACAAGCTTTGCCTAATTCTGTCTCACCTACTCAGTTACACCTTCAAAATACCCTTGCTGAAACTGATTGTATTTTCTAATTTTGCCCAAACAGTATGAATACTCATCCCTTCTTAAATGTTAATTTTGATATGTTATGGTGTGTTTTGTGCTTTCAGTAAATAATTTTTCAAGGTCCGTAAAAACAGTGATGATTAAGGGAAACATTTTTTGTGCGCTTAGTTTTTTTAGATTGAACTAATTTAGTCACCATTTCTGAAACAATGCTTTTAATCCATAAACTGCTTATTTGAATATTGAAAACTTTTATTCAATATCTGTGGCAAGTGAAGACATTAGTGAATGTCTTATGACATGAAATAAAGTACAGTATTCATGTTGAACTGTGCTATGTTTTGTTTATGAAATACTGATTTATCAACATTTTTGAGATTAGGGTAATCTTACTGCTTGTAGTAGTGAATAGTCTCACTGCTAAAAGAATGCAACAAATTTTATTTTTATTTTGAACTTTCCATCTTCTTTATGAACATCAATTATAATCATTTTATTATATGAACATTTATTATAATCTTATTGCAGCTGAGTCTTCTGCCTTGTACAGTTCTGTGTACATGTTTTTGCAATGTTTCACCCAGCTCCAGTCCAAAAGTGATGGGTGCTTCACTGGCAGTACAGCTAATGATAGAAACATATCTCAATTAGACTTTTATCTTTGCCTTGTTATCTCTGTCTAGTTAGGTGTGACTTATACATATTAGTGGAAGATGAAGTGGGGCTGAATTGAGGCTGATGCCACTGACAGTCTGGAGAAGTGGTTTTTGGTTTTGAATGTTTTAAATGTAATTTTTTTTAAGCATTCTAAACTCACAAGTTTGTATACAAGCAGAATGGCAATGCTAGTGAAGGCACGATTATATAAGACTGCTTTATGGCTGAAGGTGGTAGAAATCACATAATGTGTTAGAGTAGCTAATAGGGAAGGCAAAATATTTGTAAGGTCTTGGGTGAATAAACCTTCTCACATCTAAAAAAGAAGCAAGCGACTTCCAAGTAAGTACTAAGTACTCACTAAGAGTAAATACCCAGTGAGAAAAAGGAGTTAGAACAGGTATGTTAAATCAGACTATCTAATGCAGCAAGTGGTTTATCTCTGCTGTGTAGAAAGAGGTTGTTAGTTAGGTAAATGTCAGTAAACATCAGTTAAGTTTTTCCTAATGAAAACGAGTTGTTATTCCATCACACATGGAATACGGAGGAAGTGGTGGGAGAGGAGATGATAAGCTGTAAGCAGGTACCTCCACAGAACCCTTTTAATATCTGGTGGAGCTCTGTGTTGGAGTCTGTAAGCTTGTCTCTGGAGGGATTTTTGGTCTCTGTTGAGAACAGATGTGCTGACAAGCTGCCTTCACTGAAAGGCAGACTGGATTCAGCCCATGTGTGGTCAGCGAGGAGCAAAGCTGTGGCACTGTCCTTGGTGGCACATGAGGGCTCCTCCTGTTACTTAGGGCCAATAGCCACAGAGTCTATGCCTGCCTTTTCCTTGGGCTCATGAGTGGATTCATGTTTCTGCTAATTACCTTGACTAGATAAATGTTTCATACATGGTCCTAATTATTTTCTCATGTATATTACAGAATAGTTGAACTCTCAGTAGTGGGAAGCATGCCTGGTGTTTTGAGTTCCTTAGCCTTTCAACTTTGGAGGTTAAAAAAAAAGTAGAAATAGGTGCTTTCACTGTGATGTTAGGGCCAGCTAGAATCAAGTCTTGTAATCCAGTAATTGAATTTCAGCGGTTTATAACATTTTTATTGTTTCACACTGAGAATGGTTTTAAATTGTATCTTATTTAATATGAACAATATGTTATAGGCCATTACAAATCAACCACAAATCTGTGAAGAATTAATCTGTCTCAGAGAAAGATCCCAAGTGTAATTGTAATTGTTTAATAGTTCCCTTTGCTCTTTGTTAGAAGAGTAGAAAAGAACTTCAGTATAAAACTGTGAAGAAAATTGCTTGGACTAAGGAGTGAAGACTAATAGGTAGTGATACTTTTTTTAACTCTAACCATATGTATCCATAAACAAACACAAATAACCGATTAAATCACTGTGCAGATATCAAAAGTAAATCTATTCAGCTGTTTAAGGCTGCTCTAACAGTCTGTAAAGTAAATTATGGTGCATATAGATTGTAAAGGTATGGCATTTGGGGAGTATTAAAAAAAAAAAGGTGGATACAGAAGAGGACATAGAAGAGCAAACTTACTAGGGCTAAATTGATACCATGTTATGGATGTAAGACAGTGTAAGTCTGAAACATACTGTGTCTTAATTAAGTGGTGGCTGCTAGAACTATAATGGCTGGTAAGGTCATTTTGTGCCTGGTTCTCAGTTTGAAAGACACTCAGGGTTCTGCTTTGGTCCAATTGTGTAGCAATCTCTGAAGGAACATAAAAAGAAACAGTTAAACTTAAGCAGCACAGTCTGAAAAAGCTTGTCATTTTAGTGAAGACAAAATCAACTGATCAGGAAAAAGATATTTACAGCTGTATAGAAAAAGAAACAAGAGCAGCAGCTAAAATTCCAGCGGGAAAAAAAATTACTTCTGTGAAGTTGGTGCGGGTTTTGTTTTCTTTCTTTAAATAAATTATTTTTTCTTTTATTTATTTAAAATATCAGGTATTTATAAACATCTCTTTATATTTTTTCAGCCATAAGACTACAGGTAAATGTTATTTAATGGGCTAACAAGTTTGTAAATATTTTTCTTCAGGATACCATTCATGCAGTTTTCATTGTTGCAGTTTTAAAATTACAGAGGAAACACGTGAGGTATGCATACAGTCGCAGCACATTTTGCTGGGCCTCATATAGAATTGTTCAAGGCAATTCTGTGGTTTTGTGGTGTGTTTTGTCACATGACTTGATGATTGTAATAATTTGACATAAAGGTGTACCACTGCTCAAGTGTAAGTCCTACCTTCCCTCGGTTACTGGCTCCTTGTTCCCAAGACCTTCAGATGTTCCTTACTAGCTGAACAGAAGTGAGAGATGGTGGGAATCATTTCATCACCACGGTAACACAAGTGCCAGGGCACGCAGAGGATAAACCCTCATGGAATACAGCTGAGAGAGCATGCTTTTGAAAACAGCCTGGGTGCACTGGTTTCAAGTAATTGCCTAATAGTGGCCCAACTAGATAATTATCCTGAGATTTTTTGGGTTTGGGGTTTTTTTCCTCATAACTTAATAGTAAAATTAAGAAGGTATAGACCATAAAAAGTCTTAAGGATTCCAGTTCCCCTTCATTTATTGACAGTAAACTGAAGGTATAAAGCCTACCTGATCAGTGCCATACCTTCTAGGAACCAAAGAAAAAGCATAATTGAAGTGATTTCATATTTGTTAATATGCCAGTCCTGAAAGTGTAGATGCATACCTCTTCTTGTATCTCTTTTTATAATTTTTTCTAAATATAATTTTGTTGCGGTTAGAAAGTTATGATACTTGTAAACAAAGCAGTTAAAGTAAGTGATATTTAAAACTCATCTGGCAGTCATAGGTAGCTACTTAGTGTGCTTGGGCAAATCAGACCTATTTAGCTGGCTTAGGTTTTTTTGTGCTGTGAGTTAATAAATTGCTGTACAGTGACTAAAATGCAGTCCTGGCAAATGTACTCTTGCACTGTTAATGCACTGGAAAGGTAGTTTCTCTTTCTTATGCACTGATCATAACATCGTCTGCTTTTCACCCTCTTATTGGCATCCTCTAATTTGTTGCAGCCTGTATTATCTTCCAGCACTCCTCAAATGAACTTCTAACATAGTTCTCATTCAGTTGCTTGATAGTGATGTGAGTGCCATTCAGGAGCCTGTGATGATGAATCTGCGTCACCCACTTCCTAAAGTTTTAGTTCTGCCATTACTTCCCTTTTGGCCTTCATTTTTGGAAGATGTCTTTGTCGATTACGTTTCTTAAAATGCTTCCTTAACATCATCTTTCTAGAAGGCCATCCTGGTTTAGTAATGGTGTTTTCCAGTTAAGTTTTCCCACTGAAACCATTACATGGCACACACACAGCTCACTTGCTGATTCCTTCCTTCCCTCCCTCCTCCCTGCACTGGGATGGAGAGGAGAACTGGAGGAACAAAAGGTACAGATCACAGGTTGAGATGAGAACAATTTACTGGAAACAGCGATGAGGTAAGAAAAATGAACAGTAACAGCAATGATGCTAACAACAAGAAAAGAAAGAAACTGATGACAAGACAAGAAAAGAAACATTCTTGCTCACTGTGGAAACCCTGACAACACTCCCTCCAGATGAGAGCCGCATTACCCAACCTCTGCCATTCCTACTTGACCAGAAAAAAAAACCTTCTTCCCAGAAAAGACTCCCTTCTCCCTGCCCTGGTAGTGACATGACACGGTATAGAAAAACCTCTGGGCCCTGGCCATGCCACCTCCTGGCGACTGCAAAACCTGTTCTTGCCAGAACCAAGACAAAAGTTAATATAAATCTTGATAAAACCAAATTCATCTATCATGCTAGTCAGTATTAATCCATTCTCTTTTTGTGTGTCTGTTGCTGTTATACTTGACCTATGATTTCTGAAAAAGGAGTGGTTAAAAGGAAGATTTCTGGGGTGAACAGTCTTGGGTCCAGAAGAGTGATGATGATGGTCTTTCCTCAATTTTGCTCCATAATCTTCATCATGCCCAAGAACTAGCATCAGTTCTCCTTGGAATCAGACTAAAAGATGAGTAGGGAAAACTAGAAGAAGGATGGAAAGAAGCTCTTGCCCTGTTTTACAGTCTTCAAAACCACACTTGAACTTTTACTTGCAGTGTGATATTTGTAGGAACTATAACAATTCTTTTGGACTCCAAATAATACATTTACAACGTTCAAATGGAAACACTATTGTTCTGCTAATTAGGCAACTAATGGTGATGATGTGACTGGAAAATAAGGGGAGGTTTTAAGTACTTTTGTTGTTGACTCCTGTGATTGAAAAATAGTTAAAGGAATACTAAGTGTTTGTTTCTCTGTTTTTTTTCTTCCAGATAAATACTCATTAGTTGGGATTTACTACTGCCAGTATGTATCATTCTGTGTCTGAAACCAGTCACCCTTTGCAAACAGAGGAACAAGAGATAGGCATTGATCCCTTGCAGAGTTTTTTGAACAAGCCAGGGGAAGGTGAGTTTGTATTTCTGTACTTTTTTTTGAGTTTATACCTTACATAAGTGTGTCATAATAACTGTACCTGTCATAATTCGTTTAATTCACTCAATGAAGTTGAACAGGGCAACTTAAAGAACATTTCACAGAGTATGTGAGGAACACTCTGACACTAATGAAAACCACGAAAAGTCAACTTTCAATTACAGACAGAAGCATTAGCCAAATGTTTAATGTGCTGTCATCCTTTTTTAATCATAAACCAAACACTGACTTCAGCATAAGAATATTGAAATGGAGCATGACTTTATGTTACTTTCTCAAGCATGGACTCTTACACTGCTTCGGTTTAAGGATCTTTTTTGTTTGGGTTTTTTTTTCCTTTTTTTTCCTTTTTTTTTTTTTTGACTTATTTGGTTCTGCAGTTAAGTTCAGTATATTATTTTGGACAAAATTATGCAAATACAAAGTCTGATTTTTGTTTGACTCAGCCCCTATGTTCTTATTTGAAAAAAATCTCAAAGCTGAGATAGAATGAATAGGCTCTAAAGATAGAAATTACTACATAACCTGAAGCAAATTAGTTAAATGCAGTATTTGGAAGACCCTAATGAACAATGAGAACAAACTGCTTGGATGATGCAATGCCTGTCTGTTTTGCTCATCTTTTCTACTTATTTGCTAGTAGTGACAGGGTAGTTGGTTAGAAGAAAGTGATAAGCTTAATGAGAAAGCTCGTCCTTGTCATGAAAACATTCCTCAAGTACTCAGTTATACACAGTGGCACCTTAACTACCTGTAATTTTCCAGTCATTGAACACATGTACCAGGAGGGCAAAATAAAAAATTTATTTTAAATTACAGAGTTGAAACAACTTTGTCACATTTTCTAAGTCCCTACCCAGATCAACTAGTTTATGTGGGTGTATCTGTTTATAAATCCTCTGTTTACTAGTGCTTATTAAAAAGCTCTGTCCAGTTGTGCTCAGTCAGGTTTGTTACTTCTGTTAAGAAGAAGCTGATGGTTTGCTTCCAAATATATTGGTAAAACTTCATTGTCCCTTTGAGTTAATTTTTTCACTCTTTCTTTATTGGTTTACAAAGCTTCTTCAATGTTTAAAAATGACAATGTACGTCATGGAGACAATATTTTAAAACCTGACGAATAAATGGAATAGCTTTTCTAGGCAGTGTTTCTTTTCTATCATATTTGACATCTTAACGATACGAAGCCATTTTAGCCTGATAAAGCGAATGCATTTTTGTACATATTTTAGAAACTTTAAAATAATCTTTTTTTCAATAACCTAAAATAATAACCATTTTCAAGAGGACAAATAGCTTGCTTCTAGTCTACCCCAGTCAAGAAAAAGATAAACATTTTCTTCCAATTCCTGTTTGCTTTAAAAAAAAATTGATAATTCTTTCAACTCTGTTTCAAGAAAAAGCAAAATTTTCACCCTGTTAAAAAAACACCGTAAGTTAATTTTACCCTTTATTGTGCCCAGAAGCGATTAGTTACCTTGACTGAAAAGGTTTCTCATTTTTATCCCAACCTTAACATTTCTATGACATACAAAGTTATTAGGATTGAATTGATGTTTAAAAGTGCCATTAATTCATTTACCCCAAATGTTCATTAACAATGTAAATGTATGCTGATGTTCTATGAGACAAGGAAGTGACTAATGACTCTTCGCACTAACAACACTTAAAATGAATAGAAACTTTAGATAGCTAATCTTGAAGTAATCAAGACCCTCATTCAGCTTGGCATCTCTGTATGCTCTAAAACAGCTGTCAACTGTTAAAAATATATACACAACACACACATACGCACATGTGAGGATAAAGATATGTAAATACATGGTTCCCCAAGTCATAAAGGTTACCAACTATGGTACATTTCTTATGTTCTATCTATGTAAATATTTTATATAAAGCATCCATTTCATCTTCATAGCCTTTTTTGCTGTGAAACACATAGTGCATTTTAATTTGAAACTTTATATATCCAGAATAGATCTTCGAAGTTTTAATGCTTCATTTTAAATAAAGTATGTGTATGGTTGGTGTTAGCTCTTTAGGCATCAAAGTATACAGTTGTTCCTGTCCATGCAGTCTGTCCGTTGTTGTCTTCACAAAAGTATTTCAAGACAAGGTTTTTCAATGCAGCCTCAAGTTTCAGGGGTGATACAGAATCAACTTGGTGAAAATCTCTATTTTAATTTTTTTGTATCATGAATCACAGAAATACGGTGGAGTGGTGGTCCACTGGAGACATTCTGTGCAATATTGTAGAATATCAGTATATCTAAATCGTCTTTTTTAAACATGGCTGAATGCTAACCTTAGAGACAGAGTGATAAAAGCTTTTACTGAGATGGGGTGATTGGAAAAAAGCACAGCCCTAATAAGCGTGCTGAAAAGAAATACTTAGTTACTGATCTAGTCAGATTTGTAAATCTGCATGAAGTGTTGTATTTTTAGCATGTGCAGTTGATACCAAAACTTGATGGAGAACCAGAAGATGTCATGTCCAGCTGGAGTTACGAAATTCTCTCACAGTTTTCATAAAATTAAAGAAATCTCAAAAATACACGGGTTGCTCTTAAGTATAGCTGCTTGGAAAACTGCATGCGTCGACTACTTTTTGTTCATTTGCTGTCAGCTTGAAAGGGTACATTGGATAGGATTCCAGAAATATGTTGAGTCTAGTAGTACTCAGTGCTTTTATTAAAAATTCAGTGAAGGAACAGATAGAAAACGTGGTTTATTTGGGACAGGACTGTTGACACAATGGAGAGTAGATGTAAAATTCAAAGTATTCTTGAGGTTTTGGAGAAGTGGCCTGAGAAGATTAAGACATGGTTCACTAGAAACAGCTGCAAGGATTAATGTTGCAGATGCTAGGCATGAGACAGTTACCTAGCTGAACAAATGAAAGTAGATCATTACAGATGAGGTAAGTGTCATTTGGAGAAAGGTCTGGGTGTTGGTAGCTCTCCAGATTTTATATAACTGATAAACTTTGAATCTTAAGTTATGATGAGCCATGAGAATGTGCTTGTTTGCAAGTTTAAAAACTTCTGAATAAGCCTTTAACTGTAAACATCTTTTTTCTGTCCCTTTAAAACATTTTCTAAAATTCATTAAAACAGTATTTTTGTCCTTTTCTGTTGATGAATTTGGCCTGTGTTATTTTCCTTGTGTCTGATTTTTCTTTCAAGATACAAAAAAGGTACAATGCCAAAAAATGCACTCATTTATGCTTTTTTAAATAGCATTTTAAAATAGTTGATTAGAAATTTATGGCAGGGATTCTCACTTTTGCAATCTAATACTTCAAATGGAGGATTCTAGTTATTTTAAGAAATTTTAATTTTTGGTTGTTTCTTGTGGATCTGGTTGTATTTTAATTTACACGCATTTAGATATGTGTACATTATTATGTTTTGTTTTGACTATGGTAGTCTTTTGACTTGATGACATCTTTCTGCATTCTCTCTTCTAAGGATGAGATGCTTTCACTCACTTTATTCTAACAATGTTTTTGTGTGATCCCCTCTGAACCAGGGATCTTTCAAAGAGAAATTGGTGAATCATAGCTCTGTCTCCAGCAGAGACTTTGTGAGACCTGAATGAAATTTCAGAAACATTATTGTTGTACCTTCTCCCTGCATATTGCATCTGACAAACTGTTTTTCTGACTTCCAAATGCTGAAGGTTTCTGTTACATTGAAATGGAGTAACTAGGTTAACTTTCTGCCATGAATTTTCACTCCAAGTTACAGTGTCCACCACATTCCGACACAAGTTTTGAAGAGCGTGGTAGGTAGTATTCCCATTTCATTGATATAATGAGAAAGTTGATCCTCTAAGGACAGACTGGAACAATGCATTTAATACTCTTCAATTTAATTTTCTCAATATCACAATTAATACAATTAAGGTCACTTGAAATGAAACTATTAACAAATTGGGTAATTTACTTTAACAATGTCAGTGTGTTCTCACAATTACATTTGCTTTAATTAGTGTACAAGCTATTATTTAATAGCATACTTCACATAGAAAAAATGTAATGTGTTTTTTGTTCTCAATAGAAGAAAAGAGGAAACCTTTAATGGGTCAGAGTGTTTTGGAGTTTGGCAGGATATATTTCATGTGTAAGGGCTACAGTTGGTGGTGAGGACAGAGAAGGCTGATGTTGCTGGAAGGACAAAGATAACTACTGGAGTGTATGACTGAAATTAATCCAGTTGAGCCAGATAAGTTCCCGACCTCATACTTACTATTGCATCCCTTCTGCTTCCCAAACCTGCTGTGAAAAAATACGAGAAATGATAACAGAGCATTCATATTTCCATTTTGGCCATATACTGTGTGGGTGTTTCCATTGCTTGTCTTTGGAGAATTTTGCTATTCTGGTGTTAACCTCATAGCCCTGATCACTAGAAAGTATTTCCATTGAGAGCTATACCTTATGTGAAATTTGAAAATCCTGGTTTATATTAGTGTCATACAGAAAACAAGTAGAAAACAGAGGGGAATGAAGTAATAAAGTGAATGCCATCTTTTCTGGACAAAGCATGTGTTGTCAAATAATTTCCCCAAATTTTTAGTGTAATTGACATGGGCTGTTTTGGCCCTGGACATTCCTTACAGGGTTAAGTGAATTTTTACTGTCAGAAAATGACATTATCTTCTAACTGGTCCTTAGCTACTCAGTGTTATAAGTTAAGGGTTTTTTCCCCTTACAGTCCCCTTCACCCAGATATACAGTGCTAATGTGAATTGCCCTGTACAGCATTTATTTACCTGCATTTTTAGGGATCGGTTCATTTAAAGGAAACAAACACAGAGGTCTGCACCTCTCTGTGTGAGAAATGCGTTCCTAGGTAAAAGCAATGCAGAATCCAAATACAGTGAGTTGTTGAAGACTTACTGTTTTCTTATCAAATATTTTTGATAGCATATTTTATGACGTCATGTGTGCCATATAATGTGTGTTATTCCATCTTCTCTCCAGGGAGTGACATGTACATGAAATATAGCATTGTGTTTTTAAGAGTCCTTTTAAATATGCATGCTACTGTGTGTTTTCATTAAAAAGACAAGATTGGAGCAGAGAACCTCTTTGCATTATACTGGAACAGAAGAGCTGAGGGTTGTGATTGTTTCTTAATGTCTTTGGGGTTCCATGCTGTGGTTTACACCAGGCCCTGAAAAAGCCCTGTGTCCTTCACTGGGGAGTTTTACCCTTCAGTCAGAAATTATCAGTGTGCCCCACCAGCACAGTTCTTACTAGTGGTCCTGTTCAAAACCTTTGTGCTTCTGCAGGGCTTGGCTTCCTCATTAAAGGCACAGGTATGATGGAGAAGAAGGGGCCATCTTTGGTCTGTTTCACTTCATATTGGATGAATAAAAACAAGAATGGTTTTTACATATTCAAACGCCATATGCTAACATAACAAGCATTTTAATATTCATTTATTAATAATAACTGCTGTTTAGCTTCCTTTAATTGAGCTGCAACAGGCTTGTAGTGACAAAGGCTTTTGGAGCAACACAGTGTATCTTGAGCTAACTCCGGCTGTCACTAGCTGCTTCCCTAGAACTCTTCATTTTCCTCTTTTCTGTATTAGACATTTTTATTAAAAGATCAGTTAACAGAGAAACTATGCATGTTTAAAAATGCATATATTTAATATAGTTAGTTGAAAATCTAGCTATCTTAGCTATCACACAGTACAATTTTTACTTGAAATAATGTATTTGTACAAGTGTTGATATGCTCTTAGAAATTTGCTTCTTGTGAGCCCTTTGGTTTCAGTGCCTTACTGCAAATTTGTATTTAGGAATTGCAGGAGTTTTTTTTTTAATTACTTCAGTTGTGGGAGCAAATGTGAGTAGGGCTGCCATGGACATGTGAAATACCATGGATTCCCCTCTCTAGAATTGGTAGATATGGGGGGTTTTCGTGGCTTCACATGAGTTGCACATTGCATTAACTCCAGTTTGGGGGTTATTCTCTGACATGGGAAACTGGCACAAACATCATGTAGGGAAATGGCCTTCAGTGGTTGATATGGCAGATACTAGGGATGACCTTTTGGACAGTGATGTCTGTTCATGGAATGGTTTGGGTTGGAAGACAAATTAAAGACCATCCAGTTCCAGCCCTCCCACCATGGGCAGGAAGCCTCCCACTAAGTCATGTTGCTCAGGATCTCCTCCAGCCTGACCTTGAACACTTCCAGGGATGGTCATTCACAGCTTCTCTGAGCACCCATGACTTCTCTTGATCCAAGTGAAATTTTTAAAATGTCATTTTGGAAGTTCCACTCTAAATCATTGTATGAAAACAAGACCATTCTCACTAATGACACTGGCACACTACCTCAGTTCAGTCATCTGAGCTGGGAGTTTCCAGGTCTTTCCAGATACAACTCTGCCTGAATACTGGCATAAATCACTTGTCAGCCTCATGTCATTCTTCTAACAACTCCTTGTGACCCTATTTTGGGAGAGGCTGTTTTGAGCATTTCTGTTCCTTTTCCTAGCTCTCCCCAATTTCAAGTTAAAGATCAACTAGTTGGCTCTCATCTCACTTCCTAGTATATGTGTAGCGTAATAATACTTGTAGTATAAAAGGAAAAAAAGCAAGTTAAATGAAAAAGAAATTTAATTTTTTTTAATAAATATTACATGCTTAGAGAACCTTAAAATACCAAGAAGAAATTTCCATTTAAACCATAGTAACCTACTGAACAGCAAAATAAAACAGAATAATCTTTTTTAATACAACCTCTGTAAATGTAATTCAAAGTGGTTTAAAACTAGTGCATTATAAAAAGTTATACATAAGCTAAGAATGAGAATACAATCATTCTTTTGAATATTTTACTCAGACTACACAGAAATATAATACGAAGGTTACTGGCCATAAATACCTTACATATTAAGTGTTTCCAGGAAATGTTCAAATTATGTTAAATGGCTATATCTCTTACATATGGAAAAGGCAGATTCTCTTAATTTAAAAAAATCGAACTGTACACGTTTGATTGTACTTGTGTATGTATAATGAAAGACTAGTAAATCAGAATTCTAGCTGAGGCCAGCATGATTGGTACAGGATAATAATTAAATGTCTGGGTTTACTTCTGTCCTGACGTACTAAAGATTGTAATTTACAAAGCAGTGTATGAGTTGTGAGCAGCTAGCTGATGTTACAGACCTCTGTATCTGAGATTAAATGTATGTTAAAACATTTTTAAAGAGCTTAACTGTCACAAATTTGATTGAATTAGAAATTGATTGTTCTATATATCAGAAATATGTCACTACAGATGGGATGTTTCCTCTCTTTCATGTATGTGGACATTTATAACAACCTGGAATTCCCTATTTTAAAAAGAGAAGGTTTCAACCTACTTTCAGTCAATTGAAACTGCAAAGCTTCAGTTTTTAGCTTTTGATTGGCTAATGAGCCTTATTCTTTAGCCTCCATGGTACCAGGGTACTCCCTGCCCTCGTCCTCCTTGGACAATCAAAACTAAGACACACGAAAGGGGAGAGACATAAAGTACTGTCATATTTAAGTGGTAATAAATTATCTGGTAAGATGTGTATTATTTATTGACAATCTGGCCTTTTAACAAAGAAAAATAGGCCTATGCTTAGGTTGCCACTGCAACAGCCGAAACAGCTGATACTTTAATGAACAACATACTGAGGGCCATCCAGGACATAAGGCAAATTAAGCAGGTTACAAACTGCATATCTTCTGTTTAGGTATAGGAGATCTCCCCAGCTCTGACAATTAGCTCCGCTGATCAGGCAAGCAGACAGACAGAAACAGAAGGAGGCCATTTGTATCAATTTGAGGAACAGAACTAGTAATGAAGTAAAATATCTGTACCAGGTAGTTTCACCTCTGCTTTGGAACAGATATTTCTAACTGCTGGTTTCAGCTTCGCAGTAGCAAATAAATAAATAAATAAATGTGTGCTGCTTAACAAAAGCTTATTTTCTGTTGTTTACAAATTGAAAGCAAAGGAATAATAATACTTCTAACCTAACGGGTTTTTAAAAAGGATAAAACATTTTCTGGACATACAAGCAAATACGAATCTTGGTAACCTGACAGCTTTGTTTAAACGTTGAATTTGAGTTTCCTTTCATGAAAATCTTTTCAAAGTACAGCAATTCAGCTGTGAAAACCTGAATACATTAATGATGACAAAGAACCTCTGGAGTGAGCCAACATTTGTTTTTGTTCTTTTACAACATTTCCTGATGAATTGCACATACAAAAGTGTTGGAGGTTATTTTAATTTTCTTTTCTTACTTTGATAATAAATGTCTCCACTGTTTACCTTTTTGGTTAAGGTACCTTATTATTACTAATCAGCTTTAATTATTTATAACAACATGACTGTGAAAGATGTTTCTTTGATGTCGAAAAAGTCAGGGGCCTGATCCTGACCCTATTAAAATTAATGGCTAGGTTCCAATTGGCTGCAAAGGTAACAAGCCTGAGTGCCCTTTAAGGGAAGCAGTCGTTTAGCCCAGGGTACTGCATTGTGGTTAGTTGGGGTTCCTGTTTGGGGAATGTTCAGATTTTAAGCATTTGGTGTCGAGGTTTGGCCATGCAAAGGCAGAACGCATATAACTGATTCTTGAAGTCAGTCCCCATTTTCATTTTCATTTTATACACAATAATTTTAAAAAGGCTATATATACAGGATAATAAGAGAACACCTTTCTCACTAAACATGAGTGCTAAAATGGGGGGACAGAGAGAAATGTGGATAGCCTTTCTGCTTTTGCCTATCTTTTTTCAGTCAACAAAATAGCGAACTAGCTCAAATCTAAGCAATACTGGATAAGGACCATCACGTTTCACAGGCATGTGTGCCAGCTTGTGTTTAAATCTTATTTTGTTTAAGTGAACTATCAGTGGGTTTTGTTTCTGACTATTTTAAGCTTGAGATTTATATGGATGTACATAGACACACTCTGTGACAAGACTGAACACTTCTGTCAGATCTAGAATATCTTTTAGGTATTCATAAGTATCTTTGTTCAGTTTCTTCATCATCTTACATGTTTAGTTCATTACATCAGTAGTCATGTGACTATAACATTTCAACCACAGCACAAATGACACAAAAGGATATAGCAAATGAGATTTACTTTCACCATTTGTGACAGCCACACAAGGCTGTGATGCAATTTGTGCTCCTTGGCTTGATCTTCTTGAAAAGGGAAGTGGGACTTGCGGTGTTTGTTTTGCATCTGTGTGCTTTTAGAAGGTGTCGTATACAAAAGAAGCAATGAAATTAATTCTTGTAACTGTCATAGGAGGAGCAGCCAGATTATGTGTTCTCATACAAAAAGGAATTTGAAGCTGGTAAAATGATAGGACTTGTTCATACAAGAGGTTTGTAGCAGGGCCAGGAACATCATTCAAGTTGCAGGACACTGCATCAGTGATGATGCCAACCTTCAGCTCCTTCTTTCAGGCAGTTTTTGTGAGGCAGGTAGCTAATTAACTAGGAAAGTGTAACTTCAGTACAGAAAACACACACACACAACTTTTTCATGTTTTATATACAAACTTAAATAAGCATATATCATCTCAGAAATTTCAGCTAAAAGTATTTTTTGTAATGGAAGTGAAAACTATTTCAAAAGATGTAATCATTGTCACCTTTTCAGTATTTTGAGTAATTAAATAAAATTCAAATGTTTTGAATATATTTAACTATTCCTGGACCTTTGATAAATGGTGTCTCAGTACAGATATATTTGGGTATTACTATTAAAACATGATTTGGCTGAAAATCTAAGGAATACTACTCCACCTTAATGAACTGATTGTCAAAGTTGATTTATTTATGCTTATTTATTTCGTAGTTTTGTATCATAGTATTGCCAGGTCCTGTCTTAAGTAGAGGGAAAATACTTCTCACAAGAGTTTTTCAAAGCAAACACAACAGTGCTATGGTTTACTTGACATGGTGGTGTTCAGTCAAATTTGGGCTGAATGATCAATAAAGGTGTTTCACACCTTTAGTGATAAATTCTAAATACCTTATTTCTGTACAAACAGCTGGCAGTTAAATCTTTTGCTTGGATACTAAAGTGATGCACAATAATGCATGAACTCTGGGATAGGAAGACTATGCTCAAACTTTTGAACAAATCCCATCCAGTTTAGTGCAACTGAGACCATATAATCAAAATATTAGCAAGTAGCGTGTATGATAAATTTCTCCACTAAAATTTTGATATCCCATTACAAATTATTGTTCTTGATCTTCCTAAAAGTTAAAAGGCACAAGCTTCATCCAGATAAAGCTTTTATGGTGGTGATAATTCTTTTCTTCTGAGAAATTGGATTTGTAATGGAATCAATGATTTAACTTTAGGAAAAATTAACTGTATAGTGTTTTCAGTACTAAGTACAATTAAAGGGATAGATCACATAATGCATGTGAAAATATGTTTGCAGTGATCTGATAATGTTTTGAGTTTCATTATAAAGAGGTGCTTTTTTTTTTAACACGTAATTTTGGAATATGCCAATGTTTGTTTTGTTACATACAATTTGAAATATTTAAAGGGTGGAGCAATGAAACATAAATCTGTCCATCATTGGGCATTTCTACTTTGCACACAGATGAGTTCTCATCAAATTTGATTTGCTGATTGGTGGCCAGAACAGATGTTATCTTAATGGAGGAGAGAAGCATATGGAGCCACAGGGCCACCTCCAAACTTCTGTGACCCAAATATCCAATATTGTTTCATTGTTTATTGAAGTATGAAAGAAAATACTTCTCTGCAAAAGTCTACAAAGCTCCATTCTGAATTATTACAGCTAGGTCACCACAACATTATTGCCTTACTAAGAGGAAGACTTTATTGCCAGAAAAAGTGTAGATTAATTGTTGTTATTCTAAAAAAAAAAAAGGAAAAAGAAAATTAAAATAAAAGTACCCCAGGCAGATGAGCTTGTGCCTTTTGCTTATTTGAATTTCAAAGAAAGAAGAGCTGTAAATTAGAGCTTACACTGTGGAGAGCTCTAGCTCTGTTCTGGGGTTCTTGAGACAATAACATACTGAATAATAAGTGAAAAATTCTGTTTGAAAAGTTATGGAATTGACTTTTTTTGCAGAATTAAATTTAATATATTTTATAATTGTTTATTTATTATGAACATATAACAGTTTTAGTTGTGGCATTTATATGAACAAAAGTTATACCCTTGTAACTGTGACATTAGAAAAACTACTTGTTCAAGTGAAGATTTTTAGGTTTTTTAGAGAAACTGGTTTGTAATGTATGCCTGTCAGAGGCAAACTTCTGATTTGGAAAATACCATGTAAACACAGGAATAAATGCTCCTTTTCACTTTTAAAAAAGAGCATATAAAGCCTGATTTAATTCTGGACATGAAAAATATCCTGAGGATTTTTTGCGTTGGAATTAATGTTATATTTGTATATAATGTATATCCAGTCCTCTGGATATTACAAATTCAGGAAGATACATGCAGACTATCTGTGATTTCCAAGATACTTACTCATATCTGTCATATTCAGTTTGAGATTCTTATGGAAAAATGAGCCTGCAGTTTGAATTTGCATTGCTTAGCTAAAGATAGTTTTATTTTTCTGCATATCACTCTGCTCCATGCTAAAGCTGTAGCTCAGAGCAGCAATTTGGAAACTTTTGAACATATTTAATTGATAATAATTGCATTAAAACAATACTGAATATTAAGATAGGAAGTGGCGCATCTGAAAATCATGTAGCAAATTATGTGTACAATGCTAATTTTTATTAGCCTAAGATAAGGAGCAACTTACATTGACTCCTACAGCATGGATGCTTACTATCACCGTTTCTGGCTTGCCACCTAGAAATAGCCATTAATGGCACAATACAGGCTACTGCAGTGAAGTTTGTACACAGCATAATTATTCCCTCTTTGGGTCTTTACTTTGACCATCAAGTGATTTACTGCTTATAAATTGTCACCACTTAGCATTAAAGATGATGAGTCAGTTTGGGGACCTTTAACTTACTTGAGCAATCATTTCTCAGTTGCTGTGAAGTCTCTGTCTGGTTTCAGTTTTGATGAAGTTAAGGCAAAGAACAATTTCAGGGCTTTGAATTGAGTCGGGTTGTTTTTCTTTTGCAAACCATATGCCAGTGCTCCAAAGGCCTGTCTTGTGGCTGGTTAAAACAAAATAAGAACATCTATAAAAGGTCCTACTCTGAGTAATGTGTACTAATTTCAAGGAAAAATTCTTTTCATTTGGTGTTTATGAATTACACTTTTAAAACTTTGCCTAGAGGTAGGGAGGAGTGTTTCAAAAATCAGATGTTAAAGTAAAATGGCTATAAAAACATGTGATCTTCCATTTTACTGTATTTCTTCTTCTGAATAAGTAATGCTCTAATAAAAATTAAAGAGCAAGTTGCATTTCGAAGATCAGGTCATCGTAATTCATTGACATTAGGCCACATAACTGAATAATGTCTTACTTCAGTGAAATACATCAAATGAGATCAACAATTATGACTCATAAACATGCCTCGCAGGCATAAAACAGCAGGGAATTAGCATGTGAGGCTGATAAATATGCATGTAAATAAGCTCCCAAAGGAATAACATGGGTTTGATTGATAGGTTTAGAATTGGAACATATGTAAACCCCTTTATTCCTCATTCTGGTGTAGCTAAGTAAAGATGCGTTTTACTTGTTAAAAGTTTCAATAACTTTGTAAATCTTAATGCCACATCTGCTTTTGTGTGTGCAGGCACGTGTGAGTGTCACTTGAGAGATTGATTGAATTGTCTACAGGGTAGATGCCCTCACACTAAGGCTGACGTGTTTGCGTATGGATATTGGAGCGCTTGTGTATGTGCGTGCCCATGTGTACATGGATTTGGGCACTGTGGGGTAGGGAGTGTTGAGCAAAAGAGTATTTTGGGGGTTGTTTTACTCACAATTTGCAGATTTTAAAGTTTGGTTCTCAAATAGAAAACTGAGTTGTGAGTTTTGGTATATGCACCAGTACATTTATTTTTGCAAATACATTCTGCATTGAAGGTAATTACTATTTATATTTCAGAAAGTCCCACAAGTGCTACTACATTTAAGAGTCTGGCAGTGATTCCTTACAAATTTCCAATTTTTTTGGCATCTTGCAGCTTGAGCTCTTATCTACAACTTCAAAGTACCTATCACAGCAGTATCTCTGTGTTGATCCACACAAGTGTTTATGCTGTGCAGAGATTTACACCCCTGTTGTTAGAAAAGTATAACATACATTGTGTTTATAAAACATTAATACTTTGCTTTGCCAAATACAGACCAATTGGTTGCCATTGTCATGTGGCCTGGTGTACATCTGCTTTATTACTATTCCCTGCTATTAGGTAATAAAAACTTTTCCAACTGATGCACACTTACTGATGTTGCATCAAGCTGTAATTATGCTAAAGTGATCTTAGACCAGTGGCAGGCAAGATGCAAAACCATTTTCAATAGTGTGATGTGTGCATTGACTGTAGATTTTGGTTCTGGGTGGTTTATAGTTTAAATAGTAATTCAGAGAAATTGGAGCTGGGGCTCATATCAGAGATCACAGCAGTTCATATGTGAAAACCTCAATTCTGTCATACCTACCTTTGGCTTAGAGATACCTTTCTGTGCAGATAAAGCTTCAGCAAAACAGCTTACTTCTGTTTAGATTTACAGTGTACCAGAGAATATACTTCCCAGTTAAGATCAGTAAATTCAGGAGCTACCACTTAGTTCTGAGAGCCAGCTCTTTTTGCTGCTGAAAAAAAATAAACTTGTAGCACTTAGAGACATCACATCAAATCTCACGTGGCTCCTCATGAAGCAATTTATAGCTACCTTGTATAATTCGTATAGAAATGTTAAACTGATCCCTGCTCCAACAGCATCAACTGCTTAACCCAGAATGTAACAGCCTGTGACACCAAGAAAAAGCAAGCCCTATGTACAGTCTGGGGGAGGGGACTTTTCATAACAGAGCTGAATAAGCAGATTGCTATCAGGAACTCCGATGGGCCATGTTTCTAGCTGCATAGCACTGTCCTTTTGCACAGAGCATGCCTAGATATCTCTTGAGCCAACAGAAATACAAAATAAACCACTTTTTTTTTTTTTTTTATCCTAACAATGTGCCTTTTTTTACACTCAGAGCCATGACAGGCTGTCACTCAGTTGCAGCTCCCCACAAGAAATGTCCTTGAATGGTTCAAGAGAAGCCAGAAAATTGTTGCTAAGTATTTTTTTTCATTCACCTCTAGAATTTTCCACATTTTCTCCAACATGTGTGAAGCCACTGGGAAATATGGTTAAATGAGTTAAGCAGACATCACCCATCTGTGCATCTCGGGGAAAATAAAAACAGTGCTGTCCCTCCGAGAGCTTTCTTGGTACATAACCAAAATCAGAAGAACAACCACACTCTAAAGCTAAACCTAGGCAAGGCTGTTGCAGGAAAAAAAGGGTGAGCACTTTGAAGGAACTGCTTCTTCTGGCTTACCCCAGTCTCACTGCTGTGTGGCCTTTGCAGAATGTGAGGTGACCCTAAAACCTGTTCTGCTCCCAAATGCCTGAAGGCTACTGGACAGCCAAGAAAACATGACTGCACATCATATTTGCTTCAGACAGTGCTGAAAACCTGGCATTCAGTCTCTGAATTTCAGTCCTCTCACAAGCCAAAACAATCACGTTGCAGCCTCCCCCGTTTGTATAAATGTTTTATAATTTTAGATAGAAGGCATCACAAGAACCCTACTTTTGCTCAAGTCTTGATATACCCTTTAATATTGTTCACTGCAGCTCTTTCTACTACTCAAGTGATTTGTAATTTGTATCTCTCAAACAGTTCCCACTTGGATTTCTCATGCACTGAAAAGTCAGATGCCTGACATTACTGTGTAAAGTTAAGTGCTTGGGGTTAATGAGTGGCATTAAATTTTATGAGGTCATGTCCAGTAGATGTTAAAAGAAGCTTAAGGGAACTTTATCACTGGTAGAAATTAACGGTTGGCACAAAAGAATGCCTGAGGGAGTTCAGTTCTAAGCAAAAATAAAATCGGTGGTACAAAAACTAAAATATAGAGTGATTGTGATTAATGTAAACATTTTTGTTAGGTAATTGGTTACTTGTTGCAGTAAAAGAAATGAGACCCCACAGTTTGAAAAAATATTATTGTATTTAGAAAGCAATTAATGTTTCTAGTCAAATAAAAAAAATCTACATCACCTACAATATTTATATTCTTTCAGTAAACATATAACCTTTGGGGCTATATTTATCAAATAGTCAAGCCTCCACTTATTTACATGAGTTTTTTCTTTGGGCAAAATATGTTTTCCCTAGTGGAGTATGTTATTTTGTTTCATTAAACCTTTATTTCTACTCACATGCATTGCTTATATTACAGACCAAATGAGTAAATTCTGTGTACTTAAGTCGTCTAAGGTTTGTGTTTTTGGGTGACTGATGGATGGCATGAAAATTCTGTTTCAAAAAGAAAATGGCTACATTAACTTATGGATAGATTTGTTTTGCATAATTATGTGGGGAACCATTCAGTAATTACACCAGTATTCACATGCTGCAATTTTCGCCGTCTTTATTCACTGTCATTCCAATGGCAGGAAACGGAAGCCTTGTTCAGATGTAGACATTCTTTCTTGCTCTGTCTTGCAACCTGCAGTCACAGCATAGAGTGCTTTTTCCATAAGGCCTGTACCTGAGTAAGACAGCTATTGTATGGAATTTCACTCCCAAAGTGTGTGTGAAAATTCAGCACCTCCTCCAGGTCTCTAGCAGCAGGCTATGGATGTGCCCAATGACCTGGTGCAGAGCATTCCTTTCACTTAAGCTCTGTGCTGTCTGGATGCAGTGTTGGGGGGCACGGTGTGAAGCCTGCTGAGAATGCAGAGCTCTGGTATGGAAGAGCCAAAGTCCCTGGTTCAAATCTTTTTCTCCTCTCCAGCTTGACAGAGAGGTACCATGCTTGTCATAAAGCAAATCACGGCCATAAATTGAGGTGAAATGGAAGGAAAAGGGGAAATATTTTCAAATTTGTAGACCCTTGGGATGTTCTGTTGATCTCCAGATGGTTATTTTTCAGTTTTAATATGAATTACATATGTGGAATGCGTTCTTACATTTTCCTTAGGTGGTGTTTGGTCAAAAAATGCAAAATCAAAAAGCTGAATCTCTCCAGTGCTGGGTGACATTTTTGTCTTGCACACAGACTGTTTTCTTTTTGGCTAAAAGATTTTTTGTTTTAAAGAACTGAGGTACCTGTTGGGAAGAATTGACTACTACTAAATAATTTTTTGTATTATTGTGTAAATTAAATCATCAAACTTTTGGAAAACTTCACTATAATTGTTAGGCACAAAAAAAATCTAGTCATACTTGTCTTATTTGCATTTTAGAAGTCTCATATTTCTTATGTCTTCAAGTGCTTTGTACTTTCATCCTTAGTACCATTCTGAAGTGCCACGAGGGATTGACACTACTCATCCTCCACACAGGAGGGCAAGGGTGGGGAACAGAAATCTGTCCCATGATGTATTACATACTTTTTAGCAAAAATGTTTTGTGGAGAGTTTTTTTTCCCTCAATATCTACAACAAAGTGATAGTTGTTTGACAAAGCACCTTGCACTGTAGTAAACAGAAGTGTTTTGTCATTCTTGCTGTCAATTTGATATATTTTTATATTCTGATGTAGCTGTGGACTTTCATCTCTTAGACATCTAGAGTTTACTGCTAGTGCATATATACCTTTGCTCTTCAAATTTTTCTAGATCTGTCATTCACAACATGCATCTGCTTTTGCACCAGCAAAGTGCACAGTTGGTACTCTCCAAATTGCCTAAAGGTTGATTTACAAGAATTTTGATTAAAAATCTAGTGTTTTCATTATGCTTTGGCATATTTCAATTTGGCAGTTTAAAAGCTCTAGCTCAGTACTTCTTTTATACTGTTTGGTGACATGTTTTTTCTTTGGAGAAATTTATAGAAAATGTAGGGTACTGCTCCATTTAGGTTCTCTCAGTTATGGGTCTTCTGGATACACAATGTATTCCAAGAATTAACAGCCTTAATTAGACAGCCTTAGTAGTAGTCCCGGACTTTCTGGCTTCATCTTGTAAAACCAAGCTATCCGTTGTCCCTTCCTGATGCATGTTACTCTTGTATTGTTAATTTGATTAGGATAAGGGCTGTTCCATCAGCAGCAGTAACACCCTTCAAGGGTTGAGTATTTGAGTCTTTGTGACAGTGCTGGTTATCTTCAGGTTTTGGGGTTTTTTCTCAGATGCCTTGCCAGGTTATCAGGTACTAGTACTGCTGTGAGGTGAAGGGAACGTGATTTTCTTAAAAATTTTTTAACCATGTGTTTCTGAATTGTGCTACCTCTAGACTCTGCAGCTATTGGAACAGGTATTAAGTTTTGCCCAGATAACTTTAAATGTGTTACTTAGTTACGTTATTAAAAATATGTTTACTAAATAGATGTGAGCAGGATCCTATTTCTAACGGATTTAATCTATTATTCTGCAGTTTATGTTAATATAAATCCAAAGTAGCCTTTTGGACCACAACAGAGCTCTCTGCTTCCAGCAGTGCTAAGAGGAGTCGTGGTATGGAAGGAGGAGGCTGTAGCTGGAAGGAATTGGCAGAGCTGAGCTGGGGTGACAGTGATGTTGTGGGAGCCCAAGAGCCTCTCCCTCACCCTGGACATTTTAGAGACTGGCAGCTTCCCACATTCCTTCATGTGAGACTTTCTTCACCTCTTACTGTGTGCCTTTAAAACTGTAGCATTTAAAGAAAGCCCAGACACTGCCCAGTCTTGCATCTCAGTGACAGCTTCCTTCCTTGAAGCTTCTTGTCTGTTCCCTCTTCCTTGGAGCCAAACCCCTCAGTTCTGCTGCTGCCTCTCGGGGGTAGTGCCAGCCCTTCCACTGGATGCCAAGGAGCTCCTCTGCCTTTTAGCTTCTCATGTGCCCAAATGTCTGTGTTTCCATTTATTCTTTTATTCATTTATTACCCCAAAGTTCTTTTTATTCTTTCTGGTTGCCTCCTAACCATAAGTGCTGCCTGTTTTCCCACCCCAGACAAGCAATTAACCAATTACACACGTCACCACAGCAGCCACATGGATGCTTTGATTTCAGGCTGTCCCTCTTTGCATGCATGTGCTGGGTGAAGGAAAGTGGTATGATTTTCACGGTGCTCATAAACACATTTGTACTCCAGAAAGAAAGTCCAGGAGAGCTTTCATTTTGCTTTCAGGAGCCTTTCACATCCATCAGCAACGCTGTAAGTCATCAGCCTGCTGCAGTAGTGTCCTTTGATAAGAAACAGCAAAGAAGCAAAGCTCTTTTTAACTCCTGGTCCTGGTTATCATGAGACCATCTCCCCAACTTTAGGAGGTGAGGCTGCATATCACTGCCATGTGGCTCCCTGGCCAGGCTAGCTTTTCTCCTGATAAACCTGTTATTCTCTGTTGAAAATCAGCTAGCTCTTTGTTGAAAGGGCAGTTATATTTGAAAAAAAGAGCACTTAATTCTTCCGTGTTTGTCTTCTACTATCTTTTAATCTTGGAAAAACAACAGAATGCTAGAAACCTCCTAATTAATCTTTTTTTGTTTTTTTTTTTCCTAAGCTCCATGGAATATGGAATATGCAATACTGCTTTTGAAAATGAAAATTAGACTATACATCCATATGAATTATTATCCCAAACAGAAGGATTGCAACAATCTATAAGATAGAAATGTGGTTAAAATTAGGATGTAATTGAAGTAAGTTAAAGGATGATAGTGGCCTTCAAAGATGTAAAGAGATGGTGTGTTTTTCTTATTGTCAGTGTAAATGGTCTCTGGAGACCACCTTTTTATAGTGATTGTGCATGTCTAAGATTAAGCAAAGCTGCATGACCAGTGCTATCTCAGGAGGATGCTGAGTCATTAACTCATGTTTATTGCCTTTTGCCATCTTTAGTTTATTGCGATTTATAGCTCAAAGGCCTTTTAGGCTGTTTATAAGTTAAAATTAGCTAAATTCTTCTGGATGCAAGTATAAGTCACTCAGCATTTGTATATCATTAGGGTGTAAATTCCTAGCAATGATGCCAGGCAGCTTCTAAGATTTTTTTTCTTTCTGTGCAAAGTCTAGTTATGCTGCTTGTCCCTAGTTAAACTAGATTACACTCTCCTGTTTTACTAATTTTGCCAATTTGTGATTGTGAAAATTGTATGTGCTCTTAAAAGAATTTACTCAAGTAAGAGATGAAATTATTTATTAAGTATACAGTTTCTACTTCAGTCAGACTACACCAAAATGTCTGTATCTTATCCTGGAGTCTTTTGAGTCAGACTTGGTGGGATGACCTAGGAATTCGTGTAGGTTACACATGATAAATGCTCAGCCAGGCTATGTAGTTGATACAGGCTCTAGTACTGAGCATATGAACAGAAGTGGACATAATATGCTATGGACCAAAGACAGGTGCACTGGGAGAAATAACTGAAAAACATTTAGAAGAATCACCTTTTACCTTACCCTGTGGATTTTTTTGTTCTAACAGTCGTATTGCTGCTGATAGCAAATTCAGTTCAGGCATTACTGGACTAAGTGTGTATCGACTTCAGTGGAGTCACATTTGCTTATATAAGCTAGTATTGTGTGCTTCCCACTAAATGGGAAGTCAAACTATTTTTCCATGTACATGCATTTTCTGAAGTGTTTAAATCACTGTTTGCATCACAGTTAAACTTCTTTCCTTCCTATCATGCCTAGAGAGATTATATTAAAACACATCTGGATATAAAGTATTTGGGATTTTGGTAACTTGCAATCACCTGGGAATTCTTCGGAAGCGTTCGTATGAATTAGTTCAGCGCCCTTTGAGTAAAATTTCTTACTCTTTGTATTATATTGGTTTTAGTTTAGAGAACAGTGTATGGCTCAATCTATTTTTGTAAATGCAGAAGCTTCAACAGGAAAAGAAATATTATAAATAAGTCCCTTGAATGTACTTATTGTTGAATTTATTTTAAATTGAGCTGCATGGGACTACGTTTCTTAAACACTGATGCTACATTCTAATTTCAGAATCCGTCATCTAGACCCTTGTATATCTTTTCCCATCCACACTTTTTCACACATACATTTTACATGGGGAATGGTGGCATGTTAATTTACAGACTAACCTAATGACAGGCTTGGTCTTTAGATTTGCGAACACTCAGAAGCAGTTTCACTTACTTTCATGTGTCTTGATTTAAAAAGAAGTGCATAGACAAAATTGTTTCAAACGGAGATGTTGCCTGGAGAATACACTGAGTTTACTCATATATGCATATACACATACACGACTGTGATTTTATAAGCAAAGATCGTGGAAGGTGGGTGCCACTTGATTGTCATAAGTCAGCAATCTAAGAGACAGGCTTTGAGCAACATGCAGTACAAGATTTTATCTCCAGAAGTTGTTTTTTTTCCTAAATGGAAACCAGTGTGTCTGCCTATCATACTGTTGAAAGAGCTTTCAGCAGGGCTAAAACAGGCTTTGATTTTGCACCTTGGTGCCAGTGTTCCTTACCTACTTCCAAATGTGACCAGCTTTCACTATCACAAGGTTGGCATCTCTGTGGGTTCTATATTGTGCTTTACAATTATGTTCCTTTAATAATGCAAATAAGCTTGAAGGGGGAAAAAGACTGGTAATGCTAAATATGTTTTTTTCATGTCAATACTGAAGATGAAACAAAATATTTCAGCCTAAGACTTTTTTACTTAAGATGGCAAGTTCATTAGTTCATTTCACAATTCATTATCTTCATGTATCAGTAATTATCATAGTGTATAGGTTTTTATTTCATTTGCGGCAAAATATAATATTTTAGGGCAGAGCTGATAAAACTAAAATGCTATCAGAAATCTGTGCTGCATGCATTCAAAGTGTGTTTCTAATACTAAATGAACTTGAAGTGAGGGATAGAGAGCCAGGTTTCTCCATAAAAGATTGCTCGCCCAAAAGGTGCATCGTATTTATTTCGGAAAACCGAACTTGCTCAGAGCGAAACCTTCTCCAACTTTCCGGCCTAATAATTATTTAATAAATATCAGAAGTGCAGTGCACTTAATTCTTTAGCTGAAGGCACAATTTACAGTTGCTCTACGCTGCTCCGAGCGCGCTCCATTTAATCACTTGCAAGGATGACTTGAAAGCCTTGGCTGCGCGGGGGCTGTGCTGTGTGGGACCGGGCGGGGGCTGCGCGGGACCGGGCGGGAGCTGCGCGGAATCAAGCAGGGGCTGTGCGGGGCCGGGCGGGCCGAGCCCGCGGCGGGGGCTGTGCGGGGCCGGGCGGGCCGAGCCCGCGGCGGGGGCTGTGTGGGGCTGTGCGGGGCCGGGCGGGCCGAGCCCGCGGCGGGGGCTGTGCGGGGCCGGGCGGGCCGAGCCCGTGGCGGGGGCTGTGTGGGGCTGTGCGGGGCCGGGCAGGCCGAGCCTGTGGCGGGGGCTGTGCGGGGCCGGCCGGGCCGAGCCCGTGGGGAGGGCTGTGTGGGGCTGTGCGGGGCCGGCCGGGCCGAGCCCGTGGCGGGGGCTGTGTGGGGCTGTGCGGGGCCGGGCGGGCCGAGTCCGTGGGGAGGGCTGTGTGGGGCTGTGCGGAGCCGGGCGGGCCGAGCCCGCGGCGGGGGCGGCCGATCCCGCCCGGAGCCGGCGGCAGCCGCGGCCGCCGCTTCCCAAACTCTGCAGCGCCCTCTGTTGGCCGCTCGCGGCAGCGCCCGGCTCGCCGCCCGCATCCCTCGCCGCAGCTCCGCGACGTTTCACTTCTTAAACATCTACTTTGTGTAGTAAAATCTCGATTTGCCGTACGTTTTCGGGATTAGGTCTCCTTCTATTTTCACTTTTTTCCCTCCTCCCTCTGCCATTTTGGTCTATCAGCGGACCTAAATCATAAAGCTTCACTCGTCTTAGGCTTTTTGTATTTTGTTTTATTTTTCCTGTGCTGCAGAGATCCTGAAGACTTTCCAAACTGCATATTTGCTGCTGTAGAAATACAAATTGCCTGCTCTTCTGTAAACCTTTCAGTTGTCAGACTGTTCTCTTTCAAAATAATAGAGGAGCTTGGAATCGTCCATGCTAAAATTAAGAATTTATAACTGTATGGAACAGATGTTTTCATAAACATTTGCTATAATTAATTTCAACTAGGGGATTGAAGGAACAAAGCAGTTTTTCCCTCTTCAAAACTTTATTGCCTTTTCCCCATACAGCGAACTCAGAAATCTTTGCTTTAATATTGTTAATGAAACAAGTTTACTCCTCTGTTTGGTTTTCATTGTGGAAAAGGAAAGCTTAATTTGGACAAGATACGGGTCTTTGAAACAACGGAGGAATACCCTGAATTTCAGACATCGCATATAAAGGCTTAAGATGCAGAGCATACGTGTTTAAGGTGCTCATTTCTGAGTCCATACCTTTGTAGTGTCAGTTGTGATAGATGCCTACATGTTAGAATAAATTTTATTGAGATCAGTCCAATGAATATCTATCTGTGGAGTAAATAGTACAAAGGAATTTTATGTTTGAAGAGTTGTGAACCTTGCTGTTAGAAAAAGCAAAGGAATCTCATGGTATTATATATAGTTTTAATGCATAGTAAAATGCTTATTGTATGTTGATTACCCCTTTATACTCACAATAAAGGACTGCAATCTGTTAAGCAATTTTTTTTTGTTGTTTGTATTATATGACGAACACATTTTGACTAAAATTATTCTTCCATATTTGTATTGTCACTATTTTCGGGGGGTTATTGTTTGGAATTTATAGTAGTTTAGGGCCAGCATTTTGACAGTATTGTGAAGAAGAAAAAATATCCATGCTTTATTGTTCTGGTTTTTACTAGTTTCTGTATATTACATTGATATCATTTGAGAAAAAAAAATGTTTAAAGTTTTAAAAAAAGAACAGCTTAATTGTTTTACACCTGAAAGAACCAGTGCAGCTGCAAGGATTTTTTGAGCAAACTAGAATTCCTGACTGATCTGTCATCTATAAAGTGTGCAAAGAAAAATAGGTAGCTGTCATTAAAATTACATTTCAGCTTTCAATAACCATTTAATGAGTAGCGTAATTATATAAGTATGGTACCTCAAGTACTTCACTCAATAATTAAAAATAATCTCATCTTTAAAGTGAAAGCGCTATAATTATTATTTGACTTAACCAGGACCACTGTTGTGATCTCCAGTGGCACCTCAGATTGTTCAAAGTGGTTTTGAAAGTATAAATTAAAATTGGATAAATCATTAAATTATTAAGCTTTAAATATGCTGAAAATTAATATAGCATGGAATTTTGAAGTCATGTTATAAGAATTGACAGCCTTAGACTGCAACCATAGATTTGTGTTAAAATTTGACTTGTCTCTAATCATAAAACACTGCATTAATGATCGAGTGTTTATATCAACTTAAATTTTCACAATGTTAAATAAATTTTGTGTTTTAACAACATTTTAACCTTTGATTAGAATACAAAGAGAAACATTAAGCAGAGTGCAAACAGGTCAGCAGAAGGATCTGTCTCCATTATGACACTTGTAAGCAGGGAAATGCACAGTTTGGTTACCTAAGTAGGATCACTTTTATCACAAAATCCTCAACTGCCAGCCATAAAACCCTTTCATATGTGACTCAGGACTGGTAAATTGGTTTGCACTGTATAAATACACGTGTGCCCACATTGAGACATGCATGTGTGCCTGCATACATGCCTGCAGAAATATGGATATATTTAAAGACAGTTCCTCAGTATCAAAGTATATTTTCAAAAGAAAAAAAAATTAGTTTGATTTTTTTTTAATTAGGTGTGCAGCTATCAAGCAAGGCCATGTCACTGAAGCTTTTTGTTTTCATGGACTTGCAGCTGGTTAGGACGTATCCCACCCTTTCTCCTTAGAAAGTCCAGTGCTGAATTTTTACATCTCACAGGAAATTGCTGTTTTCAAGACATAGTGAGAGAGATGAGAGAGAAATGTCTGATCCCTACATCTTTCTTAACATGCTTTTTTACTCTTGCTGGGCATATGCTTTAGCTCAGTGTTCATTGTGCCTGGAGCATACCCGGAGTGTCTTCCCACCTGTGAATTGAGGCTTTGAAATGCTGTCCAGTTTCTTCTTATTACCTGAAGTGGAAACTCTGTGCTGCACCTTGAAAAAGCTCTTCTGTGAGAAAGTACCCTATCAGTTGAGTCACCATCCCTGGAGGTATTTAAAATACATTTGGATTTTTTAAAGATGTGGCACCTGGGGACATGATTTAATGCTGAACTTGGCAGTGCTGGGTTAGTGTTAGGCCTCTTACAAATCTTGTGTTAGATCTTACAAATCTTTTTCAACCTAAATAGTTCTGTGATTCTATCAGTGTAATAGGCTGTTAAAAAAGAAAAATACAAAAAAAATAGTGTGAAAGTTTCAATCAGACTTCTTGTTAAAATTTCTTCAGCTAGTTTTCAGATAATCTTCAGGAAGTGAAGGCATCTTCCTTATTCTGGGCTCTCCCATTTTATGCTATGCCTATAATCTCAAGTACGTCCTTGACAAGATAACAGTTACTGCAAGTGACAAGCCCATGTGTTCTGGGTGAATCTAGTACCCTAGCAAGTGTACAGAGTACAAATCCTGTACACTTGCTAGGGTACTAGATTTGTAGGATTTGCAATACTATTAGGATTGCAAATCCTTCTCCATGCATCTCAGAAGTCTTAAGAAGCTAGCATTTGAAATGTTCTTTTTTAATTAGTTTTTGGAAGTGTCAATTTTGAGTTACACAACTTCTCTTGAAACAACCTTCCGCTGTGTCCAGCAGTGTCAGGTTCCAGCTGCCCAAGTCCCAGCTCCCTTTAGCCCTTGGTCTCTGAACAAGAACACACTTCACTGAAGTGAGGCAATTTCAGGAGAAAGTTTTCATTCTTAGGAGAGGGAGTTGCTACAGTTCAAGAAGGAGCAATCCAGGTAATTTTCAAGCCCTTTGGAAGGATACAGCCTTATTTTATTATTGTAATAAAGCCAGTAACTGCTCTAGTGCTGAACGCCATACTTACTTTGATACAGGTGCTTGTTACAGTATTGCTCGTTTCCCTTCTTTTTCTTCTGAAAGTGTGACAGGATTTATTCTACCTTTTTTCCCCTAGCCTGTGCGTTTGAAGTTAGGAGCACTTTTCACAAGGTCTATGGCAGGGTTACTAGATCATCCTCTGTTTCTTTAGCGAAACCCTTCTTCCCATAACTGAGTTTCAGAGGAAATTGAAAATCAGTATAATACTGAATCAAATTTTTAAAGGGGACCAAAAGTTTTGTTACTAGCATCATGAATCTTATATTCATAACTGTTTAGTGTACATCCCAATTTTACCAGAAATTTGGGTCAATATCAGTTAAGAATATAGAAGTAGTATATCTGTTCTACTGAGAGTTCACCATATTTTTCAGGAGGAGTAACTTGAACTTTCCTGAGGAGAGGTGATCCAGGGCATGGATTCCCACAGCTTAATGTCGTTAGTCAGTGAAGCAGCAGTCTTATTTGTCCTCTTCATCACTAACTATGGAAACTTAATAGGATTTGCTAAAAAGCCTTTTGGATAAAACTAGGTAAAATGTAGGGAGTCTTCTGTTAAGAAAATGAATACTTCACTCTTTGCTTTATGATTTTTATCACTTTCAATGAATGACATCTTAATCATCTTTCAAGGTGTCATAACAGACATACCCATCTTAAAGGGGATAGAGCAAGGGAGCAATCACAGAAGGGTCTGTTCCTTTAAATCCTGGATTTGAGAGCTGAGTACACTTAGCCCTATCCATTTTTGGTAGCTGCTGCTAATGATATGATGAGGCAGCTCACAAAGAAGTATCCAAACCATAACTTGTATGATTATGAGATTTATTAACAATGGGTATACAATTAAAAATGCAAAAGTATTTTGGCTATCGTTTAAATACAGGAAATTATTTTCTTCAGAATAAAGCAAGCTAGACTTAGAGTAGTTTGTGAAGAACAGCTCAGTGGATGTAACAGACCCAGGATCCTACCAACTGCAGGGATCCTGGTGAAAGAACAACTATTATCCTTATTTTCTTTGCAAAGTCCTGTTCACTCTTCAAGCAGGAGAAATGGTTTTGTTGAAAGATTATAAAGTCCATGCATTTTTTGAGATAGTCTTAAAGATCATTCTTCAGAAAGGAGGAAGATTATGTTGCTATTCTTGAAAATACATACTTTTTCAGTATTTTAACTTAGCATTGTTTATAAGGTGGGTTTTTTTTCAATTTGACTAGTGTGGTAGGTGAATGCTTAGTTTAAGTACAAATGAAGTGCAGTAGTGCCTTTAGGACCCATTTTGATGTGCTGTGTCCCTGTAGCACTTGCCCAGTATCACTGTACCTGGCAATATGGCTTTAACAGAGACTGAGCATAGTTCAGTCGTTTCTCTGAATGCTCAGGATCAGATGTGGAGATGGGTAATATATGAAAAAGTGTATTACTGAAAATTGTCCCAATATGGGAGACTATTTTACAAGATATGAGGGGAAAAAAATGAACAGATGGTTATTAATAACGGGAGGGTCGGCTTCTGGATGAAATATCTGGTGTTGTTAATTTAGTTAAATTTAGTAAACAAAAAGCAGATTGATTAAGTAGGATTTCCATTTTCAAAATAAATTGAGAGAGCTAATTAGTGAAATCAACTGGACTGAGTGATTTTAAACTAAGATGTAGTAGAGGTTTGGGATTTGTTTTAGACAAAGGTGCAAAAGTTAATAAAAACCCCTGCATTCCAAATTAGATGAGAAAAAGAACACTTGGAAGTTTTATGCCAAAGTGAATGATTAAGTATTTTTTAAGGAATGTCTGGAATAAGCAAAGATTCTCTAAGAAACAGAAAAGCAGCTTGATCTGCAAAGAAGGCCACGTCCTGGATATCAGAAAGTGAGGGCTTATACCGACAATCAGCAAAATTAAGTTGAATCAGATCATAAGATGAGAATTTAAATACACAGGAAAATATTACTTGACTATGTAAAGAAGCTTGCTAAGAAAGAAAACTAGAACCATTCTGCAGTATGAATGGACAAATGATACTAAATGTAATCCAGCTCTGGTCTGAAAAGGAAAACATTTAATTTTCAGTGAAAGTAGAATTTTAGGCAAAGGCCTGAAAATAAATCAATAACATAGATGGGACTTGGGTAGATATTGTAAATTAGCAGAGCTAAAAATCTGACTTACAGACTTCAAAAATATTGACAAATGCTGTTGCATGGAACAATTTTTAGTACTTTAGTTCATGGCAGATGAGTGGAAATATCATACTTGTACTTAGATTAACAGGGGAAAGGAAAGGGATAGCAAAACACCTGCATGTGCTGACCATTATCTGTGCAGGACTTTAAAAAAGTTTTTGAGAAAGAAACAAGAGAGAAAAGCAAAGCAAATGACTTAACTTTTATTGCAGGTTTTTATGTTAAATGGGACATTGTGGCCAGCTAACCTGCTTTCTTTTCAAAATATACGTTCAGGAAATACATTAAGTCTGTGGGGATCTCAGTAAACCATCTGATGCAGTGCCACAGGAGATGCAGTGAAATCGAAGGGATGGGGATTAGTGAAGTATAGTAATTCTAGGACAAATAGGGAAATGCAAATTTTAATGAAAGAATTCTTTTTAGTGAAACTTGGAGTTAAACCAGTCTTATCCTATATTTTCATTTGTTGTTTTGCCACAGAATGAGAGCTGATAGACTTTTACTAAGTAAAGTTACTGGAAGGTAATATCTGGTGCCAGTGCAAATAGAGTATTCAGGCTGGTCCTTTCTGAAAAAAAGAGGACTGAAAACAGCATGACCTTGTGTGAAATACAGTATTGTACTAGCAAGAATTTTTCGTGTAAACTGAAAACTTCTTTTCATGAATAAAAGATTGAGATTAAATGTGCAGGCATGTTTGGGTAAGGATGGCTGTGAAACTGCAAGATGGAGTGGCATGAATGTCATCTGTATCGAGTAAGATTTGTTTGATGGAGAGGAAAACCACTGTCCAAATTATCGGCTCTGGACTTTTAGTATGCTTTCCACAGCTCCTGTCCCTCCTTTTCCGTGTGTAAGAAGGACTGAGTTAAAGAAAATGGAGAATACGAAGTGTCATTTGGAAAAAATACTGAAAAAACTTGATTTCAGTCAGAAGGGAGAACAGAGTTGAGCAGTGCTACCTGTAAATTAACTAAGGAGGCACACAGGGACATAGAAGAATTATCAAGCTAAATGACAGTGCAAGAATAAGCAGTATAAAACAGGACAAGAATAAATTTGCTTTGAAAAATACATGACTCCTGGCTTTTAGCAGTCTTTCAATAGACATAGTTATAGAAGGAAAATTTACTTGTAATCCTGGATTTCTAGCAACATCACTGTTCCATGTATTCACCAGCCCACAGGATGTAAAATAAGATGTTTGGCAGACGTCTTAATAGGTACTTTCAGGGAAGATTTGAACTTGTGCTATGACAAAAAAAAAAAAAGGTATCACAAAGTAAGCTCAGAATTTTTCACAAAAGACATGAACTTTTGCTTTCTTTTACTTAATGTTGGTAAAATCAAGCTCATCTACTTATGTGGTGTACTTCTGTAACCCTATACTAGTTAAATTGTGTTTAATAATTTGAGAGGGGCCTCAATCAAAACTTTAGTGAAATTAAGTATCAGATTTTCAGAACTTTCAGACTCCAGTTTGAACTTGGAGGCTAGTTAAGATGACTGTTAGAATTTGGAGAGGTAAAGTTGAGATTTGTCTATGTAAGTTTTAGGTGAATTTTGTGGTGACTGAAGTTACCATATATGGTAAAAGCAGTTGCAGTTGTCATCCATATTGTGTTCATATCAGATTTTGTCTTACAACAAAAGTGTTTTCTCTTATTTTTGTATTAGGAGGATCAAATGAAAATGGAAGCACACCCTCCACCTCAGATTCAGATGGAACTTTTATTTCTTACAGGTTGGTAATTTTTTATATTTATTTTCTAATTTTAAGAAGGTTGATTATAATAAGCAGAATCTATTTAATGCAAAAGAACAGGTCCTATACGTTAGGAGGATTGTGGAATCTAAACTGATACAGTGAGTAAAAGGACATGAAGTATTTAATTAAGGAATGATCTGAAAATTTGTTTTCTGGATTATTGGTTTTTTTTCAAAAGTTGTTCAAAAAACTTAACTGATCAAAGTACAAGATATTTGAAAGCCTAAACATTTTAAGGTTGTTTTTTGTAGGTTTATTTTCCTCCAAAGTATTCGATAAAGTAAACTCACAGTAACTAAGCTAAATGTTGAAATATTCAATTCACCAGTGATCACCTTTCTGATCTTCTCCAAAGTAACTGGATTTATGGGCCACCTGAAATTCTATTTCCTCATTATTTCATCTCAAAAACCAAAGCCAAGATTAGTTACATTTGAGATTATTTGACAGGAAAATCATATTTCAGTTTTGTTGGCAGTAAACACCAGTCAAAGAAACTTTTTTCAGCCATGTCATTGAGCTTGAATCTTGCTTGGGTACATACCAGAGGGTGTCTTGTGCTTGAAAGCACAGAAAGCTAATCAGCAGGTGTATACTTTCATCTTTCACCCTGCAAAATACTGACTCTGCCACAAAAAATCTTCTTCCTTGTGACTAGTAAATTAATAGTATGATTTGTGCATACCAGAAGGATCGCATCTGATTTTCATGCTTAAGTATGGTAAAACAAAACATGCTTACCACATGATTATTTTCGAATCATTTAGTGGACTGTGTTGGTTGGCATTTTTTTCAGTTTTGGTTTGTGCTCTGCTGGAATCTGTGCTTCAAAGAGGTGCAGTCAGGCAGGAGGAACCTGCCTGTTCACCTTGTCCTGGTTGCAGCCGGCTGGGTGGGGAATGTTGCAGCGTGGGGCAGGCAGTGAGCTGTGCTGTGCTGGTCACAGGGAGCCTCGGGCGTGGGGTGGCAGGGAGGGACACGGTGCCGGAGAGCCTGCTGTTGCAGGCTGGAGACACAGCCATTGCCAAGGAGAGCAAGGAGCAAACAGCCTGGTCTGGAGGATGTTGAAAAGAAAGACTTTTTGTAAGGACCTAGAGGGAACAGCAAAGAGTTTGCTGCGATTCAAACACCCAGAGGAAGTTTCTGGACTAAGAGCAAGGTTGGAACAAAGGGTGTGCCTGCAGGGACAAAGTGGGACTGGGGTGGGTTGATTTAGGTTTCCTTACAATTTTTTTATCCTAGTAAGTCGACTCTAGTGAGACCTACTTGGTGATGATGTAAAACTCTTCTAGGGTAGTTAGCGTATTCACTTTGATAAAATATGTTAGAAGATCCATTTTAGGGTTCTGCATGACTCTTGTTTCTTGTCATATTAATGTTTTCTGCATTAACATACTGTCTAAGTTAAAAGAAGGGCTGAAAAATACCACCCAGGATAATCTTCGTGTTTTTTAGGTGTGAATCATATGTAGACAGAGAGACCACAAATCAGTCTCTCAAAAGTAGGCAAGATAGAATTTAACCATATCAGCGAAAGAAAGTTGAGAGCTCTCTCTGCCATTAAAGCCAGGGAACTTATTTCTGAAAGTCATCAACTCAAGAGCACCAGCTCTTGTACCTGCCAAGTGGCAACACTTGAAGAAGCAGCCAGCTTTAGCTAGACTTTGGTTCCAGAGAGTGTGAGCTGTGGAGCTGGGGTCTGAGCCCTTCTTGTCATCCGTGCTGCCCTCAGGCAGTAGCACTCATCTCTCAGGAAGCTGGTCCAGGGAGCTAATCCAGCGCAGCCTGTTCATTCTTGGTTGGGAGAGTTTTCTGATGACTTCCTCCAGCCTAAGCTTCCCATGGTATCAGGGAATGTAGCTAGTGGGAGGACAGAGCTTGGTGCCTTTTTCCTAAATCAGCCTAAAGCTTAGTGACTCTTTAATTCTCCACAGATTAAGTAGAGGTTAAAGCTGGGCTTTGTACCTATGTATTCCTTAGTCCAAAGTGCATATAATAAATGCAACGTTGGCTACAAGTTCCACTGAATAATAGTCATATTCTGTCAAAGAGCCCAACTTAGAAAACTGAAGTTAATTAGTCTTTTAAGAAGGGTCCCGTATCTCATTGCCAAAGTATTGTTGGTATAATTAAAGGCAAAATAGTATAAAAGATATGTACGTGTGGATATATATAGGTCTGTGTGCATACGTATATATAAAAGTAACTTCTGACTTTTCGTAGTTGGCAAGCTATCACCATTATTTAGTAGTAGTGCTTGAGATGTGAAATGTGTATTTGTTTCTCAGTGGCAAGTAATTCCTATGATCTAGTGAGGCTGGCTGTAAATTTGATAGTTGGATTGGATATTGTTTTGATAGTTACAGTTCTGGACTGCATGTTAAGTGAAATTGAACACCTTATGAAAGGTGAAACACCTTATGAAAGGTGAAAAGTGAATCTTAAACTATCTTGAAAGATAATGATGGTAAATGGTTGTTATTTCTTTAAAGACTCCTTAGAAATTTTGACCTATGTTAGGATACTGTCAAGGATTATTGTTTTAGTAAGTTAGTAATTTGATAAAATTAATGACAGTCTTGTTTGCCCAATGCATTTCAGTCTATCATATTTTAAAAAGACCAGCTCATGAACTTTAGCCCTGAAAGAGGCAAAGGCATCTTTGAATCATGGTAGATGTCGTACATATGCAGAAGGTTAATAAATGAAAAATTGTATTGAAAATTTTTGCTGAAACAAAAGTTGCTTAATATATATTCAGTAATAGGCCTTTACAATTTAATTAGAAAAAGTTACTCCAAAAATATTTGAATATTAATAAGTTTTGTTATTAAAGGGCTCTTAAAGGCATTGTTTTTACCACCATAAAAAATAAACTCCAGGAGAAGTTGCTTGGTTCCCACATTTTCTGTTTGAAAGGACAATTTGACTCTATCCAGTACAAGACTCCAAGTATATGTGCTAATAAAGGATGACATATCATTATTCTTTGGTATATTTATGATGCTCCAGAACTATTTGTATGGTTTCATTTTTAATATGAAGGTGTCACCTTAGAGTTTGTGACTCTTGCTTTTGTTGATCACAAGCACAGCACAGCACAGATGTAGTGCTGCATGTGTTCAGATTGTGAGCATTTCCCTTTAGGTCATAAAGTTTGTAAGTAATGTAAGTGAAAAGCACATGTGACTGGCATATATTTCTAAATATTCCTTGAGTTTGTGAATGTGTCCTCTCAGGTCACAGAGAACTCTCTAGCTGGTCTTTATGCTCTGGTGGAAGTACTCTTTGTGTACTTGGGAAGAAGCTTTACTAATAGGAAATAACAATTTTTTTTTTTCCTAGAAGCATGTCATCAAAATTAGAAGTTCATTATTAGAAAGATTTGAACAAGGATTTAGACATATAATAACTTTCAGCTTTTAAATGTAAGACACTTAAGGAAAATACTTCAGCTCTGCTCCACTGTATTGTTTTACTACTGTGGTTAAAGCCTTTTTTGGTTGTCCAAATGGCCTGGACTTCACCAAAAGGAAAAGGAAAATAGATATGGCTCTTTAGTTTCAGTATCTGCAATGCAGTGCCACTGGAAAGTAGAAATACTGTCTTTCTCCTCCCTTCCCAAGGGCAGCTGACCTTCTCCTCGCCAAAGAGGTGAACCCCTTGCCAGCACATATGACTACAGACTATTACATTAATCTGTTTAGCCTCAGTACCAGCTGCTTGCATGTTTTTAATTATCTTATTAGATGGTATAACAGTGACCTATGAAATAAAATGAAGGTGAGTATTTTTTAACTTTATTTTAAAGGCTATTTTTCTAAATATATTTTAATGACCTAATTATGACTTTTAGGGAGAGCCATTGATGCAGACATTCAATTTGGCTGACAGAATCTAACATCTCAAGGACACTTATTTTCTTTCAAGGTGGATTCATACATTAATACTGCTTCTAATAAATATATAGCCTAAAAAAGCTCACTTTTCATACTTGTGTATGAACTTACTTTATGATTCAGAGACTCATGACTGCTATGTTGGATAATTTCTTAATACATCTCTGCATATATATATAAGTTTAATTCTTATCCCATGTATCAAGATAAAGTTCTTTCCTCTGTGGCTTAAATTCCATGACAAATGATGATTGCTCAAAGCTGTGGGTTGTGTAGACAAGGTGTATTCTTTCTTCTGCTCATATTTCAAACAGGCAGAGGATCTAGTGTAAGAAAGACTTTTGTGTTCCATTTTCTCCCCCTGACTTCTTGCAGATTCTGCTTGCCAGATGTTTCCTTCCTTGATGCAGGAAGGCAATGTGGTCCTGCTGGCTGAGGCGTTTCCTGTGTGCCAGCCAGCTGCTGGCACTGAGCGTACAGAACAAAGGCAGCAAGGGGTGCAAGCTGTTCCCCCTTGGTTCTTCCCACTTCCAAAAGTGGTGCTCAAACTTTGCCCTTTGGCTTTTGTTGGCAGTTGAACCAGAAGTAGCTACATAGCCTCTGTCCTTACATTTTAAACATACTGTGAAGATGTGTGCAACTTACATACCTCCACCTTAAGGAAAACTTTGTCTTACTCTATTAGGAAGCAGCCCTTTTCCATCTACACAAACCTATCTAGTCTTGTTCATACACAGACAATGCTACTTTATTGTTTTAATTTTAATCCACTCCTGTGCAATTACAGTTTTATTTTTCCTGATTTTGTTCATGTCCACACATAATCAAGAGATGTAAAGAACAAGCTTGTTTCTATGGGTTTTTCTATTATTTTGAAATAGGAAAAATTAGATGCAGAAGGCAATGCAGTAAAATTGTCACTGCAACTCCACTCCACGGTGCAAGGAGAATTCACAGCACATGCATCCTTTCTCTCTTTCCACAAGGAAGCAGTAAAACTGGCATCCATGTTTATTTTGTTTTATCCTAAGCCATTTGCTAGACTCTGTTCCAGTCGATTCCATTTATGTGCAAAGAGGCCTTTTCAGTGTGAGTTAATTTTGTCTGGGAGCATGTAAATTCTCTCCTTGATTCTTCTGAAAGATCATGTTCACAATGTGCTAAGAATCTTTCTCTGGATGTGGTAGTCTGTGCCAGTACTCTTATTTGTCAGTGTTTGTGATGCTGTTAGGAATTCCATCTTGCAAATCTCCTTTTTCCAGCAAGAGAAAGTGACTGTTTGCTCTGATCACAGGTTTCCTCCTGTAAAAACATGTTCTTTTTACTCCAAAACCTGGAAGATCACTTTTACACCTATTAAAAGCTTAGAAGATTTCTGATTTTCTCTGAATTCTTTAAAATTGCATTTTTTTTTTCCTTTTAAGGAGACTTACTTACATTATTTCTGTCTCTTTCTTTTCAAATTTGCATTATTTACTTCTTCCTTTCTAGTTGATCCTTGCTGCATTCCTTGCCTGGTGTTCTAAGGAATTGGTGAATGATATCATAAGAGGAGGAAGAATAAATTGTGATTAAGGAACTGAAAAACTATATCCAATATACTTTTTCTAAAATACAAACATTTCAACACATGTATTTTCGATTTTTCTAACTTTTCTAGTGAAAATTCTATTACTTTCTAAAGACATAGAAATAGTAATATGGACTTGCTTTCTGGTTTAATGCAATGTAATGGGGAAAAGCAAATTTAAGATATTTGCTTAAAGCTTGAGATGGTTTTGACAGAGAATCAGAAAGGAAGGATTGAGTTACCAACATCTTTTGTTGGTAGAAGGCTTTTTTTATGGATTGGCTGCAAGAAGGAAAGACGTAGATTGTGAAGAGAGACCATGGAAGACAGAATGGTAATTTCTAAAGGCCATGGGAAGCAAGTGAAAATTTTAGTTCACTCCTGATTTATTGTACTTGAAAATCAGTATATTATTGACACCACAATCAACTGATGCCATATTTTCCCTTACTAATGCTTCAAGTTGCTTTCATTATGAATTTATTTTACTTTTTTACTCTCAATAACCTTCAGACTTTCATGGCAATTGGGAGATTTGACCGGGGACATTTTCAAGAAGGCTAAGAAGGAGGATGTAGGAAAATGGATCAGTTACCCACAGTCTGTAGTCAGGACAAGTAGGAAGTAAATGTTCTTCATGTACATGCAAATAATTTCAAAGATACTGGGGATTTACACTAGAAAGCTTTGACTCTGCAACTGGCAACCTCAGTTACAATACAAAAATAAAAATAGTTGAACATAATATCAACATTTTGTCTCACCATTCTATAAATGTATGCAGAAAATAATGAGTAGAGAAAAATGTGGTGGTGAAATTTAGACTTCGAAATGGCTGTAACAAGAATTCTTCTCTAAAAGCTGAACTGGTCAAGGGTTGGAAATTATGTGCTTTCCAAAGGCCAAACTTGGCTCTTTGGCTGAGAACCACCAAGGCAAAGTGGACAATTTGGAATATGGAGAAGGATATCTTTGTGTTCTGTGTCAGACCTAGTGCTGTGAGGAAGGATGCTGGCAGAGCATCCTGCTGCCAGTGCAGCCTTATTTCAGTTCCCTAAACTGTGCTGCACACACACACTGGTAGCTTAAAGAGCATAGCTAACTAATAACTTTATTTGCTGGAATGTTTGCCTTAAGAAAGTGATTTTACCTTTCTTCTCACAAACCTTTTTAACTGTATGTCAGCCAAAAGCAGATGAAACCTGAACTGTTTAGAAAAATCTGCCCTTTGAATGTTCAGCCTCCCAGCAACACAGCCATGCATATTCACACTTACATGGCTGTTAGCTCTGCCACGTATCCTGAGGCAGGACTTTGAGAAAAAGAGGAAAATACATGTATTTTCCAAACAGACTGATAAGCCTTCACATTAAAGCTGTCAAATGGATTTTCAGGGTAGCAAATAGAAATCTGTGTGTTTCAGAAATATTTTTTTAGGAATTCTACTTCTTACTACTTGATACTACCTTTCAATTTTTTTCCTCTGTTTTTATAGAATTAACTCTCTTTATTGCATTCCTGAAAGTTGCCTCACTTTTTTCTCAACTGTTGATTTTACAACATAATAAATAATACAAACTATGCATGTTTCTTGGATTTATGCAGTATGTTTGAAGGGAATTGTTGCCTCTATTTAAATATTTAAATATAGACACTTGATGTTCCTCTCAATAAAGATCTCATGTTGCAAAACATATGACACAATAATTTGAGAGTTGGTTTTCTTTCTGATGGCCTGCTCAGTAGCCTGTTGCTTCATTGATGCCCCTGAGGAGCCCAGTTTGGGTCTCAACATTTTAAAAAGCAGATTTTGAAGATGAAGACTAGTATAAAAATGTGAAATGGGCTTTTCCAGAAGCACACATGCCATTGTTTTAAGATGATTTTGTCAATTCTAGCAGTGCTGCTCAAGAATTTTCTTTGTATTTCTCTGAGGCTATCTATTTTATCCTTTAATATTGGTTTAGAGGATGGAATAAGCTTGAGATTTAGATTGAAATCCTAAATATGTATGCAAATGTTTCAGTAGTATAGCAGTATTCTTTGATAGACTGAGAGTATTCTTTGTTATCTAAATGTTGTTGTAAATATCAAATTGGTCTTGTTTCTGCAAGGACTCAAAAAAGGTATTTCAAAACTTGGCATGAAATATTTTAAAAAGGCACGAGACAAAATAATGATGCACACTATCTGATGACCCGGTAGGTACTGGTTTCTTTGTTAACTGCAGTTTCACTTGAACATGAATTATCAACAGTAATATTTACCAGGTAGATCTGAGCCCCTGCAGTCACAGAACTGAAACTTTTGCCTTTTCTCAGTGGCATAGATTGTAGTTTCATGTGGTTCTTCACATTTTTGCATTTTTCTGGGTTTTAGTGTCTTCCACAGAGTTTTGGTGTTGTCTGAACATGATGGTACAAAAATACTTCTAACACTAGTTTTAGACTTTGGCAGGATCTGCATTCATGCATTTCCCCAGCTTTATCCTCTAAATCAGTAAATGCAGAAGCATCAGTTATTGTTGTCTGTGCTAAACTAGTCTCCCTCAATTGTATTTCTTCCTCTTCTGAACAGAGTATGTATTTTGTAAGCAGCCTTAATGGGCTACCATTGCATTCTTCTGCATATCTATGCTTGATGTTGGTTTTACCATTATGCTGGAGATGGACATTTAGCGGCAGAGCCAGAGGCAGATGTTCTGCTTCTGCCTGTCAGTAGAGGAGTCTTTGTTACCTCTCCCCAACATGCACAAGCTCAATGTTGCCTCAGTAAAGCTCTTGGAACTATTTGAATTTATTTCCTAGGCATATTGTTAGATTATTAATGTCGTGCATTCTGAAAGAGTTTATAGTTGCTCATTCCTCAATAGCTGAGCAATAGTGGAATTCCAGTGACTTATTAGTAAGATGTTAGACCTTAGAGATTTACATACCTTTTCAAGAATGCTATTTATGTGCATGTAGAATTTTACTTAGACTTTCTGGAGTAAAGTCCTGCTTGTTGTGATCTCTACTAACAGTCAACTGAAAGGAACATTTCTGTTCCAAACTTCAGGCTTCTGTATCTGAAAATCTGATGCTTGTAATTGCCTTAACAAGAATCATATCCACAAATCATATCCTCTTGAAAAGAAAGAAAAATAGACTTTTGTATATGATTTGCTCAGAGGTCAACCTCATTTCTTATAAGAAAGAGAGTGCGTGTCTTAGAGCAGACCCCAGTATACAATTCTTTGGCAGAGAGATTTAAACTCTTGTGGTTATGACATAAGTGCAAGTTTCAAAAGTTGGAAAAGAGCAGATGAGACCTATGAACAATTCCTGCAGAATTAATCCCTTCATTGATTTGCCTGCTTTTTCTTTCATACATATTGAGCACTTTTCCCGCTTTGAAGTAATGCAACTGTCCCTAATTCATGCCAGTAGATATTTTACATTGGACAGCAGAGATAACACATATGAAATTAAGTCTCTTAAAGAACTATTATTCCAACAATTTTTTTCTCATTCAGGTCTGTGTTGGTTTGGCACGACCTGGTTTTGGTAGCAGGGGGGCCACAAAGGTGGCTTCTGTGAGAAACTGCTGGAAGCTTCCACCATGCCCAGCAGAGCCAATCCCTGATGGCTCTGAAGATGGACATGCTGCTGGCCAAGGCTGGGCCAGTTAGACATGTTGGTAAGGCCTCTGTGACAGCATATTTAAGAAGAAGATCAAAGTGGAGCATGCAGTTTTTCTTATAGTCAGAGAGGAGAAGGAGGTGAGAACATGTAAGAGAAAACAACATGGAGACAGCAAGGTCAGTGGAGAAGGAAGGGCAGGATGTGCTCCAGGCTCCAGAGCTGAGATTCCTCTGCAGGCTGTGGTAAAGACCACGGTGAAGCAGCCATGCCCCTGCAGCCCATGGGGATCCACAGGGGATGCGGATATCCACACACAGCCCGTGGGGGAGTGCCCACACCAGAGCAGGTGGATTCCTGGAAGAGTCTGTGATCCAGTTGGAGACCAGGTGGAGGGAGGGAGCCTGTTTCCAGGCTGGAGCAGCCTGTCCTTGGAGGACTGCAGCCCATGGAAAGAGTGACCCATGTTGCAGCAGTTCTGGGAGGACTCTGTTTCCATGGGAGCGACTCGTGTTTGCAGATGGTGCAGTTTGGCTGCTGCTCGTGAGCATGGACCCACCCCAGAGAAGTTCACAGGCAACTGTCTCCCATGGGAGGGATCCCATGGCCTCACAGGGGAAGGACTCCTCTCCCTGAGCAGCAGGAGAAAACCTTGGATGACAAACTGAACAAGCCCCCATGCCTTGTCTCCCTGTGCTGTCGGTGCGAAGGAGTGAGGGGTTGGGAGGAAAAAAGATGTTTTAAGGGCTTCTTTTACTTCTCATTATCCTCTTCTGACTCTGTTAGTAGTAAATTCACTTTGCAACTTTGAGGCTGTTTTGCTCTTGAAGTGTTATCTCCTGGTCCTTAACTCAATGTTTTTCTCTCCTCTCCCTAGCTGTGGCACGGGAGGTTGAGGGAGCAGCTTTGATGGGTGCCTGGCATTGCACCAGTGTCAAACCACGACGGGGTCTTATATTATATGTATTTATTATTACTATGAAGACTTTACAGTATGCCGAATAGAACATTAGACAGGATACTCAAATAAGAATCTAAAATGAAAATATTTACAAAATAATCAGAAAACATTAACATTGACATTTGCCTTTAATTGTACACTCTACAGGTTGTATAACACAGGATCATGCATTTCATTTTCTAGTTTGATTAAAAGCAAATGCGTGTGCTTATTCATAGTTTCGGTGGTTCCTGTTAGCTCTTGAAATCTTTCACTGCAGTGAAGCAAATGGAATATGGTAGACATGAGTTCCAATCTTAATTGCTCTTTTCATGTTGACCGTTGGGTTTTCTGCAATCCTGGGTTAACAAGGTTCTTAGATATTATTTTACATAGTAGGGCTATATAATTTTAAATGTTATTTTTTTAGAATTGATTGCTTGTTCATATTAAACAGTGTTACCACTATTAAAAGTCTCTAGAATTGTAAAGCTTAGATTATTAGCCTTCATTCAAAATACTTGAGACATGAATTAGGGAATGCTGTTCAGAAAGGATTTTAAATATCATTCAGCTCTACTAAAACTGAGGCAGATCCCAGCTTCCAAGTAATTTCTTTTTCAGTTGCTTATAGCTTTTTTTTGTGATCCTAGCAGCCAAGGGGGAATGCAGAGGAGATACAATCTTGCCAAATTTCTTTTGGCGGTTTTAAAAGTAATTTGGTTCAAAACGTGTTTGGAATCGCATTACTTTTTTTTTTTTTAAGGCATAATATCTGCACTAATACAATTTCAGAAGTGTTGAAATTACTTTCTTACTGTGTAGCAATCACTTCCAGCAGCTGGTGAGAAAAATAACCTGAAGAGTTTCTTTCCTTTCTGTTCTTTCTTTTCACAGTTGCACTGGTTGAAACCTTTTGCTAACTCAGCTGACACACTGGCATTTTCAAAGACATTGTGGGAATGTCATCCACTTGCAGAACAATGTGAATAGCTTCAGAGTCTGACCTGTTGTGTGCACAGGGGAATGTGGCACTCTTGAAACATAGCTACCTTAGGGAGGCGGCTTGGCAGGAGTTATAATGGCCAATGATGCTGCAGAATTTACAATGGGGAATTAAGAATATTATACATGGTAGAAACAGGAAGGTTATTTAGATAGCCATAATATACTGTAGTTACTGAAATATACGTGGCTGGGAAAGAAAGGCCCAGATTTTCCTCAAGCTGTGTCTGCTGTATACCATACGTTGTATTTAAACGAGGCAGAATCATGGTAAACAATCGTAGGCAGCTCCCTGCAGAAGGTGAGGATGTGTGGGAGACAAGGAGACAAAAATGACCAGATAGTCTTTCTGACTTGGAGACTAGGGGATGTGAGAGGAATGGAGGAAGCTGCTCTACACCATTGGAATGACTTGCTGCTCTTTTGGTCACTTGGGGCTACTGGCACTTGGGAGAAGCTGAAGGCAGCCCTAAACTCTGCAGTCTAACACTGCTGTAGGCATCTTTGCTCTTATCTAGAACACCTTTGGTTTTCAAAGTAATTAATAATCAAGACCCAGAAGTAAACACTTTTTTTTTTTTTTTTAAGACTATGGTCCTAGCTGAAAGGTGGTGCATTCACAAACACAGAACTTCCGGTCTCAGCATGAATCATGAGCTTGCTCCTGTCACAGAGGAAGACAACCATAATTTCCTGGCTTGCTGAGTCCATTCCTTGTCCAAGTCCAGTTCTTGGCAGCTATATCTTACAATTCTGTTTTAAAAAACTCGCTCTCTCAACTCAGCTTAAAAGGCTGAAAACCATCTAACTTCATCTTGCATATATTTAGGGCAATTTGCAAAACCAGAGTTTGCTGGTATTTAGTATAACCCACTCTGTGACCCTCCTTAGCAGAGTAAATGTGGTGAGATCTTAGCCTGGAGTCATAATAGTAGTTTCCCTCTTCCTGGTTTCATTTGGTCTCCCAGGGAGAAGTAATAGTCTCCCATGTGACAGGGGGAGGAGGAGATGTTCACCTTAAGGACATGCATTGAAAATAAATCTGAAACACATTTCCTTGCACATAACCCAGCTCCTTCCCTTGAAATTGCCCTTTGTATTTTAAAGTGGCTGCAGAAAGTCTGCGAGCAAGTCGTGGGCTACTAAGACTATCAGATGGCTTCAGCTGTTCTTGAGATTCATTTCAGTAGAAGTTGCAGGAAATATAGGTTTAATTCTTTTATTCAAACTCAGTAGATGGTTTGGGACAATTAATTTCCAATTGTTTCCCAGTAGAGCAGATTTACTTGTATATTAATGAGGCACAGGTGTTAGGCCCCTGGTGCCTGCATGCCTGGGAGGCATATTTAGGTTGTTTATCTAGTCAGCCATAGGTACTGCAAGGTACTCAAGCTTGCCTTTAACAGTTTATACAGTGAGGCTTTTTAATTTTTTGATGTTTTTTTAAATTTCCTAGCACCTGTTAAAATTTTAAAACTGATCATGTAGAAAGAAGTAGGAGTGATTTCAATAGTAAATAGCACTAAATGTTAAAGAAAGTCATCTTCTATGATGCTTAACTGCCCAGCTTGACATTAAGAAGAAAAGAAGGTTCATTTAAGCAAATACGTCATGTGAAGAGCTAATACAGTCAACAGTGTACTTTTCTGTTGCATATTTTTGGAATAGGTACTTCTTTGTCTACAGCTGAAACATGAATGTGCTTATATTAATATTCATTTTTCTTGTTTATTCACTGAACTGCAGTACCAACATTTTAGAGGAAATGGAATAGCCTCCATAGACATTATGAATTTCAGTAGCTGGCATAATTATAGCGATCTACATATTCATTAAATCCAAAGAAGAAATGTGTCCAAAAAAACAGCCATGCGTTTAGAAGTGGTACACAACTAAATATATACATTTTAAAAAGTTGCTTTCCTCTGCTTATCCAAAATTGTATAGTGTCATATAGTCCTTAAATCAGCTAAGGCTTTTTTTTGTTTAAATGTTCATTCCTTTTGCTTTTGCAGTAAAGAATGGGAAGAACTATTTGTAAACAACAATTACTTGGCAACTATACGGCTGAAGGGGATTAATGGGCAGCTGAGAAGCAGCAGGTTCCGTAGTGTTTGCTGGAAGGTAAGAAGAGAAAATATTTATTTACAGTTTGTGGTTGCAATATATCAACACATTACCTGATGCGCTGGAAGATTATCGATGCAAAGAATCATGAATTTTCCAAGAGACTTCATCCCAATGTTTTTCTACCCGTTTTTATAATTCATTGGACATTTGCTAACCACATCAAATTGCTTTAAAGCTGAATTGCAGGTAATAGCAAAAGAATCCTAGGAAAGTGTATCTTTGTGCTGGTGATATGTTTAGAATTGAGTGCCATACAGCCATCTCTCCTCTCAGTATCTGTGCAGGGAAGTCATGCAGTGGAAATAGATAGGAAGTTAGTCTAAAAAATTATGGTTTTGTGGAATTTGGGACTGCTTTAAAATCAGTCTGATGCTTCTGCTATCTGGTTTTCCCAGTGAAATGAGAAAGTGAAGATCAATCCCTCTTGTAAGGACTGGATGAAGAGGGAAGCAAGGTCTTCCAAAAGCACAACAGCTCCTTGGGAGTTATTTGGTGGTTTGTTTTAAAGTAGCAGGGAAAGGAAGAGAGAAAGAAAGCAAGGTAATACAGGGTAGCTCTCTAAAGTCCAAACAAATTTTTTACAATGACATCAAGTCTTCTGTTGTGCACTATCTCAGATAGTAGAGAAAATTTTTCTAGTATAATTACTGTGTGTTAATGCTGATCATTTAAATTACTTCATTTGGAATTTCTGAACCATCATTTTGGCACAGAGACCTATAAAAAGAAATTTTAAATACTCCTTTTATATGAATGAAAGAAAGTTTGAAAATTAAAATATATGTAGCATTGAACTAGTTTAAAGTTAATGAAAATATTTTATTCAGCAAGCCCAGTGAATATATGCCACCTGCATTGTTTTACCAGTTTGCTTCTTTTTAAGTCTCTAAATTAGAAGGCCATAACTCAAAGCTCTGAACTAACACAAACAACAAGTCCTTCTCTAGCTATCAATTAAATCAAGGAGTGGTTTTATTTTAGAAATAAGGCAAGGTTTATTTGCTTGTCCCAATATGCATAAGGGTTCTGTTGTTAAATTCTGAAATTTAGGAATGATTTGTCAGTACTTCTGTTTGTCAGTATTACTGTTTCTTAACACTTTACAATGTGCAAACAAAAACATTGAAAAAGCAAGAAAATACTGGGGTTTTTCCTTGCTTCAAATGCAATTAAATAGTATTTTGCTCTGCATGTTTCTTTCTAAGCCTTTTCAAAGAGACATGAAAAAACTGAGATGTAAGCTTTCTCAAGGACTTTCTGCAAAACTGCCTCTCTTAGCTGTCTTGCAATTCCAGAGCATGTTGCAATTCTCACATTGGGTATATCCCTCGGTGCTTAGGTCCTGCTCTGCATTTGTGTTTTGTTTTAAGCACGTTGCATTAGGTCATCAGTGCTACATAAATAGCTTCAAATTTTGTATCTTTTTTTCACATCTTTGCATATTATTTCTGCCTTGGAAGTCACCATCAACTTTACTGTAGCTGTAACAGTTTACAAAGCTTGAGTTCATGGCTTCAGTTGACTTTAATGCTTAATTTTGCCCTATAGAACTGCTGTTGTTCCTAGCTATTTATTTATGGACTAGAAAGCACTGAAACCAGAAATATTTATAGCTGTTTTCTTTCTCTTTCTTTCTGGGGTGGTTTATGCTGTCTGATAGAATTTAAATGGAAAGCTGTGCAAAACTGATGAAACTTAATGAATTTATTTTGTTTTGCTAATAGCTATTTCTGGACGTTCTACCACAAGATAGAAGTCAATGGATTAAAACCACTTCAGACTTAAGAACTTCTTACAGTAAGATCAAAGAAATTGTAAGTTGGTACAAAATAGGTTCTCATACTTTGGCATAGATATTAACATTTATAGCATAACACGAGAGGATCTGATTATTTTCCTGTTTTTGTCTAGCACATTACAAACCCTCGGAAAGCAGGACAGCAAGATCTGATAATCAACAACCCACTCTCTCAGGATGAAGGGGTAAGTTAACCCAACACTTGCTACTAAAGTTCTCATCTTTGTGATACTGACACAAGTGAGTTCTTGCTGAAGCAGGCAAAATGGCAGATGGTAAAATCTCCCTCCTAAATGTCCAAACTGACTTGTGTTAACAGTTGTTCCACATGTTCTGCTGGACAGCTGGAAATGCTCATTTCCAAGTTCATATTCTGATTTTTAGGGCTTAATTCAGGGAAGGCTGTGGTAAAAAAAAAATCACTGCTAGACTATATTTAACTGATGCGCTTTTTTATCTCTGTATGTTTTCATTTTATACATCAAATAGCTCTAGTTTAAGGAGTGTTCAAACAGTCAATATGAGGTGAATGCTGTTAACAGAACAATGAAATACATTCCTCTGGAACAGTTTTTTTACTGCATTTTGTTATACCTGAAAAGCTTTTAAGAATTTTATAGCACATATCTTTAAGCTTTTCTATTAATTATGTTACCATTGTTACCATCAGAATTCTTTTTTTTTCAATTTTTTAAAATAACTTAATGCAATGAAAATAAGTGGTTTGGCTGCACTTAAGAGATTTACACCTGAAAAGACTGTCTCAGATATCTCTGGTGATATTACTCCTGTTTTGTTCATAAACAGAAGCCCATACTTCATCTCTAGAGTGGTACTGTGCTCCTTATTTAATTTAGAAGGAGAGAGCTCTGCAGCTGTTATGACTGTGCACATCATCAAACTATTCTTGTATCCATCTGGACAGAAAGTTGTGTCAAATGTAAAAGATTTAAAGCATTTCTGCTGTAGTTTGTGATTACACACAGTGGCTCAACCTGCTTTCTGCCTGTGGTGTCTTTCAGATATAGAAAACAAAGGTTAACATGTCAGAATATGTGGCAGGGGATTAATCTATAAAAGAAAGCCACTGACCAAATCAGGCATAGGACTGAAGAACAAAGTGCCTTTGAGCCTCTGCTGTGACTGAATGTTGCACCCATTTTGTGTCCTGAGTTTTCCTTCCTTTCGCAATGCAGCTTCTGTTTGTATCCTCTGTTCTGATGGGCCAGGGTGGGAGCAGGAATAGGGGAGTTCCAAAATGTGGTCTAGCTGCAGGAAAAGAGTTGTGAATTAAAAACATACAGTGAGTACTCACTGTATGTGAGACATTATCAAAGATATAAATATTTTTGAAGTCTAGATTTTTTCCCAAGTTGTAGCACAAATATAGCAACTAATTAACATGGGGTTTTGTTATTTTACTTCCCTCCCTATAGATAGCATTAATTTACTTTCTCTTTTCATTCTGTGGAGCATAAGCCATCATGGGAAAAAATTACCAGGAGGCCAGAAATTGTGGAAGTATGGTACAGACTCTGTGCTGTATTTCATTGACTGGTGCTGCTGCTATCTGAAAACTTACCTAACCTTCATGAAGGCTGCTATAACTTTTGTTCAATCTGTATTTTGATCAAGCTACCATCCCTTTACAATAAATAATAGTTTCCAATACTTTTTCTAGAGCATACAATTAACAGCACTTTCTGACTTCTTTCCTGTTAGCTTTTACAACATATTTGTAAGCAGGGCATGGAAACAAAAGAGAAACCATGGAAATGGTCGTAAGCATAGCTACAGAGGAAGCTAAGCCTACTTCAGATTCTTTTTTTTAATATTTTTTATTTTGATAGTGAGCTTTAAATACTCTGGCTTTTCCTATCATAATTTTTTTTTTTAGAATGGCCAGTCTTGGTCTTCAGAGTGGATTAGAATGATGATGTTTTCATAATAGGTATTTGATTATCATTCACTCCTTATATGATTTTGTCTCCACTATAACAAGCTAACTTACTCCCAAACAACTTCTTATTATGGATATTGCTGCAACTTCCAATTAAAGTCCATACATCCATAGAAGAGGTATGGTATAGTCCAGTGATACAGACCTTTTTCCTCACATGAACAACTGGATTTTTTCCAGTTGAATTGCTGGTTCTGATAAGTTTGACTTTACTCTGCCATTCTAAATATTCTTCCTGGAACCCAAACAAGTAACTTATAAACCTGCAGCCATCCATTGAGCAAATGCCATGAGCCTAGGACAAGGATCCAGGAATTTGAATACTTTTATTTCTGATCCACACTGACTTTCTCAGATATGTTGTGCTGATCACCAACATTCTTTATCTCCCATAAAATACTGATATACCTGTCTGCCGGGAATGTTGAGGATTAATTTGTCAATATTTGTACAGTGCTTTGCAGTACTTTGTAGTTTAAAAGCCTTAAGTATTAGTAGAAGTCTGGTTTCATACAATTATTTTTTCTTATTTCAGAGTCTTTGGAATAAATTTTTCCAGGATAAAGAGCTTCGAGCAATGATTGAACAAGATGTGACGAGAACGTATGTAGATATTTAAGAGAAATTCCTATATATAAATTTATATTCTGCATTTTTATGTGGTATATATTATATTGTGTTTTCTTGACTTTGGTTAGTGTAAATGTCAGGTTTGTTGAACATGAATGTGTGGAAACATACATTAAATGTATAAAAATACAACTTACATGGAGTAAAAATTGAGACAATTTAGCTGAACATTAAATCCCGGAGATTTGTTGGTATCATTGAAGAAAAGCTCTTCTAAATTAAGATATTAGGAAGTGTACTACTTGTGAAATTTAATGTAATTTTCTACATGAAGCAAAGAGAACATAAGAGAAACTGAAAGGTCTTTTAACTAAATTATGATCATAATGAAAGATCGAACAGATTACTTTCCTAATTCTCAAAACTTAATACAATCAATAATAAAAAAGCAGTTTGTAATTAGTAAGGGAAATGTCACTCATGTATAGAAGTTGAGAGGTTCTTTTTTTATTTATCACTATTCTAGCTTTATTTGTCATATATGCCTTTTAAAATTTGTCCTGATATTACTATGACTATGTTTTCATCTTATTGGCCCTTAGGTCATTCCTGTTTAGAAACTTGTTTGAGTTAGAACACTCAGTTCCTGAAAATATTTCTTTTCAGAGTGCAAGCACTGAGTAATGTGTAAATATAATTAAATTCAATTACTGTTTTGCTACCATGTGATATTTTACTGTATTGCAAATATTTTTCTTTATAACTTGAAAAAAGTGATGATAGTCGTAGATTCTGCAAATCCCAAGGTTACACATTTTCATTTACAGGAACCAAGTCATGCAGAAGAAATCATTGCAGTCTGGTTTTCGAATATTTTACGTGTCCGTCCCTAGACCCATTCTTGAATGTATTTTGCCATGAGATGTATAATTAAAATCTGAGTATACTTTCATGTGCATTCTCACAACAGATGGTATTTTTTGTTTGTTAAAGGAAACAGTTCAGGATGTTCTAAGATTAAAATATATATGTATCTAAACTATAATTGGAGAATGAAAAGTTTTATGGAGGTTATGGTGGATGTAAGATTATTATTTAAATATCTATGTATATACACACAAATTCCAGGCTCTCACTGTGGCAAATGGCAAAGTAATATTCACTAATATCAGTAATAGTGTCTAAAGAAATTTTCATTAATGCATTTATACAAAATGACATCAACCTGAAACAACAGTAGTATATATTGTGCCATCAATAACAAAATAAGTCAAGCAATGAAAAAGCAAAATTTATCAGTGACATGAATGCATTTGATAAGCTACATGCATTTTATATGTACATTTTTTTGTCTAATCATAAAACATAGCATGCATTTTTACATAATATTATGTATCTATTTATAAACTATAATTATTTTAAGAAGCAGTAAGTTCTTCATTCTGTGGCTTTAGAATGTAATAACCCTCTCTTTTTATTTACATTTTTTAAATAAATCCCGGGAGTTAGAATTTTAAAAGTTTAAAATTCATCATTAGTTTACAATGCTTTTTATTAAAGGTTAAAATAATTATTGCATTCAATTTCCATAATCACTACTTTCTAGCTGCTGTTTCTTATTTAATTAATGTTTTTATATTCTTTGTCATCTAGTTCAGTCCTCCATCATCCCACTGCATCAAGTGTATAATGCTGTAGAGAATGATACTAACTGCACACAGAGTAGCAAACCAGAGTTCCAGCTATCAAAGCAGTAAAAAAATTACTCTATAATGCTTTTGTTAGAATTCCCTGAAGTGTGGTAACAATAAACAAGAAAAGCAGCTAGAATTAGGTTCCTAAAATTGGTATTGTTTTAAACTCTTTTAAACTTCAGGATTTTGCTGTCTGAAGGCAGCTGTAATAAAGTTTGTTCATGTGTGTCTGTGTGTTTGTTCCTATGTATTTTGAGAATCCTTATCTCACCTAATTATTGGGTCTGTGAAGCCCAAATAATCTCAGCTGAGTTAATCATGCTGTAGAGCCTGTGTACCTGTAGAGCTCTAGGACACAAATCATCTCTTCCTAAAGTGTAAATACAGTTTTTGTCTGATGAAACACACTGGAGAGGTACAGTTTTCTTCAGTAATTATAAAAGGCTCCTAGCTCACCAGTATCTAACAAAACTTCAGTTTCCTAAAGTCAGGTGATAGAAATCCAGTCCATAATGTCTACATAAAAATAACTTCCAATATTTGCAAGTAAGAAAGGATATTCTTAAGTTAGTCCCATCTCATTAGTGATCAATGTTTTGAAATTTTTTTTTAATATTCTGCAGGAATAGAAATCAGCAGATTGGCAGATGCAAAAGCATTTAACACAAATTAAAATAGCAGGTCACTTGTTGACATCACAGTGTACATCTACTATGATCTACATTTCTGGGTTGGAAATGGCTAGGTTTCATTACCCTCTTTCTCTCTCCAGTGTTTTAAGAAACTAAAATGCCTAGGGGGCATTCCCTGTAGACAGATCAAGTCAATATCTCCTCTTTTGTAGCAGTACTTTTATATATCAGTCTACTTAGTTTCTGCTTCAGGAGTAACAGTCACAGTTTAGGATGATGGAAGGTGTGTGAAGATGAGTAGTGGTGGTTGCTGGGGTTCCAAACTCTCCATTCCCCAAATAAGAAAAAAATTATTTTAAAAATTGCCAACATCAAAACAGCAGTGGAAAAGCCACTGGAGAGCTACATCTTCCCTAAGTATGTGGAAGAGATGGTAAGGAACAGCAATCCATTGATTATGATCCCCATTTCTGTCTGCCACCAAATCTGTTTTCTGCATCCATTTATTTGTTTACCAGCCTGGTTCTTCAAATTTCTGTGTCAAAAATTCTGGCTGCTTGTGGTACAGGCACCCCTAAATCAGCCAAAGAAGTATTTTAAAAAGCTATATCTGACTCAGGCTGGTCTTCACTTTTAGAATGCTGGGATCTGAATGCACCATTGTTTCATTGTAGAGTTGTGGTAAAACAGTTTAGGAAAATTCCCATGTCCTGAATGCAGGCTTTCTCAGAGATGTAATTAAATGTAATAGTCTCATGTTCATGAAAAGTATTCTTACCTTGCTGATTTGAGGATACTGTATTTCTTAAAACAGAGCTTTAATCATAAAATGACATTTTCCGTAAAAATCCTCCCTGAACTGATAGTTCCCTCATGATCTCTTCTATTTACATTTACTATAATTAATACTTCAGCCAGCTTATTCCTGAGTTCGTTATTATCCTTTCTGTTACAATCTCTGATATTACTAGATCCTCACAGATATCTCTGTGTATTTTTGAGTTTTCTTTATTAGTCTTCTGTTCCTAAACTTCATAGGGCAGGCCTGAATGACAGTCCTTCAGAAATAATCTCTTCAAACCCCTAAATTATGTCGATTGCCATCTGCTGTAATGCACTTTTGGTCTCAGCTGTGTCCTTCCTTTACAGTAATGTGATTAGTACAAGTGCATACAAGTTTCCAAATGTTGGTCTTACCATTACCTCCAGCAGGTGCCAGGAAAACGTTACACCTCTCATCCCAGTGCCTCTCTCAGGACTTCAGCATCACTGTGTTTAAGCCACAGTGTCTTCTCTGCCTTGGCTCTTGATTCAGCTCCTTTGTCCAAGGACTTCAAAGCACTTTCCTAGCCTTAATTAGTTCTGATTCTGTGCTTGCCTGTCATCACCTCTGTGAGATGACCACAGTGATTAGCAATGTTAATAGTCTTATCTGAAGTAATTTGTTCTAATTTCCTATATTGTTTCTCTGTGACAGGCTTTACAATAGCCTTAAATATATCTGGTCTAAAGTATAACATTGTAGCTCAGACCTGGGAAACTTGTTTGAAGAAATCTTATTTCAAACCATCTGATTTAATTCTAAAACTGACTATAATACAACCTTATTTCAGCACTCTAGCTTGAGGCCTACTTTTGTTGTCTTTTTTAAGTATTCTTCTGCTTTTCTTTGTCCAACTTTACCATTTCCTTTCTTTTCAGTATTCTACCTTTTCAGATTTTATTTTTTTGCTGTGTATTTTATATTGCTCTGTATGGCTGTGGAGCCATGTGGTTTGGGGCATTTGCTTTATGAAACATTTTTTGCCATCTAGTTACTTCTTCAGTAGCAATGAAAACACCTTTGCTTGTGCACTTACTCTAATTTTAACTAGGTCCTGCATAACTATTCTATTTCCTACCTCCAACAGTCAAGGAGCAGGGTGCACAGGTGAGAGTTGCTTCAGAGTAGTTACAGACTGGTAATATTTATATTTTCCAGTATGAATGTAACAGGATTTTTCCAAAAGCTTTTTTTCCTTATTCTCACACATGTTCCACTTCATTCTGGTTCACTTAGGATATTTGCCCAGACAGATTATTTTATAACTGTAAGTTTATTTGTAATAGCTGTTAAAGACAATGAGATGTCTAATTGTGTTGTATTGCAGCAGATACCAGTAAGATATTCTCAGTTTTAGGATACTGGTTTTCATGTCAATTATGAGATATTTAAATAATCTTGTCATTAAATGATAATATTTTTTTCAAATATTAAAGAAATACAGAACACTTGTGTATGCGTGTCATCTGACATACTCTAATCCATTCTTCCATTTCTTCCATTGTATTTCATTCTTGCAGATGTCTAGCTTTAATGAGATTAAAAGGGATTAGTTATTGAAATATAACTGTGATATCATCATACCTGTGTAGCAGACTGGTGGATATTAAAGAACAGTGTTCATCATTTCCGTTGCAAAACAAATGTAACAAATTGTTAGAAGTATGTAACTCTAGCTGCAGAGAGCAGTGGGAAAGCAGACAAGGGAGATGCTCTTACCTAAAACCTCTTTTAGAAGACCAGCAACTAGGATTCTGTGCGCTCTATTGTTTACCCTTGCTGTATTGCTTCATTTTCAGCTTTCCTGAAATGCAGTATTTCCAGCAAGAGAATGTAAGGAAAATTCTTACAGATGTTCTGTTCTGCTACGCCAGAGAAAATGAGCAGTTGCTTTATAAACAGGTAATGAAAATACTGTACAGGTGGCATTCATTGACTCAACATTTTCTATATGGTTTGACAATAATGTAGCTCTGTTGTATCTGAAGTTGTATTATAATGCTGAAGTAATCAAAGAGCTGCTTGTCAGCTGGTTGGTAAGTAAGCTCATTGAATAACATATGCTTTCTGCTCATAACACAGTACCTTAAGTTGTTTTCTTTAAGGTTGCTAAGTTTTCTAACTTTGAATTTCTTTGTAAACATTTTTTTCTTTGTCATTGGTTAAGAAAGAAAAAAACCAAAGAAAGCTTTTCTCTGCTTAGGTAAAGAAAGTACACATCAGGATTTAAAATGGCGCTGAATAAACAAAAAAGCATAGGATTTCTGAAATTTAGACCAAGTTTACTATTTTAAGTTTTATATAATATTTTAAGTTCTTCCCCAAAGTGCTAAAGCCATGCAGTATTTTAGAGAAAAGATCTTTAACTAACCTTGTAGCACTCAAGTACAATGCAGCTGACAAAATCTTCTTGAGTGAAGAAGTAACTTTTACAGAGTTATTGAAGGAGAGTCTGCTCAAACCATTTTTGATAAAATGGTAAAGAAAGCCTAAGTTGCACTAAGTCTGCATCCACAGAGTTAGTAAGTTAATTAATTCAGCACTTGTTCTGGAGATTTTGAAGTAACTATAAACATGATATTATATTCATATAGCAAGACCAATATGCAGAGTATCAATCAAAGCATATTTGTATTTGTTTCTTCACACAGTTATCTGTAGGCTGAGTAGAGACTGACAAACCGAGGGATACTCTGTGTGCTTGGACAAAGGATAAACTGTACAGGAGCCAACTTTAGGAAGATAGGAAGTTTGTCATGGCAAAAATACAGAGATTCAGTAAATGAAGATTTTTATAGATTGTTATAAATCTATAAGATTTATAGATTGTAATAAAACAATCTATGCTTTCAGGCATGGTCGGTGACCACCCTGTCCTCAAGCCAGGGAATAGGGTTCTTTCATGGAAACAAAGGGCATATGAGTTGAAAGAACACTTACTTCTGAAAAATTTCTTAGAGATTATTTTAAAAAATGGACTATATAGCTCTCAAACATATGAAACATGTTATTTCTCATGTTTGACAGACAGTAAGCAAGGAATAGTTTGCATAAGAACAGTAAAAAAGAGATCTAGGAGCTGTGTTTTGAAGGGCACTTCTAAAAAAATCCTTAGCAGTATTCAGCCTCCTCTTTCTAGTGAATATAGGCCAGAGTACTGATGGTGGGGAAATGGAAGAACACATTCCAGCTAATTTAGTCTATCATTTATTGAACAAGAATATTATTTTACTCTTTGATATGACTTAAAAGGACTTAATTACCCTCTGCTCATATTTAAAATCCTCTTGATTCCTTAGCAAGAAATAATACCTTTTTATATAGGGATGGAATATTTAGCCAGATCAAATTTAAAAAAAAAAAAAGCACTGCGTTTCATCACAAGCTGTTAAAGCTATTATTTTCTACTAGGTGACACCCCGTTTAACATAGACCATATTGTTAATAGTTATGGGATTTTATTGAATTAATGAGACTGTTATCATGTAGTAGAATGTCTTGCTGAGTTAATTGAAACTGCAGAGATTATATAAATGGTATTAATGAACTTTGACTGCCTGATGCCTCAGCTTTAATAAAGACTGCTTGGTGGGCTAAATGAACATAGGCAGATAAAAGAACAGGTTCAATTTTGTGAGCCTACAGGCTGTTGACAAAGAAAACTTCTTTACCTCTGTTTTCAACTAGTGTGCATCAGTAGTATGGTAGTTCCAGGAAGGGATTGATACAGGATGAAGAGGAGAGGAAGTGCAGAAAATTAAATTAATGTGGATCATGAAAAACTGTTGATTTAACCTCTCAAAGTGTGTTCAGTATATCACCCAAGTCTTGCAGTGCTGTGCCATGTCCACAAAATAGTAAATTATAGTGGTTTTCCTCTCTTGTTTTAGACATGTTACTTTTATTAGGAGCTATGTTTTTTTCTTACCTCATTTTAAAAGAGTGGGTTTGTTTGGTTGGATTTCTTTAAAAATAATGCTCCTTTTAGCTTGTTAATAAGATCCTCCTTTTTAGTCCCCATGCTCCTCTCTTGCTAGAGAACTTTTTTTTCATGACCATCATTACCCTTCTCTGAATTAGCTGAAAATAAATGGTTTATAGTCAACAGGATATGCTTTTTCCTTCTTTTGTCGAATACCTAGCTAGTAGTCAGTCTCCCTGACGTACTGTTTTTACCAGACTCATGCCCCACTTCCCATAATAATAATTTTCACTACAGCAAAGCCTAGCATATTTTTGAGAAAATGAAGGTTACCATTAATTTATCAGTAGCAGATAATCTCCAAGTTGTTGTCTCCACAGTGACCTGAATACAAAGCCCAGATTAAGGAGTTTGTCTTCATATGCAGTTTCCATCACGGGGACTGGTCCTGTTGTCATCCATGAGAATTCCTCTGTCTTATTTGTATGACCACATACAAAAGATACAATTGCCATTAGAATGATAAAATTTGGCCAATGAATGAAGACTGATATTTTTGTCTGTCAGCATCCGTCCCTACCCAATGTTAACTTCCAAAATATTTGGAAGAAGTTGTAGTTCCTTGACAATTTGCATACTTACAGCATTCTGTTGAAACTACTACATAGCATCAGCATTACAAGAAGCAATCAATAATGTTTGTTTAATATGCATGTATGCGTGCAGGTTGTCTTTGTAGGATTTCTGGGTTTTTTGGCCAGTGTGGAGGAACATTTTATTTGATGAGGAAAAACATATTTGTATCCCTAGTCTAATGGAGTAGAATGTTGTGGAGCTGTATTACAGTTTTTAAAGGCAGAATCTTCCCTAGGATCACTGAATTTTTAAATAGCAGCTGTAAATGTAAAATCTAAAGAGAATAGTGTATTGTACTTAAGAAAATGTAAAATCTCCCCTTAAAGCTCTTCTGTAAGACTGGTGACAAAATTCTGCTCCTAGTTACGCTGGAATGAAATAGTGAAAATTAAGCTAAATCGCTAGGGTAACTATTGTCTGTTCATGATTTGATTGCCCTTAGAGAAGTCAATATAATTTTGAAATACATTGATGCACTTGTCATTGTAAGAATGCTATAATTCTGATTTTCTTTCTAAACCATAGACTGTATTATGAAATCAATATTTTGTTGTAGCTGGGAAGTGTCATAAAATTATCTGAGCTCTGTCAACTTATTTATTAACACTAAAGAGTTTTAGTAAACTGTAGCATTGAAAAAATATGTGTATGCATATTACACTGGTAGCTTTTCTTGCCAAGCTAAAAATCTCTAAACATTTGAAGTACTCTTGTAACTGAAAGATCAGAGGTATCTTTTTGAAATCCTGATATTTCATCATCTTTTTATTTTGGTTTTGTTATATGTGGGCAGCCACATTATGATTCTATTTTATTATGGAGTTGATATATTATTATGTTGGAAGAATGTGTGATGTGCTTTTATCTTTCATAACTAATTCTTATTTTATGTCCTCCTTCTTTTTCTTCTGCTTATATGTTTACAGCTTAGGTGGTAGTTTTTTTATATAGTCAAGTTTTCTGGCATTTCCATTTCTCCTATTTCATCTGTAGTATATCAGGGCGAATAAAAGATTAGATGTGGAACTGTTAATTAAGCAAGGGCCGTATGTGTGAAAGTACAACCCTGGTTATTTCAATCTTTTTGCCACTTATATATTGTCTAATCCTGGACCTTTCTCCTTTGATATGACCATAATATTTTAAGAAATCTAAACTTTACAATTTGTAATCTAACCCATTTGTGGTGTTTTACATCAGCTTCTGAAATCAAATGGATTTGGTTTATTTTGTTTTTCCTAACTGAATTTCTCACTAGGCTTCATCTTTTAAAATAGCCCCTAGAGGTTCAGAAATAGGAAGGGAAAGAAAACATCTGAACTTCAGCCCTGCCATTGAGGCTCTAACAGTCATCTCAGTCCTGAAAAAATTACAATTAAATTTCCTAGGCTTTCTGTTGATGGCACACAGAGAGATCATCAAAACTATTGTCAAAAACTGTGCATCCAAGCATACTCAAAATGCTATGTAGAGAAGGTTTCCACATCTACCTCTCAAGTCAGTTGGGACTACTTAAGGAAAATCCCCATTACTTCCAATACAAGTTTAAGGGTTTTGGTAGTTAGTGGATGTGTTCAGTACATATGTAGCTGATAAGATAACTTACTGGTGTTGAACACTTCTCAGGTGCTGCATGGAATATCAGCTGAGGTACCAGCAAAGCAGCAGGGCAGCTTGCAAGCATGTAACACTTCCAGTGTTCATCTCTGTCCGTCACTGAGGGAATTGGAAAAGCAAGTGCAGAGGCTTCCTACCTTGGAGCTGCACCTGTTAAAAGTAGAACAGCTCAGGTCACCCATCAGCTGTCATGACTCCTGACAGCAACCTGAAATATTGATGTGCTTGTGGACCAGCGCCAGTGCTCCTTCTGCAGCAGGATAGATGAGATAGTCTACCTGGAACCCCTGTCTGCCCAGAGCACTCCCCTGAGCTGGGGCTGAGGCTCCACTAGATGAAATAGTTGCACCCTTGAACTGGAGCAGTCCTGGCAGCAGGTTCTTCTTCCTACAGCTGGGCAAGGACTCCATCCAGAGCCATGCCCAGCAGGGGTAGCCTGGGCACTTGGCATCAAACCCCTGCTGTAACTGGTGGTTTTGGGCAGAGGTCTGAAATTCCCTCCCCTTAGAGTGGTCCTTGTGCCCAGAGGCAGACAGACAGATCTCCATCCTTCATCCCACATCCCTTCCATCACCAAAGGACTCCCTTCCCTTCTTTTGGCTGATGCCTCCCCCAGCCTAGGGCCTTTGTAGCTCCTACCTGCTGTCCTAGTCCCAACACTGGGATCCCAGCTCTCCTGGGTGGCCCAGCCATGCTTCTGATGCCAGCCCAAGCCCTCAACTGCCCACCCATGTTTTTTGTTCTGATTCCTGCCTATTTCTGGTTTTTTCTGTCTCTTAATATAGATTACATATATAAGTAGTACTCTGCAACGGAACAGTACCAGGTCTTCTGTGCATCGTGTTTAATGAGTTTATTTTGAATATTGACATAACAACTTATGAGAAACTGAAAGAGAACTGTTAAACCCCAAAACCTCATTTTAATTCTTATGTCTTTAGAAATTAAAGTTTTGTTTTCTTTCCCAAATAGCTACCCTTGTCTCCTTTGGAGCCTACTCTTGCACTTTTATCTATGGTTTTGGAACATTATAAAATACAAAATAATTTTACATTTTGCAATTTTTCTCTATTGCAGATCTCTGTACTGTAGATCATTATTATAATTATCATAAATAAAATTCATATTTATGAACACAGATCTTGAAGTAAACTGCCAGGTGCAGGGTTGCCTACCATTGCCAATTTGTTGTGTGTTGTGTTAGAAGAAGGGAGACTAACTTGTTTCTATATATTCTAGAAGAATAAACACTTGGATTTAATCAGAATTTAAGATAAAAGCCATTGATTATGAAACTGTTCTGTTAACACTGTGAATGAATGTTCATGTTTTTAGTTAGTCTGCACCTAATATTGCTGTCTGCCTTATGCTGTGTATTAGGAGCTATTATATGACTGGAAAGTCTAAATATATTTTTGCTTTTCCTTTTATGTTCAGGGCATGCATGAACTTCTAGCTCCCATTGTCTTTATCCTGCATTGTGACCACCAGGCTTTTTCACATGCCAGTGAAGCTGCACAACCAAGGCAAGCATTGTGTTTTATTTGTATAAAAAGCGTCTTTCTTTAAAAAATAAGTTGGCTGAACTATAGCTTATAAATATGTGCTCCATAATTCTTTGTTTATGATTCATAAATTAATATCAGAAATCAATGCATCTTTGTGCTTTGATGGGAATGTCCTTATTTCATCTTTCCTACTGCAGCTTCTGAGATTTAGACATTGGCCTCATCACAGACACTGGCTGGTGAAAAAATAGGGAGACAAGAAATCTAAGGAAAACCTTAATCTCAAAGCTTACATACCTTACCTGTTGTTCTACCTCATCCCTATTGCCAGAAGTTGTTTTGTTTTTGTCACTGCGGAGAGTAGACAGATCAGTGAGCTCCACTCATAGAGTAGACATCTTACCACCAACTCTCTTTCCTCATATCTTAAAAGGGGAAATAATAATTGAAGACAAATTTTTGGGATTGATATTTCTTTCATCACCTGCAGTGTTGCAGTTGGATATCCAACTATTCTTTGATTGGGTAGTAATATTATGTTTATCTATTGATCCTCCATTTCATTCAAAAGTGTGTATGTGTGTATGCATGCAGTCATACTCATACATATAAAATATTGTATCAAATGGTTGTCTGCTTTTATTCGTGCCCCATATGTAAGGCTTTAGTTTTTATTAAAAAAGAAAAAAGAAACTAGTTTCATTCTTGTGATATTTAGGACATTTTGTTTGGTTTTTTGCACACTGGAGTCCAGCAGTGAATAAAAGCTAATTTAATTATGTGTGCAATATCATATAACCTCTGTAGGTACCCTGCAATGTGACTGCCCAAAGGGAGTTAAGCATTAAGATGATTATCTACAAGTGTGTGCTTTTATTCAATGTCTGTCCTTAGATATCCTAAAATTACCTAGAAGATGCTCTTCAGTGCTAAACAACTTAAAATAACCATGTGTTATGTACAGCATTCTGTTCCATCCCCACTGAAAAAGTAGAGCTATGCAGCAAAGTAGATGGAAAAGAGGTGCTGTCACTGATTAATTGCTGTTAAAGTACAATAAAAATACAGGCTATTAAAACAAAATAAATTAATGTTTTGATACTGCATATTTGACCAGTAACCATTTTTTTTTTTGTTTAGGATAAACAGTGATAGATTGTGCAGCAATCAATTATTCTAGATCAAGCATATTCAAATAATACATTGTGACATTCAGTAATTTGTTATTTGGAATAATTAGATGGTTACTTCATTGTAGTGCAGACAAGGCAGCTAATTTGTTTTTGATCTTTATAAAAAGGAAAGACTTCATTTGTTCAATGGAGTTGCTCTTTTTAATTAAAAAGGCTAGTTTCCTCATTTGCACTTTATATGAAAGTTGGCTTATAAATACATAATACTACATGGAGAACGCTGACCAAAAATAAACATTCACATTTGGATTGTTCACTGTTGCCTTTTGCAGTGAGGAAATGAAAGTTCTTTTGAATCCTGAATATCTGGAACATGATGCCTAGTAAGTTTTAACAAGTTTCTTTACATTTAATTTGCTCTTATTTGTAATTGACACCATTGTTTAACACCAAGTTTCTGGGTTGTTCCCTTTCAGTGCAATGTTCACACGTCTTATGAAAACAGCAGAACATTGGTTTTCAACTTTTGAACATGACAGTCAGAAGGTAAATATTGCTTTAAAATTTACTTACTGTGCTCTTAAGCAAATGTGATTTTAATATGATTGATGTTCTTTAAAGCTAGCTAGACATCTCTTAACTTGGTTAAAGCAGTCTCAAACCAGTTTACAGTCTTTAAAGGTTCTTCAGAATTTGGTCATAAGCACCTATGGAATGTCTTCAGGTGAGAGTTTCTATCTGTTGAAAGATCACATGGTAATCAAAGCCAAGTGTACAGACACAGATTTTTCTGTACATAAGTGATGTCCTTGCATAGCATTTGAAAGAGTGCCTGTCATAGGCGCTTCTGTGTGCCAAAAACCCGTGCAAATGTTACTTTAAATAGGTAAAGTATTAAGGCATTAATTATTTTCAGCTGTTTACAAACAATTTGCTTTAAAACCAAAACTTTACCTGTAGACTGTCTGTCAAATGTCAGGGTGTATCTTTCCTTGACATAATCACTCCATTTCCTTCATTTTTTTTCTTAACCTTAGGATATTCAAACAGAGGAAATGTCTTTGCCTTCAAATCTCTGGTGTATCTGTATGGACACTACTGACTTTAGTATGTTGCTGCTTTCATAAAAAAGCTTTTGCAGTGTTCTAAGTTTAGTTTTACAGAACCCTCCTTTGCAGGGACCTTCTAGAGACCATCTAGTCCTTGCCTGATTTTTTTCATTCATGGCAGAAAGGACAATTCCCTCAGTCAGTTGCTCAAGATTTCCTGTGGCAACCTTCTTTTCTTGTCTCTTTCCATCTTCATGTTTCTCTCTTATTTTTAGTTCAGGAAAATTATTTGTGTGATGGAGCGTATGTGTGGAGGCTCTAGCAAAATACTATTAACAGCGTTATGGGTATTGCCAAGGCTTTCAGTGTATTGTATCCTAAAAGAGTTGGTGTCCTAGCTTAGTTTCAGTTTGATTCACTTCACTCTTTTTCACATGGAACATGGAGAGAATATCTAGAGTTAACAAAAACTTCATGAGAATTCATTTGGTTATGGATGTCCATATGTGTGCACCTAAACCTATAGTTGCAAACTGTAATTAGGGAGTACTGGTTTGAATGGTGGTTTTGTCAGTCTAATGAAGTGAAAGTTGTTCACCGAAGACTCATTTAAAACCATCTATTTCCTCTAAATATTTAAAATATTATATATTTTATCAGATATGGAGCATTGGTGTCTTAGCCTAAACTATCTACAGTTATAAATTATTTGGATTTTTATATAATTTCAGTAGCTAGGGACAAAGCATATGAGATACAAATTTTATGAAGTTACTACATAGGCACTTTTATTTCAAAAAAAAGGCTGTGAGATATGTTTCTCTGAGTGTAGCTTTTCAAAATTCAGTGTATTCAAATGTATTTGTTCTAGTTTGCATGACAGAGGTGGTAAAGTCTGAGGTTCAATTTTATTCCAGAAAATAAATAGGTCTGCCTACAGATTTGCAGTGCTTGGGTAGAAGGTGAAAATTTACATTGCCCTTTGCAGTCCTTTCATGGCATAAAAAATTAACAGAGCAAAGTGAATGGATTAATATCTAGTTGTTTGTTTTCGTTCTTTGCAAACATGTATAATCTTTAATAATCCTTTCTTGTACATATGCCTTTTACAATCGTGACTTTGAGGGTGAGCTACATAGTAAAGTGTGAATCTTCACAAAGGAAGCAATGAAATTGTGTGCTCTGAGAGACATGTTACATTTTACAGCCTCTAACAGTTGTTTCCATTACTCCCAATTGCCATTAGAGGAGCTTCTCCAGCTACTCCATTCCCTAGTGGTTAATGAGAGAAATCTGTCCTCAGTTTATACTTGTACTATGTCCTAGCCTCTCTTTACTGCTGTAGCATTTGTTTTCTAGATGCATGAATATATAGATTGTATTAGTATCAACTACCAGCCATTCCAGTTTGTGTTCTGGTAGATAATGTTTTGTGACAGCACTTGGTGACTCTGTTCCTAATACTTTGCTGAAGTTTTTAGCTGCATTTCACTGGCATTCATATTTAAACTGTTCTTAGAGGTGAATCTGGTGCTCTCCTATAAACAATACAGCACATTCTGAGCCATCTCTCATTTTTTCTTTCTGTTGTGAACCACATTCTTTTAGTATTGAACATTTATTTTTCATAGATGTTAGTTAGTAATAGATGACTAAACACATGCACTCAAATCTTTTTGCAAGACCTGAAGGCTTACAAAAAGAAAATGTGTGTTTTCTCTCACATGGCAGATAATAATGTAGTGAGTATGAGCAGGAGCACAGTATTGTGTTGTCCACTTGGCTTAGGCACAAGCACTGTGAATCATTTCTAGTTAAACATTTTGGCGGCTTAGTTTTATTAGTTTATTTGAGCATCTTTCTGTTTGGGCTGTTTGTTTCACACCAGCTATGTGATTTTTGGAGCAATTTCAACTGACTAGAGGTATTGTCATTTTCTCAACCAAATTGCATGAGAGGAGAAAACAGACATGACTTTGTTGCACTCTAGTCTTCCACCGAGCTTCTTGGTGGAGTACACGGAATCAGGAGGCATGGACAGGCAAGGCTGAGATATTGGCTGCAGCTGCTGCCTCACAGATTCTGTCATGCCTTGAAGATTTCTGTTAATAGGGTTAATTTCTGAGATGCTGATAAACTGCATTTTGATGGATACCATTTACTTATCTCCTGCTTTTAGAAAAGGCAAGCCAGCTTATACTATTGGATACACTTAGCCATGTTTGATAGTCAGTCTGACAGTCAGCAATGTGTCAGTGCTGCATTATGCCAAGGTGCACAAATGCTGCAAGTGACGAATAACTCCAATTTTGGCACAGTGGAAGCTTGCATTAGTTTTTGATATTCACAATCTTTCCTCACTTGAGCCAGGGTTTAATAATCTGTCTTGTAATTTTGTAAAGATGGCTTGAAACCCACAGACAACTAATGGTGTAAAGACTAAACTGAGTAATAGCTAGTCTTTTCATATTACAAGTTCACATAAGCAGAGGGATTCTGATGTTGAGCTTTCCACATAAGGTTTTATACCTATAATAAAGAAAAGCTTAAAAACACAGGTCTTCAGAGTCATCGGAGTTCTGAATGCATGAAGTGGTGAAGCTGAAGTCAGTTTGAATAAACCGCAATAAAGTTTATACCCCAGATGTGTGCCAAATGACAGAATATGCACAGTCTACAAACACATAGAGTTACAGACTTTTATGATTGTTTTCAAAGATAAATCCATATCTTTATGAAAAAAATTAATATAGACTGACATTTAACATTAAGGCAATATTATCATATCAAGCTTTAAGAGTGGTTTTCTGTATCTAAGAATACTAGTGGGTACCTCAGATATTTTCAATATTTTGCACTCTTGCATATGATCAAGAAAATAGTGAAATGGATCTGAAATTATAGGAAATAGCCATACAATGCAGAAATAAAATTCAGAGTACAAAGAATGCTGCCCAGCTTGGTCAGAAAGAATTTACTAGAATAATTTTTAAAATGAGGTAGGAGAAATATTCTTTCTTAATGTACCTGCAGCTGTGAAGAACTTCAGTATTTAACTAAGTAACAGCATTGCCTATTGGCCTCTAAGACACTAGATGTTTTATTTTAAATTCCTGTTTGTTAGAATAGCAAAGATTTTGAATAAATACAAGCTATGTCAGTGAGCTTTATTTGACAGTCTGAGGGAGCTTTTGTCAAGTGATTTGCTGGAGTATCTTAAATGAATATGTCTTGGTACCACAATAGCATGCTTAAACTACCACACTATAATAGACAGATCAGTCCCTTCACTGCAATTGCCATAGAAAAGCAACAATTAAGCAGATTTTAAGATACAATTTATAATCAATCAGGTCCTTAAATAGAAACATATTACCTGAAAACACTGCTCAACATCCTACCATATTTTCTGCAGTATAGAAATCGAATAATTAAGAAAAGGTACTTCAAGCAAACTCAAAAATAGACACTTTGGTAGACATTATTAAATGTTCACTGCCCATTTTTTATGTTAAATCGTGTTGTAAGTGATTTTGAAATAACCATAGGAAATTACACTGGGAATAGCTTACACAACAAAAATTAACTTTCTTTGTTATTGAATGTTAAAAATAACGCTCTTTTCATAATATTGGAACAAGTGAGTTTGTATCTAAACAATGTAAAGTGCAATGTAGCTCCCTGAAATTATTAACCCTTTGAGCTGGATAATGATTCTCTATTAATATAGTGAGCAAAAGTATAGAAAAACAGCAGCTGTTTTTTCAAAGTGAAGCTTTTGGGTCAGAGGTCATGATGACAGATTGTGGCAAAGTCATTGCAAAATTCTTCTCGTCTTTCTGTTCCAATTTTTCCTGTTTTATAACCTTAACATTGTTCTTAACAGATAATTTCTCCATTTCCCTGCCCTCCTGTCTTTCTCTTGATAGGTTTGACTTGTCCTTTTTTATTTTTGCTTCTCCTTTTTATATGTTTCCTATTCTGTCCAGTTCATTACTTACTGCATTTCTTTCTAGCATTCTGTCTCTTTTTCAATAATACTTCACTGTTTTGCACAAAGAATGAATTTAATGCAGTTCCTGTTCAAAGATGCTAATACTCCACTGGTTTTCACTTGAGGTGTGTTGTGTGGTAGCTCATGGCATAGTTTGCACAGCCCTCAGGTCCAACCAACTGCTGTCTCATTTTTCTATTTCTTTTTTCCTTTAGAAGTTTCTGATGCTTTATCAGAAACTGTAGGTTTTAAGGTAAAGCCACTAGATTTTCTGTGCTAGGGAAGCCTGTTTAGAAAGGATTGTTTGAAAATAAGTTACTTCCTATTTGGTATGCAATTTATTGTTCTCTAAGGGCATATATTCTCTACTGAGTTACCATTCATCTGCTTTACTCTGGACTGACTCAGACTGCTGATATTAAAGCTAAAATAAAGCTGTCAACACTTTGTCAGAGCATGAAAAGTAAAGCATGCACGTAAAAATTGATGCGCAGAATGACGGGCACTCCTTGGCACTCCTGGGAGAGGGAATCCCACAATACCTTCCACAGAAGTGGATGCTTGAGATTCCTCTTCTGCTGTAAAAGAAATGAGTTATTACTATGGTTTTTTTAGGAGCCAGTGTTTACAACAAATGAAATCTCCTGCACACAATCCCTTTAGATAGTAAGGCTTCGTGATTTGTTCTTTTATTCACCCTGTTATCTGTGTCTGCAGGAGAAAGATGTGATGGTGACACCCATGCCCTTTGCAAGGCCACAGGACTTGGGGCCATCTATTGCTATTGTCGCAAAAGTAAATCAAATTCAGGATCATCTGCTGAAGAAACATGATATTGAGCTGTACATGCATCTGAACCGACTGGAAATTGCTCCACAGATTTATGGACTGTAAGTGTTTGCAAATCATTATTTCATTTAATTCCTTGGGGGTTTTACTTCACTATATTAGGAAATTTTTCCCTTAAATTTTGGATTAGAGGAATGGGACTAAAAAGAAGTACTTATCTCTTAGAACTTATTTGTTTTGGTTTGTTTACTTAATTTTATCACCAGTTTAACATCAGTGAACTTTTCCCTGTTGTGTATGGAGTTTTGGATGCTGGTAATACAGGGCGAGTGGCATGTTAAGAGTAAAGGCATAGGTATAATAAATTGTGTGTGTACAGAGTCAGCCCAAGTATTCCCTTTTCCATGAAGCTGGTTCATATCCAGTCAGCTGATTGTGTATTAAATACCCCCATTCCAGGGGGGATTGTTGGGCCAGGTGTGACTTTGGATGTGTTTGTGCAGCACTGAATCCAAAATATTTATAGCTGCTGTAGTCAGTCTGGCTCAACACAGACTGTGAAATTTGTGTGAACCATGAGTAATGGTGAAATGACCATGGTTTTGAAGAAGAGTCTTGCCTTCATTGTCTGGGATTCTAGAAATTTGATTCATTTTGATCATTCCTTAAGGAGTTGGCAAGCCATATATGCCTTTGCAGCGACAGAGAAAATTACACTTTTTAATTTTTTTTTTGCAGTGATTAAAGATTGATTTTGCCTTAAATGAAAAAAAAAATGTTATAGATGTGGCTTTCCAAATGCAGTTGTGGAATGTAACAACTCAATAGAAAATAGAGAAAGGGAAGGAAAAGGTGACTGTGTAAATGTCAGGCCATAACTGCAATACTTAACACTAAAGTCTAATTTGATGTTACTGTAAAATGAAAAAGTGCTGCAACATAATATACTCTCAAGAGAAGAGTTGAGCTACTTATTAATAGCTTACATTAGGAAGATAAATGTAATTCTACAAATCTTATTTAAATACACTTTATAGGTATAAGTTACCTATGGGGGAGGAAAACAAGCCAAGTAAACTCAAGTACTAAGAGGACAGATTGTCCTATTACAATATTGTTTGCATAGTGTGTTTTCTTAATATCTTCACTATTCTGGAAGAGAAAGCAAACATCCCTACTAAAATTCAGGGGTAGTAATGAATAAGTAGGCTGTATGAATATCAAGGAAAACAAAAATACATTGTTTCATTTATGAAGACTTATGAAAACAAAGAGAGAATAAAATAAGTTAAACTTCAGAAATTTGCAAACTGATATTTTGGGGCAAAAATGATTTGAAATGTAGGTATTCACCTCAGTTTAAGATTCTGCCTTTCAGTAAGAGAAATAATTGGAAGAAAAAATTATATTTTAGCTCTAAACATAATATTATAATAACAGAAGAATGATTCAGTCTGGTGTGGCATAAATAGAACTGAATCTGAATAAAGAAATTTACAGTTAAGAGAATGAATTATTAGAGAGAGCTTCAGGCTGACTATCAGGAAAACCTTACTAACAGGGAGCTGTTAGACTGTAAAATAATATATTAAAATTAACAAAGGAAACGCCATCAGAATGTTTTAAAAACAGGCTTTGAAATGCTCTCAGAAATGGGGAATATCATAAAGAGAGAGTCTGCATGTGTAGAAGAAAGTAGGTTACCTGTGAGGTCACATCCTTCTCTGATTCCTGATTTGATATAGACAGGAGAAAAAGAAGGGGAAAGGGGCATGACTGTGTTGCATTATTCTCACCTTTAATGATGTCTGAACTCTTCAGAGTAGTCATTTCCAGGAATGAGCCCACTGACAGTCTGAGACACTGTATCTTTTCCTGTATTTAACATTTCTTGAACTAGAAACAGCATTTCTTAAACAACATTGTTTATCAATAATTGCTTAACCTAACCAAACTGCAGAATTCATCTGAGTTTTTTGTTAAGGTTTATTGTTTTGCTGAAGATTTACCAACAATAAATATTCATCTGTCGGCCTTGATACCACTCATAAAATATACAAACAGTAGAAGGAAGACTGGGAACTTTGCTCAAAAGATATTATGGCATTCCTAGATCAACATGAAAGGCCTGTATTTAGTAGCAGTCTACCCTAATTTTCACAAGTTATAAAGTTCACTTATTTAAAATTTAGCATTTTATGCTTTGCATCCTTCTATAACCTTCTGGGCCAACACAAAGCAATTCTTTGCATTTTTTTGCAGTTGCTTCCATCCTTTGGTGTTTCCAAATGCTTCTTTTTATTTTTCAAACACTAGCAAGACTTGTTCTGCTGGGAGGTCAGGTACCCCAGCTGGTTGTACATTTCCATGTTCAGAAACTGTCCTTTACAATAAAATGTGATTATACACTTCCTGAAATCATGCTTACCTGCTTACAAGACCAAGGCATTTCAGTATGTGTGGTACAACTCATTAATTTTGCTTGCTGCCCAGTTTTGAAGTTTTAGCTCAAAGCAGTAGATCTCCTTCTCTTCCAGAGTGCAGCAGTGAACAGAGTTCACATTCCCTGGCTGTCTCATTCCCTTGCTGATGGGGGAGGGAGCCCATTTAGGTACAGCAAGGTATACTGGGTCCTGGCTGTGCCGTGCTTCCGTGCTCTGGAAGTTCAAGCTGATGTCACAGACAGCAGCAGCCTTAGCACAGGAATTTCTGTATTTGGAAATTTTGAGACTGCACTTTCATTCACTTGCAGTCAGCACTGCTTGTCCCTCTGATAATTATTCAGCTGCTATTAATATCAGCTGAAATGGAACTAGCAATACAGAGATAAAGGGTTTTTGCCTTATCATTCCTCACTCTTCTTTCTTTGCCTCGTCTCTTGCTGGGATCCCTAGGTAATGTTTTGCAGAATAACATTGTTTCACTCTCCGGGTAGTACTGTGAATAGTCTAACCAAACTATAATAATTATCTAATCATACCTAATTTTGTACTTTGTGAAGTCAAGTACAAGAATCGCTTGAAAATAAAATGGAATTGATTACATTAATAGTTCAGTGACATGCTTCCTGATAATAAACCTTTCTCTAAACAAAAAGAAAAAATTGCTAGGATTGAACATAAAGATTGGATATTTCGAAGAGGTGACAGATTGAATATTCAGTTTAATTTTAAAATTAGAGGAGTTAACAATGATTAATGTCCTAGATTAACTGGTACTCTGATGTTAATTTCTTTGACCCTTACGTCTAATTCAAGTTAAAGTACAAAATACTGCAAAATGATACTGCATTTTCCACTGTGGCCAGTGTTTGCAGGGACAAATTAAGCAGTTTAGGCTCTCAGCTTGAGAAAGGACAAGGCTTGACAAAAGTCTTTATATACCTGTAGTTTAGGACATTAAGTTCCATTTAAAGGAATTTGGAGTAGACAACTTCTTTCACATTTCACTGAAAAGATGAATCATTTGGAAATGTCCCACATAATATTATTGCCACTTTATTTTATTTTATGTACTGAGGGAGAATTATATTGCACCAAATGAATTTCTCATGGAACTGCATGCAATAAGTACAGCCAGATCATGTAAATATAAATATGATACAGTTGTATAGAAATAATAGACACAAAGGCAACGACAAGGTATAAGGATGAAAAGCTTTATTTAAGAACAAAAATTAAATGTTGGCATATACTCACCAGCTTTTGCATCATAACAGTGATGGCCATATTATACTGGTAAAGCAAACTCTTCCCAAGCACATATCCAGCAGACAGTAAAGCACATGCAGAAGTGAGTGTAAATGTTTCATGGTGGCCTGGGCACTGCACTGGGCAGCGATGCCTCTGCCTCGCGCTGCCGCTCTGCTCTGCGGCCGTCGGTCACAGAGACGCTGCCCCTGCCCCTCCAGAGGCACCTGGGCTGCCACTGCCCCAGCACTTCAGCAGGAAAGCCCTCCTCAGGAAGCTAATGAAGAAACACCAAACAAAAGAGAAGGGTGCAAACTAAGTTGCAAGGAGCCAGGCACGAGTGTAGATCTGAAGGTAGCATTGGAAAGGTTATGTGAGGGTGAAGGCAACAGCAGATGTGCTGCTCCACTATTACTGTTCTTACTTGCTTTGCTGTGAGCACTGCTGTGGGGCATCCACCTGTTTTAGTTTCTCCCCCGTGCCATTATGGTACCAGGCAGTATTCTTTTGCGTAATCAGATTGGTCTCTGGAGGGAGAATTTAAAAGGATTTTACTTGTATAGTAAAGGAACATAAATCATATTCATTGTATCAAAAAAAAAATAATCCTACTAGTTATCTTAGAGTAAGAAATCTTTATGATCTGCAGAAAAAATAGGTCAAAGATCAGTATTGCTAAGGAGAACTTCTCAGATCATGCAGGATGCCTGAATTTATTTTGGATTCTCACACCAAAAGAAAATGAGATAACATATGACATGGTCCAAAACCATTGCATTTCCTCTGTAGCTTTTAATCCAGTGTCATCAATCAATTGGACAGCAATTACAATGAAAGCAACTTGGAGGTACTGTGCACGTAGTAGAGGAACCACCAAAATCTGACCTTGCTATTAAAAGACATTAAAAGGCAAGTATCTGGCAGTGAGTATCTAGAAATGGGTAAGACTAAGTAAATACAAAGTCTTCCTGAACAAAGCAGTAATTCTTATTTGAATGTTCAGGACAAATTAATAATGAACTTAGTATTTGATACTGGAACTGCTGTTGATTTCCGGTACTTATTTTCTGTTTGACTTAAACAAAGCATTATATATAAAACAGATTTTAATGGACTATAAATCCCAGGTTGTCTCTCAGTAGACAACTTGTTGAGGATTTAGTGCCAGATGACCAGCCTTTCTAAGAAATGTTGATGTCCGCTGCTGGTCCCACAAATTGCATACATTCTACTGGATTTTTACATAGAGCTTTTGGGGACTGACTCAGGCATCAGAAGACATTACTATGAATTCTGTCCTGCACAATGGAAAAGTACTGTAAGAGGAAACCTTTCTAAGTTAGCTGACAGAAGGAAACATGTGAAGCTACTTTAGGAAGCTACCATGTATTTTGATGGAGACAGGGATTGCCTCAGCTATCCTGCCATACCAATTGAGCTGCAGTGGTTTTCTAATTCAAATTACTTCCTCTTTGCAAATAAACAAGGACAATTCTTGAAGATCAGGGTAGGTATTGTACCTCAGGCCGCAAGCAAATCCTGCTTAACTCTAAAAGGTGCTTTTGTTCTGTTTTGAAGTAAGGCTACTCACACTTTTGTGCTCTTAAATGACATATACCCGTTCCTCATTGCTGCTGAGTTCCTCAAAAAGCTCTCTAGTTCATTGATTGAAAAAATGTGTATTTCATTTTGTGCTGATTCTTGTTGTGTATTGAGTTAAAAATTACAGTATGATGAATTTGTGATTTTGTCCTTTTCCCAACTGTCAAAAATAGTATTTTAGTTTTACCTCTGACTTTAGGATTTTAATATGTAAATATTGTAAAAGACCACTCTATAAACAGAATGAAGGATTGGTTGAGGTGTCAAAAGTGTTTGTCAGAGTTTTACTCTCCTGCTGCATAATTATGTGCTGAGATGATAATGAGCAGTATTGGATGTCTGTGAGGACGGAATGCAGATTCGTCGTTTTGATGCTTCTTGATGCAGGTGATGTGCTTCCCATATGAAGTACAGGGAGTTATCTTTATCTGGGAAGGAAACAAGCAAGAAAGCTTCCATTTTGACTTTTGTTACATACCCTGAAAAGAAAAAACCTAGTAGCATTAAACATAAATTGGCTTAGACACCACTAATATGAATACAATTACTATCTTCTTAAATCTGTGATGAATTTAGTAGGAATCTAGACAGGTGCTTGAAAGGCTATCTTTGTCCTTTTTTGGTTTTTGTTTGGTTTTTTGGGGTTTTTTTTGGTATTGGTTTTGTTTTGTTTTGTTTTTTTTTACTTACGTAGACAGTAGTTGTTGACTATAAAAGCCGAACAATGTCTAGAGAAGTTCTACTCCACTAAGGAATTTAAGGTTCCATATATCAAGTATTTACCTCTCTTTTATTTTCTTTATACTTAAATCACATCAGCTGTTCAGATTAACCAGGTACTGTTTAATTTAGTGCACCATTTTGTTTCTTTCAATGACATGGAACTTAGTCTAGAAAACTCATCTTGGAAATTGGTACAAAAAAGGCAATAAGTAGGTCAAGTAACTGTTGCAGAAAGTAATTATCTCAGCATATGACTAAAAATGAAACTGCTAACATGCCCATGCTGACATGATGTTAGGAGGCAAAATACAGCACTTTGGACTTAAGCATTTGCTAGTAACCAACATATTTCCTGTAGAATCCAGTCCTGTGGGTAATTCGTGTTTTGGTTAACCAGTGCTCCATCCTCACTACTTTTTCTTACTAAGTCTGTATGGATCAAGTTGGTATGGACATGCAATCACATGTGACTAGCAACTCATTATTTTCCTGTGAAGACAGACCTTCAAAAATTCTAATGCAGTATTGTAGAGAACCATGTGCACCATCCAGCAGGGAAAGATCACCCTGTCATCAGTCCTTTAGATAAAAGTCAATGTCCAAAAGTTTTCTGAAGGCTAATAGAAGCATCTCAAAATCTTTTGTGTCATCTTGATGCACTTAAAAAAGAGCCACACAAAGCAGACCCTCTGCTACAATCCAAGACCAATGGTAAGGGATAGAAGCACAATTTAATGAGTAAATTGTAAAATTTAGAAGTTATACCAAACTAGGATCTAGTGGGTAATGCAGCTAAGAAAATTTTGTTTGAAATCTTTAAACAGATCAGCATGAAATACTTAAATGCATAATGTTGGCCTGTTGGAAGCAGAGGTAATCTTATTAAAAAAACCCTAAGGTTTTAATACTTAGTCATTAGTTCATGTCAGAACAAACTAGGCCATTTTGGATTTTTCTAGGTGGGGAGAAGGATGTCAAGGAATTGCATTTGAGAAAAAAGCAATTGGTCGTGAACTGCCTTGAGGTGTGGGATGTCAACTTTAGGGATAGTACAGTCTTCAGTCTGAGTTTCCCTTAGCCTAGGACATGTTAATCATCTGTCTCTTCAGGGTCATTTTTGTCTGAGTTCTTCATTTTAGCAGAAAATTATATCCTGGAACCACAATTCATCACTAATGAAAATGTTTTTGAAAATTAGTGAAATAGTAATTCTGTAGGAATATGGCCAGTCTGCATTTTCTCTAAAAGCATCTGATTGCCCAGTAGAATGCAGTTAATTGGAAGTATATTGCAGTATATAGTGTCAGCATCAGGAAGAATGCTTCCTTTTTGGATTTTCTCCACACCCAAGTAATAATTCACCAGGTAGTCAAGTCACTCTGCTTCCACTCCAGATACCAAGATTAGTTCTTGGATAGCCATTTCTACCCTTATTGACAGTGCTCTCCCTGCCCTTCAGCCTAACCAGATGTTACAAATTGAGGTGAGGGGTTTGGGTGATGGAGGGGGAAAAGATGGGGAATCCTACAAACAACCTATATAATTCCCCTTACATGTTCTGAATTTCCTCTGGCAGTTGTTTTATTGGGACTTCTTGAGTTAGAAAGATTCATAACCGAGTTGGAAGTCCATGCAACAGTGAAAGATCCTGCCCTGAAAATAATGCAAGAGTCTGTCCTAATTTTTAAAATGGGTGAGCTGGATAGTAGTTCTCCATGACCTTATGAACCTCTTTCCAACATCTTGCTAGAGTCGTAGAAGCCTCATCAATAAAAAAAATCTTGTTCCAAATAGGTGCACGCCTTGAGTATCTTTTCTGATTCTGATGTGGTTTTGAGCAAGAATTTTTAAAAGTACCCTATGAAATATTAAAGCAAGCCATCCATATCCGAAGAATAAAATCCATTAACGCAGGTCACAGGAATAGGTTGCTCAAGAGTAGTGCTGTTAATTAGGGTGCACAATTTTGTGTAACTTTTGCATATTGTATGAATTCACAATATTTTAGTCTAGGTAAAGCATGAAAAATTATGTCTGAGAAACATTTCTAAGATTAGAATTATTTCACTGAAATAAAGCTGTAAAAATGGGGATAATATTTCATCACACCTCATACTGAATATAATAGCAAGAGGCCCTAAAGGGTTAAGGTACATAACTTAGCAGGAAGGCTCCACAGATTTTGGCAAGAGGAGAAAAATCTGTGCACAGCATTGCGAAACGTAATTGTCGAGTGAAAAAGAACAATAGCAGACAAGAGTAGGAGCTTTTTTCCAATACAAATTTTGAAATCAATGAACGAGTCATACTTGAATCTTTACAGAGAGCCAAGGGTGCTACCCTTCTATATTCTTTCCCTGAAAACACTCAGCACAGCATTTGCAGCTTGGTATTGACTGCCAGTGATGACTCCCTTGAACTTCCAGATAGCACTGTTTCTAAGGAAAAAAGGCCATGGATGCACCTAGACTTTGTTGTTCACTATGGAATGTATTGATAGCAGAACATCAATTCTTCCCAAATTGCAGAGAAGCAAAATGACATCACCCAATATAGCATCAGCTTGAGAAGTTCATGAGAGAGCACTGCCTTTCACAGACCTTTATATTGCCAGCTGTCACTTTTAATGGTCTGCTTTTCTTATTTCTTATCACCTTATTTGAAATTAGGAAATTAGGACCGTGGTTAGCATACTTCCTTTTATTACCTTTTATACACTTTTTTTTCTGAAAAAGTGTCCAATACAATGATCTTTGAATGCCACAGAAGCAGTATCTTTTGTTCGTGGTATTGAGAAAAGGGAGAGAGAAAAGAAATTTCTCTTTTTTTTTGGTTTTTAAGTTCACAAAATAATATAATGCAGAAAATATGAGATTATGAAACTCCTGCAGCTTCTGACTGCTTGTTACTCCTACCAGTAATGCTACCAGGCTTTTATTCACAGAAGTGGAGACATTAGCAAAAAATGTTTTCATACTTTGGATAAATCTATAGACACACCCACATGTGCAATGTAGCAGCAGAACTGTGTAACATGTTGTATGTTATGAAATATCTTTACAGTGTTTAACTCAAAATTCCACTCATCTAAATGAAGTCTTTAGTTGTGTACAGCACACACAGTGAATGTTGTCTGAGCTGTTAGAGTCTAAGCTTGGGCCTTGCAGTTTATTCTATTTCTAGCAAGCACATTTAGGACTTACATGCAAAATCAGTAATATCAGGTTCAGGGCGTTTTTTACTAATGGAAATACAGCTGGCTAGAAGTATATGGGACATTTTGAATCAAAGAATTCTCATTGTTTTACTTCTCTGTGAGAGAAATCACAAAAGAGTAATGTCAACAGAAGAAAACAGTCCTTGCAGAAAACTTACAGCATAATAGCATGCTTAATATCTAGAAACATTAATGATGATGGTTATATTTGTATAGACTGAGCGGTAGAAAAGATAATGGCATCTTTGACTTTAGCATTCATATATTAGTATTAATGGTTTGACATGCTACTTATTGAAAAGCTCTTTAAAATAATTGAAATAGATTTAATTCTCTTTTTTCTTACTTCAATAATTGTAATCAGAAAAACCTTTTTAATGGTGTAATCCCAAATCCAGCTAAAGTATGTAGTTATACATCCTGCTTTAATGTACATCTGAGCTCTGGGGCTCTCATGCTGAAACACATTCCCTGATTTATCTTCTGTCTAAACTATTTCTTACATTATGACTCTGTGCTGCAGCCTTTGATATTCCCTGTGACATCATGAGACAGCTGTGTTACATTGTGTTTAAGCAGTACTAAACCTTTAAACTTTAAACGAATATTTTTCTTCTCAGAGGTATAAATAGAATATGTAATAAGCATCTGTGGGATATGCAATTAATGTCACTTGTGAGGAAAGGCCTTCATGATGCACTTGGGTTTTGGCACTCTTAAATTATGAGCTCTTTACTACACTCATGGGATAAATTCCATATCCCCCAGATGCTTATTATGTATCTTCCATCTCCCTTAATTCCTATTAGCTGGATTAGTAGTTGTTCTGATGTTGAGGTTTATGGTAATTTAACTGGGGTGGTTCTCAGCGATCAATAAATAAACTTCAAAAGTTCAGTAATTTTTATTTTCTAGCAATTCCAGTGTGTATAGCTGTAACAGTTTACATTAAGTGCTAGTTGGATATACCAAAAACTTTGGTCATCTGTACATACTGGTCTATCCATTACCTAAATTTCAAAAAAAACAAGCAAATTTATAAAAGCAAAAAATTTCAGTAGGAAAAGATGAGTTGGGTTGCAATGTTGTGGTGTGACTATATGTTACCTTCAACACCGACAAATGTTAAAAAAAAGTAGTTTACATAGAGAAAAAATATTTTTTGCTAAATGACGATATTATTAATGTTCTAGTCACAGTCATTATCTGGAGAGTTTGTCAAACTGGTACAGAATGGCCTAGATTAGTTGTCAACTCAGGAGCAAATAAGATTTTTAAAAGACTCAATAAAGTCCAGTGATTAATTGCTATATATTCTGATTCATGCCTATCCCATTTTATCTAATTTAATAAAAGTCTAAAATGATGATTAATCCTTTCACATCAGCAGTTGCTGGTACATCCATTACATGTCCAATCTGAATTCCTCTGCCAAGGAGTTAACTACTATTTTGAACTTGGTGTGAAAAATATCATTATAAATTTCATTAACCTGATCATCAAATTTAAAAAAGTCAACTCGTAAAATCCATTACTACATATCATGCATCGAAGATTAAAAACTGGTCCTTAGTGGGCAGGAATAGCCAGGATTTAATTCCCACAGCATATGTTTAAAGTGCTCATACGACATTATTGTATCTGTAATTATCAGAATTTTATGTTTATTAACCCAAGTGAATTAAGAATCTTGTTTTGCGTAGAATTTAGCATGCATGTTAAATTGACCATTAATTCAGAGCTTATCAATGTATATTTATTTACCACAAATGCAAAGATACTTGTTTAAGATATTGTAATCCTTTAGCTTTTAGAGGATTGTCTTCCTTTAATTTTTCCTTCTTGAACACAATAATCAGTGCTTTCAGTTGGGTGTTTTGGTCTGGATCCCCGTGGGTGACAGTGGTATAAATTTTAGTTCTAGTAGTCCTTCTGTGGGAAATTTGGAGTATTTCAAGTTAGCACTATGTCTCAACCTATAAGCTCTCTAACTATAACTGTGTCTTCCTCTGCACTAAGGTGGTTTTTCCCATCCATGGTTAGATCTGAGAGACAGCTCTCCATGCTCTATGGTAAACGTGCCTCAGCCCAGAAATACCCACAAAGCCTCGCAGATTCAGGATGGGTTTTTCATTTATTTTTGGGAGGCTTGCTCAAGTTTGAAATTCACTAAATGCATGAAAAACAATGGGAAGAACTCAGAGAAGCTGAATTCCCCCATCCTGGTGCTGGGGCAAGGCACAGAGTACCAGCAGTTTCCTTAGGAAACAGCAGCCCCAGCCTGGCCAGCGCCCCAGCAAACCCTGCCTAAGCTGTGCCCAAGGGGTAAGTGCTTTTAGGGTAGTGTATGGAATGCACAGAAAAAACCAGAAGGTAGCTGGGACAGACAGCTGTTCTCTGGTTTGTTTTTCACTTGTGGCTGCAAGCTGCAGACCCATTGTTGGCTCCCGGCAGAAGGATGAAAGTCACAGGGTATGAGAAAATAATGGGGGGTTTGCCAAACCAAAACCATCACTATTTTACTATTTTCTTTATTGGCACAAATGTGAAAATGCACCTCCCTTCTGAAAGAGGTTTCTGACTGCAGGATCTGCTGGGGCTGCAGCTGTGAAATGGAGGCACGGCAGGTGCTGGATGGCGATGCCCCCGTGAGCCGCGGCTGCGGCTCTGCCGGCTGCGCTTGGCACAGCCCGAGGCTGAGGTGCTGCAGCCTGGCACAGCTGTCATTACGTGCTGCAGGGAGCTGTGCAGCTTCACAGCTTGGTGTAGTTTCACCTTACACAGCCCTCCTTGGCCTGTCCTAATGGCTTTGCCCATCTACCTTACCCCTGCTCAGGTGTTCTGCAGAAACAACATTACGTGTTGCAAAACAGTTCTTCATGGGAAGGGTTGTCAAACATTGGAACTGCCCAGGGAAGTAGTGGGATTGCCTTACCTGGAGTTGATGTAAGGTGATGTAAGAGGGGTGTAGATGTGGCACCTAGGGACATGGTTTTCTCATGCACTCAGCAGTGCTAGGTTGGACTTGATGATCTTAGAGGTCTTTTCCAGCCTCTATGATAATACAATTCCATAAAATAATATTAAATTAGAAACAGTGGAAAGGCCCTTTTTTATCTACAGTATATCTACTTGGTGGAGCATGCTTTTCTTCCATCCATTTGCAGACAACTTGCATCCTTATTTCAATAGCTAGTTGTGCAGTGCAAAAGTGTTTCAAAACAGCCAGATGAATCATCAGAGACGTATATCACATATTCAGATTATCAGGTGTTGGACTTGGAAATTCGCATTTGCACCATAGTACAGCTTAGATTCTACTCATAAAATGAAAAAAGGAGAGCACCTAGATTATTTTAGTCTTGGATGGACCAAAATTTATTTCTAGGAGTCACCTTTAAATTAAAAAAAATTGTCCATTGCAAGATCCTTGCCTTTTACAAACTTATTCATTGAATTGGCTTTAACTTATCTTTTGACCCTAAATGTTGTAATTAGAGCAGCTTTTTATTCTAGGAAATGGTTTAAATAATCTGTCGGCAGGATTTCACATAAAGACCAGCATGAGTAGAAAATCCTCAATAGAGGTTGCAGGTGAATGTATGTGGTGTAGTAGCGACTCCCAAAAATTTTTCTCTATACTTTATGGGCTGGAATAATACCCAGCTGTATTTCATAGGGTCCTTCCTATAAAATTTTGTAACTTGCATCAGTTTATGAACATAATAGAGACTTGTTTTCTTAACTTTGTGGAAGAGTTCATATTAATTATCTCCGGTGGAAAAAGACAAGCAATGCTACGTTCAACAGTTCACATTCCACTGAAAAATTTCAGGTATCATTAATTGGCTTTTGGTGTGTGTCCATTGCAGGAAAATATTGCAGTATTTTCTCTTGAGATGCTTTCAGTAAATAGCATTTGGCTTGAATTGGCTTGAATGCTGAAGCACCTCACAACAGAAGTCATCTGTAATAAAATTTTTCACCAGTATATCTGAATCTTCCAAGTACCCAGTCATTTATTTTTTATTAAACCTCAAATACTGGTATCAGTTACAGGATATTCATAATTAGCACATTTAGTTTGGTAGCAAACTAAACTACCATCAGAAGACAACATGGTAAATATGTGGTTAGTAGGGGGGAAGAAAGTTTGAGAGATGGTTAAATGACATACTGTGTGAAGGTTTTGCTGGAAGGGGAGGAGAATGTGGGAGGGAAGAGATGGAGAGACCAGACTTGAGACCCCACCAGCTGAATTGCTGAACCTGGAGAATATGAGGTGTGTTTGCAGTGTAGCTCAGTCATTAAATAATGCACAAGGGTTTATCTCATATGGCCAGTTGCAGCACTCGCCTGGTAGTCAAAGGATGAAATAAATATCCAATGTGTAAACCTAAGCATATGTAAAACAGGTAAACACAGGGTAGCCCTGAACACAGTTTCTCATTCTTTAGGTGTGTGTAGGTGTGGATAAAGTCTTACATATGCAGAAACTGTTAAAACCCAAATTATTTAGCTAACTCCTAAGTAACAGACTGGCAAAAAAAAAAAAATCTGGTTCAACTGATTTCACTATGAGTAAGGGGAGAAAGAAGGTTCTTCTTTTTTTCCCATTTCCTCTAGTTATAAAAATTACAGTGATTACACATCATAAAGCCTATCTGTAATAAAACGCATCAGCTGGCCAAGGTTTTCATCGCTCACTCAATAATCCATTAATACAGCAACGCTGCCCAGGCATCTTTATAATACCAACTCGGAGGTAATTTTAATCAGCTAGACCAGCTGGTATTTAACAGCAGCTGCTGGAGACGCCACAAATATACTCAATAGCTGACATCTTTATTTGCAGTTTTTCAAGGGGAGAAGAGATCCTCCTGTGGTTACTTATATTAAGCTTCTTTTTTTTTTTTTTTTTTAAATAAGTATTGGTACCGGAGGGTAATACCTGAATGAAAGCAGGAACGGAGCTAATGCAAAAAATAAAAAATACATTCTTGGAGTCAGAGGGCTTTTTCATGAAGTCCTCCTCATAAATGAACAAAAAAATAAAGCATGGATGCCAGCTTTGTTGGAGTTTAGAACCTTTTCCTGGTACATTTACACTAATCTCAGACATGGCTTGCGGCATAAAATGTACTCTGCAGTGCTGCATCGCCCTATCTTACTGGAGCTTTCATGTCTCTCCACGATATAAATATGTGATAAATAGTGCTCTTGGTAGGAAAAAAGTGATGCTTGCTCACATGTGTTCAATTTTAACTGACATGTACTTCTTTTGTCCTCAGTTTTGGCTTAGAGCGTCTGCATGCTGCAGTATAAATGTATATATCTATGCTTAAAGACACGGGTGTTTGTGTATAAATAATATACAATATGTTTATTTGTACTTCTCATCTCTTATAAGGCTAGAGATGAAATCAGCAACTGAATAAAGCACCGCTCTCTGCAGCAGTAAATGTGGAATACTATTTCACATTGGATTTGGGGGGGGAACAAGCAGAGGCAACACAAAGTTAACAGTCACAAACACATTATAAATAAAAATTTAATTACTCTTGGGGGAGCTTGGCTTACAAAGCTCACAAATCCATAATGGAGCTTGCTGGTAATAAAGGCCTGATCTGTTTGTTAAACTCCAATATTCCTGTCCTCTGTATCACTTCTTTTATATAAAACTTCAGTTTCTGCATTGATTACCAATTGCAAAAAAGACTGACTTCACTGGTAAACAGATTTTTTTCTGTCAGATACCAAATGCCATATTTCTTTATTAAGAAAATAGTTATGACTCCTAGGTAGGGCAGGGGAGGTGCCATGAGAAGTGTAAGTATATCTATTTTTGTTGACTATTTATAATATGTCATAGATTAGTTATATCATGGATGTGATCTGTGTTTATTATGAATTTGAGTTTCTGGAAAAAGGCTTTTGTTAATTTATGAACAAGTTCTGAGGTAGAAGGTTCTCTGTAATGAAGATTTCAATAAATACTTAAATGAATAGTTTAAATGAATATGAACATTGAAGAAAACACAGTACAATTAAGCTGGTGTGTTTCTAGGACAATAGCAGTAAAAACAGTACATGGTCTTCATTTTTCTTCTTTCTTTAATTTCAAAATCTCATGTTGAAAAAAGTTGATAGTGTGAAGGAACAAACCTGAGTACCTAGATATAAATCCCTAAACAAATTTGGGGCTATAGTAGTCATTTGCAGGTACTCATTTGTTAGTCCCAGTGAGTTTCCTCTCTGTAGTCAAATATGGATCTGTCTGAGACTGTGATTGACTACTGCAAATTAAAATCCAGTGACAGAATGGATTACTGAGGTTGCAGTTTGACTAAAAAATACTTAGCAAGCATGTTTTCTCTTATTTGTAGTGAAAACATTCTGTTGAAGTTTGTTTAGTATGTTTGACAACAGACAGTTTGATATATTGCTGGGCACAGCAGTAGGTTGGACTTGAGTAGTATTAGCTTTCACTGTTTTGATTAATTGTAATTGTTTCAATGAAAAGGCATGTTTTACGTACAACTCATAGTTCTGGAAAACAGAAGTCAACTTGCAAGATCTGTAATTACTGTTCTGAGTTAGCATATAAAAAATCTTGGAGAACATGCAGGCAAATCACAGTAGGGTTTTTTTGTATGTCTGTTTATTTTGTATGGGATTGCATTTTGTAGCTTTTATACACTGTTCCTTGTCTGAGGAAATAAATCTTAGGTTTTATCTCTTCTTATATGCTGCAGTGTGCTTTTAGATATATTTCGGAGTTCTACATTGTAGTTTCAATCTTGGTATTGTGAAATTTTTAGTGTTTTCCATCATCAGTAACAACAACAAAAGGTCAACCTGGAGACTCCTGTCTCCTCCCATCCCCACACATTCCTGAAGGGAAGGAAAATGCATCTGTTTATGTTTAAATTCTGTTTTCTCTACTTAGAAAAAGACTGCCTTTTCCCACTCTCAGAATGAATTCTCTAGTTTTCCTAAGATACTTATTTTTTTCCTGTTTTAAAAATAAATATTTTCTTTTCAGTGTATCGTCAGTAAAGGGAAAAATAGATGATTATTTTTGTATTTAGGTAAAAAGAAAAAATTCAATGATGTGTTTAGATGTAAGCCAATACCAGCACAGTAAAGGATGTCAACTATTATTACTAATACCATCTTTCATTTATATAGTGCTTTCATCCTAAAAGATTGTGGTTGTTGGAAAATGTAGATTTAAGCCAAAAACACAATTAAAAATATATCTCCTTGTCCTAGCATGTTAGCTTCGAAGTATTGTTTGTCAGTTCAACAGACAGTATCAAAACATCTTTATTCTGCTTTGCAGATGCAAAAATGCACCATGAACTGAATATGCTGAAAGTACTGTTAAACCATCTCTAGAAGGAGAGAAAATTGGTTTTATAGGTTCCTCATTTTATGACATGCTTTCTTCTCAGATTTTAATATTTTGCAACATGTTCTGAAAGGAGAAATGAATAGATAGTGGTTTTCTATATCTGAAACATGTAGGGGCATCACAACCTACCTGAATTGTTCCCTAGACAGTATTAAAAAGAAAGCAGTAATATCTAAATTGTGGAGGGAGGCAACTAGGTTTCTAAGTGTGGTGCCAATGTTTGTAGTCAACAATGAGACATAAAAAAAATTGTAGCCCATGTTGATAGCAGCAGGGTTTGAGGTTTGTGTTATTAGAGCTTGCCTAAAAGTATTAACACACAACTCATGTATAGCCTTCATATAAACTATGTTCTATTATATATTTTGGGGGAAAATAAAAATCTGTAAAGCATGAAATTGTGGTGTTACAAAACGATTATTTCTAAAAGTGAATTATCTCGTCTCATAGTAGTACTAGCTTGGATTGCTATGTTAGATGTCAGGTGGTTTATTTCTCAGCAAAATACAAATTAATAAGTGTACATTTTAATACTTACCTAATCCAGTGACAAGAAAATAAATACTACTTTTTATTTACCTTGCAGTTAACAACCATGTGTCATTGCAGCATCTTTTATGGAAAGGAACTTTATTTAAGTAGCATAAACTTGTTGGATGGGCTTCAATTAAATGATGATTTGTTAATGCAAATGTGTAGCGAATGACTGGTAGTACATCTGTCTCTTCATCCATAGGCCATTACTGTGCAGCATTAGCACATGATTGTAAAAAACTGGAAATCATTATATGCAGGTAGTACATATTCAATCAATTCTGACCTTATGTCTCTGACGAAATAAAAAAAAAGGATGCAATTTAAATGATATTTAATCTGAACAAAAAAAAAAGGGGGGGAGAGAATCTTTGAATATCGACGATTCAAGCTGTTAGATGATGTGAGGTGACTGCTGTTTGGAATTGATTGTTATTGGTGGCCCCAGTGGGGAACAGCCAGCACATTAATCCTCTCTTACTCCTCCCTCATGCTCCTCCAATCCAAATAGTATTTTTGTTTATATTAGGAAATAAATACTGTTCTGTTTATCTTAAAATTCCTTCTTTTTTTTTTTACACCTCTTTTGGAGATTGAGAGGAAAAAGCTCTGTATTGATGACCAATGTTAGCCAGCTAAGCAGGCAGTGACAATTAATACAACAAAAAAATCGTACAATTAGCTTCAGTTCCATAAGTGTCTAATGAGCCATTTGTCAGTCTTTTGGTGAAATAAACTACTCTATCTTAATTCTCCACTCTTGCAGCAAATAAATAGAAGTTATTAAATACCCAGGCACCAATAAAATCTAATTTATTTTTGCAGGGCATGGCAGAACTCCTTACATATATAAAATGAGCAAGTTATTTACAAACAATTTGTAATACTAATATAAAAATATAAAAAAGAATTTCAATGCTAACTGTTTTCATTCTGCACTAGGTATGTTTTCTTCCTGATTTGTTTAATCATTTAAATATATAATTACTCCTAAAGGCATATGAGTTGAAATGACTTTTCCTGACTTGATTTACCCATAAAGCCAAAATGAACCTTCAGAGAAGAACCTGAGAAATGCCAGAGATTGGCAGTGTGCAGCTGAAGTCCCTGCCACTGCTGAGGAGGACAACATGCACATTTCCAGCTGGGAACATGTCCCTGCTGATGTTCCCTCCCTGACCCTTCTGGCCTTGTTAGTGTCACAACCACCTTTCCACAAAAAAAAGGCACGGCAGCAATTGCTGTTCAGGTGCTGTTGGGCTGGGTGGAGGTGGAGCCAACACAGCTGGTCTGCCCGCAGCTCCTCATCAGCCACTTGTGACCAGTGGTAGCCACCAGATCTGCTTGAGCTCCAGGCAGTGCCAGACCTCAGCAGAGGTGGGCAGGGAGGGAGTGGGATGTCTAGTCTGAGGGATCCAAGGAAGGCTTTCGGCAGAACGTTTAACTTTGTGGAGCAAGGCCGTCCTGCTTTCCTTCCCCATTCAAGCAGACTCTTTGTAATGTAAGCTGATGAAAATATTTCAGACCACCTGACTTCTTCCTCACTCTTCATTTTAAAAAAAGTTTGAATATGACTCTGGTTCACTTTTGTGATGTATATCTGGCCATCTGTCTTACCAGGCTGGTTTTCAAGCTGACAGTAACTTGGTATTTTTAAAAAAAGACAAAAAGAAGACAGGACGGAGCATGATGTGTGGACAGAGCCAAGTTGCTAGGTCTCAGAGTAGAAGAGAATATTTGAAATGACAGAAGACACAAAAGAGGCAACTCTTACTAGAGAAGCTAGAGTAGAGGGATGGCAGAGCTGCCCGTAGGTGCATTTTGAGGAAAAAGTGAGTAGAGGGTATTAGTGTGAATAGCTAATGAACTAGCCTTGAAGAAAGCCTGAACTAGCCTTTACTGAACTAGCCTTGAAGAAAGCCTGAAATTTCTTTTGTCAGTCTGAAATACCTGTTCAGAAGAGTGCCCTGCCAGTTCCATTGCTTCCAAGGGGAGATATGTTGCACAGAAGAAAGCAACTCTGTTTGGAAAGCCAAAAAACTGATCTGGGAATTCTATAGAGTATGTTTCAAAGCAACCTGCAGCATTTCGTTATAATGGTCATTTCAAGATGGTAGTTCTTTATGGTTGTCCATAACAAGCCAAGTTCAGACAAATGTTGAGTAAAAAGAATCATGATGAATGTATTCTTAGGAAATTGTGGGCAGTTTCAATTCAGACAGATCCTAAATTAGTAATAGAAACCCTCGGTGTAAAGCTGGCACAACGATTCAAGAATTTGAGTGTAAGTGGGAAAACAGCTTTTTAGGGGATCAGTGAAGAAATTGAAGAGGTAATGTACAAGAGGAGTGGGAGAAAGTTGTCCTTGAGGAAAATAAAATGTTTAGGTTGTAATTTATAGAGGAGATTTAGTAGATCTTTTGTATCGTCAAATAGTTTTGAGCTAATTCTGATCATACTTTCAGATGAAAAAGTGAAATTCTCTTGTTGCATTTTGCTGGGTTTAATCATACTGTTTCAAAGTCCTTTGGGACTTCTAGTCCTCATGGAAGGACTTTAGTTACTTCTAGTTTCCTCATGAAATGACTACACTCAGAAAAAAATTATTTAATCCCAGTGCTTGTTGTGTTGGTAATTCTTCTGAGTGGTACCATCACTCTGTGATCGAATGTGTTTGCTTGGCATTCAGGTATCATGAGGACTGCACTAGCTGTTTGCACACACACAAAGTGGATTCAAGCTTTTTGCTTTACATTTCAGTTGACTTTTGAAGGTTTTCTTTTCAGAGTATTGATCTTCAATTTTGAAAGACTGTAATATGCTCTCCTAAGCAACACAGATACATTGAGGGTAACATATTTACTGCACTGTGGTTTTCCTTAAAATTGTTGTTACAAAATTTTATTCTTTTCTCTAATTCCCTCACAGTATAGAGATTACTGCTGTAGCCTTTGCAGGTGGCCACTGGAAAGATTTTTTTATTATGCTTGCCATATATTTTATAATATTTGCCATAGCAAATAATGTACTTAATGTCCAAATTCAAGATCTGTTACGAATAACTCTTTTCTATGTTCCTTCACTCCAAGTCATCATCTTTGAAGTCTTTGTTCTTAACTCAAACTTTAAAGGAAAGCTGCTATTCATTAGAAGAATAGCAGGCAACTGTACCCATAATTACAGACACAACTAAATGGTTAAATATATGGATGTTCTAGAAGTATTTTCTTTTTGTATTATTATAACAAGCAAATTCTGCCAATACTCAGTCCTTGAATAGAGGAATGCTCGCATTACTCTTCTGAAGACTTAAAATTTGCAGCTTATTGGCATTTAAAAAAATGTGGAGTATTCTGAGAATTTTTGAAGGGGCTAAAATCCTCAAAAACAATTACCATTCCAAATACAGTTTTATGTTATAAATCATCTCTAGGTGGCAATATTAGTGATGTCTGTCCATCCAGCCAGATGAGGCATAACTGTTAAAACACAAGCTGACAGAGCAGAAGAAAAGGGCACTGTGTTTTTTGCTTGACAGAAAAGTTTGATGAAAGGGTGAAAGCGAAAAACATCTTGGAGCCACCAAATTGATGAGCTGTGTAAAAGACAAATGGTGTCTGGTTACCTGTGTTTTAAGAGAAGATGACAAAGTGTCAATGCTATTGTACAGGTAACAGTAAGACCTCTCCTGAAATGCCATATATATTTTTGATAAACAATATTAAAAAGAAATTTCAGATCATCATCATTTGTCAAACAGGGTCAACATCTGATCAATAGAAGTGTGTCAGGGAATAAACATAAGATAAGAAAGGGAGTGAGCTAAAGTTGCGCAATGTTGTCAAAAGCAAAATTATCCAAAATGGCCTCAAATTTATGTATTGAATATCAGAAGGTTTCAAGGGGGATATAGTTCTTGCTACCTGTTGTAGAAGCAGCATTCTGGAGCTGTGTAATGACAAGCATAAGGACAAGAAACATCAGTTGAAGGTGAGTCTTAATAAAAGCAAACCTGTCATACATTGATTCTAATCACAGGGAAGTCAAGTAAAGGAGATGTGTCTGTCTTTTAGGCCTAAAAGAATCTTCTGTGGATTTTATAATCTGTATTAATTCCTAACCATGGAATGTCCAGTGTTAATCCAGATGGAGCATTTTCAATAGGCAGTTTTTTCAAAGGCTCCTAATGTTTTTACATGCTTATGCATTTGCTTATTAGTGAGTCATTTTTAAAGATAAAACATGATCTTCATTGGTTATTTGTAAAACTTTCTCTTAAAGATGTTACTGCTGGTTTTTGTCCCTGGAAAACTCCTTCAGCTGCATATGATTCCTTTGGGGAAAACTGCAGTTTTTCCACTCTAAATGATAGGATTACATTTATTATTTGCACTTAATTCAGAAATAGGCAGTGTGAAGTGCTTATTTCCGAGAATCCCCACAGTATTTGGTAGCTTTTTGTGTTTTCTTTTCCATAAGCAATAAAGTTATAATGGGGTTACAAGATCACACTGAATCTGTGCTAAGGCATCTGCTAAAACTTTTGTAGCAGAGCCTAATAAAGTCCTGCCCCATTTGTGACATACCAAATCACATTCTTCTTGCTGGTCTGACAACCACAGCTCTTAAACAGCTGCTGGGGTAATTTGCATAAAGGAGATTGTAAATGTCTCATCAGAACGCATGCAGCGCAATTCACCCCAAAACCACTGCCTGAACACCAGGAAAAGAAGATTGTAGTCGTAAAAATTGTGGCTCTCATGATTTCAGATTATGGTCTCCACAGTCTTACAGCTTTTGCAAATACCAAGCTTTTGCGACCAAAAAAAAAAAAAAAAAAAAAAAAAAAAAAAAAAAAAAAAGAGAAGAAAAAAAGGAAAGTTTCTTTTACCGATACAGAACAATACAAACAGATGCAGTGTTGCTGTTTTGATTCAGTCTAGCAGAAAATTGACTTCAACAGCTAAGTTTTATGGTAGTGAAAGGAAAACAAAGAAAATGCAAAATAAAGTTAATGCAATACAGAGGATTCAATAAAGAATACAAAATGCAGAAGTTAATACAATATGTTAATTGTCTGCATGCATCTGCTATGTTTTGTGATGCATATTTTAATAGAAATTAGCGTTAAAATTATGCATCTTTTTGATAGAAATCAGAGCTAAAGGAGATATACATGCAGAACTAGGATTTCACAGTGTGACAGGAATTAGGTGTGTGCATTTCCTGAGTTTTAACTATGTAACTTCAAATTTTCTCTTTCAAACATCATTCTTCTTTTCCCTGAATGAATTATGCTGGAGCAGTTTGGCACGGCAGTGAAGCTCCATGTTACAACTAGACAATAAAGAAGTCATTAAGCTCCACAAAGTTAGTATCTGTGTATCAGCTAGAGGTTCTGCAGGTTCATTGAACCTGTACTTAGCCCAATTTGTAGTGCAGGTTGAGGCTATTTGCCTGGTGCTTCCTTGGTTCAAAACACTTGCTCTGGCCTCAGTTCACAGGAACACGGCATGTTTGCAGCTACCCCAGTCACAGCTGCATCATCATCAGTAAGTACAGAATTGCTAATAGCTATGGGACATGTTGTTCTAAGATAGTCATCCTCCTTCCACTCCAAGTTTTAATCATAATCATCCATGACACACAAATTTATTAGCACCCAAGTCACCTATATCCTTGCCATTAGTAGTTTACATACGGTCTCCGTAAATCTGCATTTGACACAGTTAATAATTTTGCATATGTGCTATCAGTTGTGGAATGGCACAACTGACAGTAATCAGTTCAATCAATGCCTTTGAGTTTTAATACTCACATTTAGCAACATTAAATTGAAGGGAATTTGGAGTCAAAAGGTTATACTGGAGGCATAACCTCCAAAATCTCAAAAATTGTATGCACTTGTTTTGCTTTGTATGTTTTGTTTTGTATGTTTTGCTTTCTGTAAATTCCAACTGCTTTAAAAGAAGTTTGTCAAATCATTTCAAAGTTTGCTTTGTCCCTTTGTGTAGCAGGATGCCTACTTTCAAGGCAGTGATGATAAATCAGTAGTTTCAGTGAAAGTTCAGTAACCAGCCAGTGAATATGAGAAGTATCTGATGCCTGTGGAATAGAGGTTTGTGGGTAGAGAAGTCAAGTGGTGAGCTGGTTTTGACTAGGCATAGTAGAGGAGCACTTTACAGATTTTGAAGTATAAGGCTTAGAGAAAGTACAGGGGGAATAAAACTGGTGTCTGTTTTTAAAAATTTATTTCTTATATCCAAACTTAATTTCTCTAAAATAAATTTCTACATCTGGCCAGTCAGCCTTCAAAGCCAGTAGAATTGAGGCTAATACTGTGCACTATGCTTACCTCAGATATTTAGCTTGTTCCTTTCTTGACATGTGTGTGTAAAATCTGTATCTCTGACAGACACATTTCAATCAAAATTGGGCCATTTTGTTGTTTTCTAATACTGATAGGATAGCTGATAAATAAGTATTACCCTCACTAATTTAGACTGTGCTAAGAAAAGAATATCCTTTACATTACTGAATCTCAGCCTTTGGGTTTGATGTGTGAAAACTCCGTCACTTTATATGTTATAGTATTTGTGATAAGATTATTCACAATTGTTTTATCACAGTAGTAAAATACTGCTTTTTAATATAAGAATTTCTCTGATAAGGTTTTAATACATAGCACTTGATGAAAGTTATTATGCTTATCTTCCATAAAGAGAGAATAATTATATGGGACAATAATTTGCCTATGGCTGTGCTTCCCAGTTCCTAAATTGGTGCTTTATCCTGTGGGTTACATTTGCTTTCATAGGATCGAAGTGCTTTCAGTTCTTTTGTTCTCCATACTGTAGTCCTTACTGTCCTCACCAAGTGCTTTTCTGAAGTTCATGCTGGATTTACAGTCATTTATTACTAATGATTGGACAGAATCAAAACAAACTCCCAAGACTCCACAAATTCTCAGAAAGCTAAGCTGAAGTCTGAGATTATATGTATTTTCTGAAGATAATTTTCTGCAGACAATTTAACAGAAAATTTGGATCTGATTGCTCCAATCATTTCTATGGTACAAGTTACTTCCCTCAATTACAAGTGAGGTCTTAGGGTGTAAACCTCTTTGAACCTGTGTGTATAAACCTCCGACTTGGAGCTTCTAACACAAAAAAAAAAAAAAAAAAAAAAAAAAAAAAAAAAAAGTAAAAGATAATGCTGCAAGGATAGCCTCCATTTTCAGTCTCTGATCCAAGTCAGAGCTGTTGCTCAATCAGCCTGGTTTGGGCATCAAAAGCTTGCAAAACTCTCTGTGAACAGATCCTTTGGAGACCATGCCAGTTCTGTATGAAAGTAAATGCCATAAATTATTGGTATCCCAAACAGTGACCTTTCAAAAGCAGGCAAGGAATCACATATCTAAGATTGTGGAATACCAGCCAAGACAGTAGGAAAGTTTATCATAATCATTGGCAAGTCTTTTCACAGCATGGTTCAGCTGGCAGAGATAGATGCCACCTCCTCAAAGTCTGCATTCTACCTGTCACAGCCAACTAAATGCTCAATAGCATAATTACCTCAAATAAAATACCTCCTACATCCCAAACAACCATAAGCAATGACTGAGTCAGGATGTGCCTTAAGAAGTTGTTGAGGTTATCACAAACCAGAGTGATCTGTTTTAAGGGCTACTCTGTTCCCACAAGATGAAGGGAATATTTCAGTCCCTCTGGCAGGAGGTTTTCAGTGCTAGGTGCCATGCTGTCATGGTTTAACAGGCAAATTATTTGGCTCCACTAGCCCAGATGCAACACCAGATCTGTTTCTGGCTTCTTAACCCCCCAGGTACACTGTGGCTTCGTTCTGCTGCATCATGGACAAGTATGGTCAGATAAATCAGCCTTTAGAGACAGCTAGCCTGCAGCCCTTAGGGATCGTTTATCCTGTATCTGATCACATCTTTGCCCACATCTCACTTTCTCCAAAACCCAAGGAGCAGCCTGCAGAAGAGCCTATCTATATTCCTGGAAATGCTTCTTTCACTTCTACCCCATCAGACTGACGCTCTCCCCATCTACATTTTCTAGTCATAGGAAATGCCAGAGAATTGGGATTCAGGTCCTTTTGCAGTTGCCTGAAAACAATCTTGTAATGTCCATTGTGTCCCTCTCACATTAGCTTTGGAAGGTCAGAGGTTCAGAAAAAGTTTCTTCTCTTCAGAAGGAAGTTAAAATACAGTTTTAAGGAAACAGATCAAACTATATATAGAAGTCAACAGAATTCAAATTAGCATCATTTTACAATACATATAATTTCAAATGTAGAAGTGTGCAAAAGATTTTCTGCCAGAGTCAGAGAGGGATTTTCAGTTCCACCTTTTTACCCTGAATTTCTTGAGAAGCATACCCAAACTTGAATTCTTTGCTGTAGAAATGCTTCTGTTTGGCAAAAAGCAAATAATAAAAAGTAATTTTTTCATTTCCGAAATTAAGCACCTCTTTGAGTAGGAGAGCTGTAAAACCTGCTGTATTTTTTCATTGTCATGGGTTTTGGTCTATATATAACAATAAGTTAATATAAAACAGTGAATTAGCAAAAAAAAAAAATGGATCTAGGACTTCCAGCCAAATTTTCAGTGCCAGAAATAATCACAAATCCACATATACTTAGTAGAAAGTTTATGAAAATACTTAATGCTGCCTAAATAAAATAGAAATGGAAAACAAATATCCTCCACTATCTCTCTGCAGTATTGGCTATAGCTGGGACACAAGAGTTGTTTAAAGTGTGTGGAGCTGTGGCACCTGTACTCGGGGTGCTCATATGGCCAGTCACAAACATGTGGCAATGAATGTTTGTCCAGCTCTCAGGACAGCCCAAACTCTCACTTTCCCTATCTCAGGTTGTTTTGCTGCACATTCCAAAATCTCTCCCTAGGACAGAGCTTCTTCCTAGCATAGAGCTTTGGCAGACAACGACTTTGGCCAAGGAGGAATGATTAACGCCTCATCCAATCTGTCAGAATTTCAGGCATAGGTCTGAGTTGACATTGCTTTGGATAGCACCATTTTTAACTCTTTTATCTTTCTAGTTTGCTCTAAATATTGAGTAACAGTACTAGCACATTCAACTAAACTGTGTCAAAAATCTGTGGTTTGTTAACAAGTAGAAAACATCATCTTAACCATCAGACTCTTCAGTCTCAGTCTCAGTGTAATCACAATTGTATTTTTGTAATGGCCTGTGAAGTAGAAAGCAGATTTCCATCTTGGCAAAGACAAGAGCATATCCCATGAGATCTGCAGTTCTGTTCCCTCTGTAAGGATACATCTCCAACTACAGGGTCTTCTCTCTCTACCCCAGAATCCATGTGGTGTCCGGGAGTGGAGTTCTGCAGACACCTGTGGGGAGAGCAGTCAGTTCAGCTCTGAGCGAGGGCACAGGCTGCTGCTTTCACCTCCTGCCAGCATCCACTGTGGATAAGGAGGTAGCTAAATCCTTGGCACTGGCATGGGGCAGAGCCCAGTGTCCAAACTGCCCCTTAGGTTATATGACTTGGTCTCCACAGCTTCTATGGAAAAAATCCCCATTGGTACTTTGTTGCCAGCTGAATTTTCTATTACCTTTTGTGTATCCTTCATCTCTTCTTTCTTTCCTGCACAGTATTTATTTCTCTTCTTGTTTTCCTGTTTTAATTATTTACCTCCTTTATACCCAAACCCCCTCACATATGAATGTCTATGTGCACAGATGGGATTTCTAGGACAGTCAGTATATAATTTTCCACAAACACTGTTATTTTAAAACAAACTCAATCATTTCAATCAAAGGGGCAGAGATGGAAAAAATATTTTAGGGTATTTTTTTTTCAGTTTGAAAACTAGCTCTCTGTTAAAGTTGGTACATCTGATGAGAAGCTGATCCAGTCCCTCTCTTTTGCCAATAACTTTATTTTGATGATATAGCCCTATTAGTAGTGAGGTGTGCACATCGTTCTTACGTGGACATTTGTCAGCAAGCTTTATGCCCAGATGTCTTGTAAATTAAATTCTTGTCATTAAATAACGAGTTAAATTTAGTTTAAAATATTACACCTGCTCAAAGTCCTCTGTCTATTTTTATTCCTTTGCAGTTACTTTTATGATTTTAAACGATGTCTCTGTCTCCTCACATTGTGTGAAAGTTCCATACAGATGGAAGATGCTGACTATAAAAGGAAAGCTACTGATAGGGTAGAGGTATTGGAAAAATAGAGGAAAAATAGAAATTCTTATTGTTCTTTTTAACAGTAGCTGGTGAATTTCTACAATACCATGGTTTTTCTTGAAGTTCTGTGCTACTTTAAAAGCTTCTTTCATAGTGTAATTTTATTGTTATTTCCAGGAACTGTGCTTATTGCTTCTTCCTCTCAAGTCTGAAATACGTAAGCATACTTTCATCAGCTGTCTGTATGGCATCCTTGTGCAGGAAGATGCTAATTCTTGAGTGATTCCTACTCCTTTTAATAGGGACTAACTTGTTGATACCTAACTGTGGACAACTAGACAAGTTTGGAGTTGTCTTTGATTGCAAACAATTTGATTTTGACTGACGGGCTGACAGAAACACATTTGCGATAGCTGATCTCCAAGAAATTTTGGAAAAGCAGTGAGCCTGCTGCTGTGCTTCCAGGAGGAAAGCAAGGCAGCCCTTTGTTATTAATTAATTTTTTCAACCTTCCACCAGTCTTAGAGACGCTCTTATAGAAATGAGCAGTTATTCTCATAAAATAAAGGGAAGGATACTTAGAATAAGCATTGTTTTGTGTTTTAGAAAGGTGGCTCATAAAAATTGTCAGCTTACTTAGCTGTTGGTTCAGCTGACCAACCTGACAGGAGTGCTGCCCTGTGGTCCCTCTGCTTGGAGAGATACATTTCAAGCACATGGTAATATGTAACTCATAGGTGTATAAAGTCATAATAGAGCGTTTCATCACATCTAAATAAGGGTAGGTGCCTGCTGTCTGAACTGTTAACCACTGAAAACATTGAACACAAGACATTTGACACTAATTTTACTGGTCAAATACTCCCCTGAAAGAAGTCTGCCCTGACAAGCCGCTCACAAGGCGCCTTTTGCAGAAGGAGCCTGGCTTGATGGGTCGTGGCATAAGCTACTTGACATTTGTCCCCAGTCAGACCGGATGCCGCATGAAAAATTTACTCAGGCACAGGGCTCCCAGGAATAAACATTTCTCTGGTGTTGCTCACCAGGGACTCGGCAAGGTGAGCGGAACTCCAACTTGTCACGGATGCTCTGTTCTGACAAACATAAGTAGATGCTAATGGCTAAATCGTGACAGAATAAAGTCCCACAACCATATGGCTAATTGCCACAACAATATCTTCAGTGTTATTAATCAAGTTTTCATAGTGTGCCATGATAATTGGAATAATTAGAAACAGCCTAGGCATTGCTTGCCTCTGCCGCACAGACTGCAGACAGGGACCTGGAACAACCACAATTGCACTTTCTCTGCAGCATTGTTTAGTGCTTTCCTTTCCGGCAAATACTGTGGTTAATTAATGAATTAGCTGTTTGCCACCAGAGTGTTTTATTGCTAGCAGGGCTTCTTCAGGGGCACATAGGTAACTAAATGAGACCACTAAGCCCTTGTGCATCTCTCAAAAGATGCAGAATTCCCATAAGGCTGCAGCTACACAACACAAAAGTTCTCCAGTCAAAGGTACTTTTGTTTCACAGAAGTTGAATCTTATATCCTTGCACTTAGAGGAAGGATAAAACAAACTGAGAGTGTGCGTTTTTTTGCTTAACAGTTTAAATGAAAACAAGACTCTGGATAACAGTGGTGCAATTAACTTACCAAGCAAAAGAAGTTAACTCTTATTTGCCTTACCCTGCTTAGTAATGAAATTGGGCTCCAGACATATATTCTGCCTTGGAACTAAGGTTGTAAGTAAAGTGGTGATTCTAACACTGTTATTTACACTAAGCATCTAAATCATCCTTGTGTGCTACCTATTAGAACAGCCTCCCTCAGTTCTTCCAGGAGTACGACAGTAGGGAGGAAGCACTTGTGTTTCCTCGGTGCATGCATCAACATGTAGTTGACTGGTCACTAAAACTGGCAGATTGATGATGATGACTCTTTTCACTGGATGTATGAAGGCATTTAGCCAGACTAATAGATTGAAATGGACTGCTGCATGTATGGCCTCTGAACAGCTTCTTAATTTAGTTTTAGAGCATGCAATAGATGTAATATTGAATTCAGTGATGATATAAATCTTCTTTCCTCATTTTAAAAAGTAAATAAATTTCTTCTTTGGAGCAGAGATCCACAAAGAGATTTTGCAATACTATATGCTTACTTATAAAGAGTTTTGCAGAAATAAGTCCCCAGTTCAGGTGGTAGGTAGGAATTCTGTCCATTTTGGGTTTATTGCTGCTTAATTTTGACTCTCAAAGGGAAAGTATCAAGTGAGGATTTGCATCTGTTTTGGTATACTGGTATCTCTACACATTTTTCTTACTGGTTTATTGGTAAGGGTTTTATTTATCTTTCAATCTAGTTTTACCTGTGTTCATATTCAGTGTAATTAGGAGTTATTCCTAATTCTAAATTCCAAATTCTAAAATAAGTATTCTGCAAAAGGTATGTTTAGTAAGATTTTGTTGAAGTTATTAATCTTCATTACTGATGCCTGTTCGGTTCTTACTGTGACTGCCAAATAACAAGGTTTTTATTTTCTTCATATCGAAGTATCACAATTTCAATTTCTTCTGTTGTAAACCCAGCTGAAAGATTATCACTTTGTAAAGGCCATGTCCTTTTACTTCAGATATGTTTGACATATATTCATGCATTTTTATGAGATAAAGGAGGCAATCTGATATATAATTTAATTATCTTAAAGTTACCAGTTTACTTTATAATTCATATTCTTGGATATATTGCCATCCTTAATTTTACCACATGTTATGACCCACCCCTGAAGGCAAGGGTAACTGAGTTTCCTGGTAATTGATCCTTGGGGGTGGGTTCAATACTGAATGACTGGTGATTTTTTTATTTTTATATATATATATATATATATAATGCAGGTTTATTTTAGGACAAGTATGTTGCAGTGGAAAGGAGATAGGTAGAAGTTTTGGTTATTATCTATAGAAATTATCTTATACTTCTCATCTATATATAAAAGTATAAAGATATCACTTAAGAAAATATGTGAGGAAAAGATGGAAAAAGGATGATAGTAGATAATGGAGAGAAAAGACATCACCATCCATAGATCCAGCATCTTATTTGTCCAGGTGATGGTTGCAGCTTTGATCCATCAAGGTTGGGGAAATCCCATGAAACACAGAATTCAATGGGTTTATTACATTCTGGTTCAGGTGGGAACACCCAGGCACCTCCCTGGGGGAGTTTTACCCTGTCTGTTCCAACACTGGGGATCGTGTGTCTGGTGGAAGGCCCCAGAAATGGGTCTGGGGGCACTTTGGGGTCTTTGATGGGTCATGTCACCCTCTAAGCCATGCCAGCTGCACCTGAGCCAGGTCTGCCCCCAGGAAGGGATGAACACCCTCAGGCCCAGCTGGGAACACGAGTGTGTCCTGATCCCTTCCCTGGGAGGGGAGAGTTACAGCTGGCCCAGCTGTGTGAGGGGGGACTCTGGCAGGATGATCAGCATTATCCCACCTCAGCAGCACCTGCCTCTCACTGGCCTTTTCCCTCACCTGGCTCAAACCCAGCTGGTTGCTAAACCAAGGTCAGTTTGTTGTGGTCATCCTCTGGTGGTGGTGCTCACCCTCCTTGCACCTGGGCTGTTCTTATGCAGATCAGAGCATTCCCACCACACACCCAAACCTCTCCTCCTTCAGTCCAGGGGTGCAAACCTGGCCTCAGCACAGCCCCTGTAGCTTTTCCAAATGGGCAATTGCTTGAGCCATTAACCATCAATGTTTTGGTCTCTGACACCACCCCATGGCTCAAACACTTTATAATTTCTCTCTTGCTGCTGCTCGCTCCAAATCTTCTATGATGGGGATTTTCACATAGCAGACAGAAGGAGAGGGATAGTACATATCATTGCCAAATACAGTGGGATTATGAAAGTGAAAATACAACAGTAGGCATCAGGAGAATATCATAGCATATGATTAGGGTATCACCAAAGGGATATCGGAGACAGACAAAGATGATACAGAGACTCCATCATCAGAAGACATGAAAAGGCACCTTATTATTAGAAATACACAGTTCTTATAAACAATGGTGCACCTAAGACCTGATTGGCCTTTAGGAACCTTCTCTCACCTATTGGTCAAGAAGGGACAACTCCTTCTTGTAAACAACTTTGACAAACGGAGATTGCCTGCCAGGTGCAGAGATTGAGATAATAATTGTTTTAATTCTTCCTCTGAGCTGTCTCACAGCTTCCCAGGAAAATCCTGGAAGAGCTATGTCTCTCTCTGTTCAAATGATATGTGATTTTAGCACCCTGATTTTAGCACATCAGGGTGCTAAAATCATCTGTCTTAATATTAATGCTATTATGAACACAAAGAATTGGAGTGAATACTTGTACCTTCAAGTAGGCTATCTGTGAGTAAAAAGGTCTCATGCAAAATCTCGCACAAATACATCCTTCCACCAAGGCCATACTCTGTGGAATAAAAGTGGTAATTCACAATGTAATATTTAGGTTCCATAAGTGGTTAGAGTTTCAGGGGAGCTGGTATTCTGTCCATGTCTTGTTTACAGTCCATGGCTGTCCTTCCTTCTGGTCTAGGACGGGGAACTCAGCTCCCCATGTGAAATTTTCTTTCATTAAGATTATTTAGTTGACTGGTTAATATCTCTGAAAAAGGTAGCCAGATTATCATAAATCTAAAGTCTTCTGAGGCAGAAGTGGGAAGGTTAATATATGTTCCTTAATTTGTATGATTCACTCATAAATCTGTGTACTAGCTCCCAGGCTAAATTTGGTGGAATTCACTGATTCCCATTTGATTGAGACAAAATTCTACATCCATAAGAAAAATATTAGAAGCTTTTCCCACACCTTTTTTTTTTGCAGTAAAATGACAAAATAAACTTATAAAAATCAAACTAACAATACATAAAGGGATCTATCTTATATAATTCTACTAATATTTGGTCTCCCAATAAGTTGCTTGTGATAAAAGCACAAAAAAAACCCTCCAAAAATTAATAAACTGATAATACAAGCACTTATGGGCACATTTAAAAGCTTCATTGGTCCTATGCAGCTTGGTCTCATCTGATAGCAGGTTCCTATTTTTTTAAAAAATAGTCAGTTTGACCAATTATTAAAAAGAGGGCATACAGGAAAACCTAAAAATGTCTTTTTTATGAGCTGAATTTTCTGTTACACCAAAAAACACCTGTGATGTAGAAGCAAGATTAGAGAGGGTAAAAACCGAACAGGTTGTATACTCACAACAGACATGTTCTCTTCATGGTTTGAATACAAAGTGTTGCAGCTCCATTCCTGGACACAGGCAGATAGCTTCTTGGCACACCAGAAAAAAACAGCTCGTTTCACATTTCACTACAGGGTAACAGAAAGATGGTTCAATGGTAGACTTCAATATTTTATGGACAGAAAAGACATTTTATTCAATTTTAATAGAGAGGTCTCAAAGACAGATTATAAACTTTATAATATTTCATCAGTGCTGATTTGTTTACTTTGGAGCTGTTAACAAAATTACCTATCTTCCTTTTATTTTAAAATGCACATCATTTTGATTAAGTCTTCTAGAGAAAAATGTACTACCACTATAGAATATTTGACAATATAGAATATTTGACAATATTTGACAATGGATCAACAAAATATTATAGACTCCTCTTTTAAAGAGAAATTCTACAAAAGGATCATATCTTTTAAACCTACTGCATACATCTTGAATCAATGGATAAAGCTATTAGCAAATTTATTTTATCATCTTAAGAACTGTGCTTTAATTGCAACACTGAGAGTTGTTTTTCTAATATAATTTCTCCACTTTAAAACCAAATTTAATCATTGCTGTTTAAAGATGGAAAAGTTGTGGGGGTGGAGTTCCTAATTGCTAATAGCTGATATCAGTAGGAACTTCACTAATTTAGAAGTGCCTCTTTTGTTTCAATAGGCTTTTTGCAGCAAACAGTGTTTAAAATCATTCACCTGTAATTATTTTTGTCAAAAAAAAAGAAAATGTTTTTGCTACTCTGCAGCAATTTTCAAAACAAAATGCACATACATCATCAGTATGTAGGACTGTAGGTTTTAATTGCACAGAGGCAAAGAACATTAAGGATTCAGTAGGCACACCTTCAGGTTCCTGTATCTTTCTCTTACTATTGCAGATATTGGTCATTATATTTGGGGTTTACAGAGTGTGAAGATGAAGATGAGATGAAGGGGTATTTATCATTGACTTTAAAGGAGTTTTTTCCAGTATAATGTATCACTCCCCTCTCGTCATTTTGGTTTGTCACCATAATTTTATCAGGCTGATCCTGGGTCTTTAAATCTGAACATTTCCTGAGCTGTCTCAATTTAGTTGTTTCGAAGAAACACAGCAATATTCTTCAGTCTTTTTCCTTTGAATGAAAGCACAGTTCAGCTCAGATAACTGCTAAATAAGTCATGATGTAACAGCTAAATTCTTCATCTTGTAGCATCTGCATTTTGGCCAAAGTGAAAAAACAGATGCCTTGGTTTTGATCTGTGATATTTGTTGTCAACTTGACCCACCTTTTTAAAAACTAATAACACATGCCTAGAATTTCTGTTCTTTAAAACATCAGCAATGGCTGAAAGTATGTCATCTATTTCATTGTGATCATTCTTCCTGTAGGTAATTTCTGGAGTACAACATTGTTATCCACCCTTCACACTAAGGAATGGTCAGTAAATTGTTTTAGTCCAGTAACTCTTGTATTTGCTGCAAACACAGGCTGGCAGTGTCAATAAAGTGCTTGAATAGCTGTTAATTACTAAGCCTTTATAAAGTGTTATTTATCTGCAATACTAAAATTGAAGTGTTTTAACTTGTAATGGTTAGGAGGAACGAAAAAGAAACTGAACAGTGTACTTTTCTGCCACTGCAGAGAATTTCTTAAATTGAATGCTACATTCAGTGCAAGTCTCTAATCACTCAGAGTTACATCCACAATATAAGTTTGCATCTAAAGGTCCAGTTTCTCCCATCTGCCATGCTGAAAACGTAGAAAATTTCTTTCTGTTTTCTCTTCTAAATAGATTCAAATTCCTAGCTCTGTTTTTGAAATTCAGTGTTAAAGAAAAGCCAGTTACTGACCACTCCTTATGATATTTTTGTGTTTCACGTGCCTGGAAATGGTTTCCAGAATTAACTACTTCATCATCTTTCCGGAGATCAAGGTGAGGCTGGCAGGCCTGTATTTCCTTGGGTCTTTCTTAACCTTTTTGAGGATAGGAGTAACATTTGTTTGGTTTTTTCCTTTAAGTGCATTTCTGAGTATATTAGAATTGGTCTGGCTTAAAACTAGAGAAAGTGCTTTTTCAGAGGAAGGTAAATTGCAGTAAAAAGGAAAAGTAATTATTAGGAATTCATTTTTTGGAAAGAGAAATGTTCATAATAACGAAATGCACAGAGTTTTCCCAAAACAGAAAGATTTTTTTTTTTATGCAAAACTAAGTTATCTTTGCTAGCAATCTGAAAGAAATCAAACAGGAAAGGAAATAATCCACATAAGAACTAGATGCTTGTGTCACTTTTCAGTAAAAAAAAAAAAATTCAAGGCTTTTTTTTAAAGAGATGTGCTAGTCTATGTTTGATAAGGTAATTAATATTAAAAAGTTCAGGATATGTACAGTAGTAGGAAATGTCAACAGAGCATATCAAAACCTTTTTCCCAAGTGCAAGGAAGGCAACAAAGTAAAATATGTGCAGTATTATTGTTCATCACTTAGTCTGAATTTGAGTAGATTTATATTAATAAATGAGTGTTTATTATCATTATTCTTTAATTTTAAATGCTTCTTTTCTAACAGGAAAACATATGGTAGATCTGAAACACATTAAATCTGTAATGTAAATGTTGTTTTCTTTTTATTTGAATTGCTATCGAACACTTTAATTTTTATCTTTGCATTAAGACCCTTGTTTCTAAACTGTGGAACAGAAAGCTTGTGGATATCATAGTTTTTCAAGTTGAGGAGTTGTTAATATAGCTGTGTAAAACTTAAAACTATGGATGTGACCACAAACCAAACAGAATTTGCAACAGAAAAGGGAAACCAAACAACTGACTGTGTATCCACCCAGCAGTAGGGCCATGATTCCTGTATTTGGTGCAATGATCCACCAAATCTTCATGCAGCAAGAACAGGAGAAGCTGGGTGAAGTGAGCAACCTTGATGGGAGTCCAGGACAGGACAATCCCACCCAGATCACGGGCATATTAAAGCATGTATGTCATTCTGTAGCAGAATAGTACTCCATATACAGGTCTGAAATTACTTAAACAGATAAGGCAGACACACATAAGAAGGATCTTTTTATATACTCACTATTATCTCTAAGTCTAAGGAGAAGCTGAATGATGTGCTAGATGCTGGCACATACTTTCTCCCTCCTTATCACACACACTTTTTTACAATCAGCATACACTGCTGGAGACAATGTGGTAGAAATCTGTAATATTTAAATGTTTTACAGCCTAAGGAAAATCTGATCATCTTGTCTGCCTTCTCAAATGACAAAGGCCACATAATTTTATCTAATAAATCCAGAATTAACATTTGAATTTATGGTTGAAGTAAACACATCTTCTAGCAAGATGTCTGTTTTCATTCCCTTCACAAGTTAAGTAGATTAAGGCAAAAAATGGAGCATATGCTGTAACAATATCACACTGTACATCATTTATGGGTAGTGTGCATATGAGGGTATGCCGTGTGCAAAATTCTCAGTGTTTAAATCGAACACATTAGAAGTCTCTATAAATCCCTGAAAGTCTGCTGAGCTTCCCACATAACTTCTTATACCAGTTTTTTGGCTTTGTAGGGATTTCACAGGCTTCTTTCTGTTCTGACAAAATATTGGATTTTAATAAGGTTTTGTTTATCTTAGAAATGCCATTTTGTTAATTGTGACACTTAGCTGTTTCGCCTTTCTTCTCATCTGTGATCATTAAGAGTTCCTCATGCACCATAAGCAGTACTGCCCTTCCACAAAAGCCTTGTAGAAGAGTAGCTGAAAGAACAAGTTGTGATTATACTTCAGGCACGTTTCCTTCTCTGTCTTGTATGATTTGAAGGTTTTGTTAAGCTCTTTAGGACACTCAGAACAAAATCCTGAACCAAATATAGCCATGGTGGTTTTAATAAAAATGAGATTTATTAAGGAAGGAGATTGGAGTACTGGAGAAATTGACTTTGTAACAAGTCTAAGCTGGAATGCTGCTAAGGCTTGTCTTGATTGGTCTCCTTCATGTCACTAAAAGAAAGTGAACTACCATAAACATCCTCTGATTGAACTTACCTGTCTCTCCCCTGCCTCTTGCAACTATCAAATCTGTGAGCGTTTCTGTTTTCTTTTTTTGAGGCTGCTTTTGCTGTGTGTTTCATTCTCATCCATGCAAGTGTTGATGAGTGCTGCTGTAGGAGCAGTACCCCCCGTGTTACCCCTGGGTGCCTCTGCAGGAGGTACCCAGCCCACCTCATCTGCAGCCCACTCGGGTCCATAGGTTAGAAACACAGCCTGAAATCCTTGTGCAGGCACCAAGTCTGCCCAGAGTAGTGCTTTCTGGTGGCATTGAACTACTAAAGTCTTCATCTTCTGTATAATTTGAAGTTCTTTTGCAAGTGTTATACAAATGTTGCTCCTCATCCTTTTTCCACATCTTATTTTTGAACAGGCAAATCACAGCTCAAGTCTGTCTACCCTTTCTCCTAAATTATTGACCATGACTTTACATAGTAAATTGCACTGGCTACAAATGTTTGCTTGAACATAATTCATGACAGAGTTTAAAGAGACAGAGCTTACATATCATTTTCTCAGTTAGTAAACAACTGATGTTAATTTTGGCATTTCTCAGCTTCCGAGTGCTTAGTTTTGATAAGATGGTATTCTTTTCAATACTTAAAGTCCATTTAAATAATTTTCTTATTAAAAAAAAAAAAGGCAGCAAAACTTGCACTGAAAATGAAATTACATCCTGCAAAATCCTACTGACCTTCCTTTCTCTGAAAGACCTTGACTAGTCTTGCAAGCATTGGAAACCACAGCAGGATCATCCTCTGCCACCACCACATCCCCCAAGTGACAGTAGCCATTGCAGGGAATGTAGAATGTGTAGCTGGGATGAAGCACCGGGTGGCAGATGCATTCTTGGGCTGGTGGCAAGAGTTAGGAAGAAACAGAACATGCTCTGTGGAAATCTTCACTCTGTTGTGTTTAGGTCAAACAAGGAATTACCAAATTTGGGCTTCTCTATTTTTTATATGCACAGTAAAAAGGAAGATACCAGAGACCTTGTTGTTTCGATTCTAGACCTTAGTGAAATGCTTGCGGAAAAAACTAAGTTAAGCACGAGCAGAATTTTTTTAGACTTATTCTAATGAATAGTATCAATGAATGAAAAAAAAATCAAGCCTTGAGCAGATGCTTGGAGTGTAAATTATACTGAACATTGAGTTTAGCAAATGTATAAATGACTGAAAACATGCTCCTAACAATAGACTTTTTTAGGCACCTTGTTGTCAACTTGTAAGTCCTAGGTCAAGGCATTTAGCTGCAGAGTGATGCTTTCCTATTTCCTGTTGTTACAATTTGTCTTGTTCTTTCTGATTTCATTGTGTTGTTTTGGCCTCATAAACAATCCTAAACTGTTTGTTTCACCTCATTTGTAACTGTTTCTTGGGCTTATTTAATTTTCTTAAAAAGAATCCTCTGTCTCACAAGCAGACTGAGAAGATAAACAACTAAATATATGGAACATGTAATATAAGTTTAAATTTTGATGGTTGGGGAATTGTCCTGTAAATCTCTTGTCAAAATGGTTTTAGTGTTAGTTAAAACTGGTAAAGCTGGATCGTTGCCTTCTTTTATGGCTTTACTAGCACAGAGTTTTCTCCTGCTTTCCCTATATTTTAAGGTCATTAATGAATCATTATCTATTGCTAGTAATTACTGATCTCTTGAGAATATTGGTTTAATTATATAGGAATCATAAGTGGAAGATACAGTTACATACTCTACAATGTAGGTAGTAGCACCTTGGTGTATTATGGCTTTAAAGAATCTGGGGGTTTTTTGTAGATTTTAATTGCTAAGTGTGCCTGGTAAAATATGAATTATTGTATTACCACATGTGATAAAAGGTATACTATTGTGAGTTTCACAGTCTGCAGGTGTAACAGATGTAAGGCAAGATTAACAGGACAGAACAATAATTAAAACACAGACAGCCGTCTCAACAAAAAAAAAAAGGGGGGGAGGAAACGAAAGGGTTTATCATGCACAATGCAATTATTAAGGGTGTCTTAAATTCTCTGCAAATACTTGTAAAAGCAATAAAAATGTGTTAGTTTGAAAGACAGCTTTTCAGTGTGGACACTTAGTTAAGAAATTAAGATCTTTTTTTATGAATATAAAAGCTGAGTGAAGTCCTGCCATATGGCAGCATGGTTCATAGGCAATAGGGCCCTCAGTTTATAGATGCTGTGAGCTAAACGTTGCTGAAAAAAATAAGAGAGCATTTAGTATATATGCATTTACAACAGTATGAATTGCTTACTCTTTTTAAGACAGGAAGGTTCAAATAATTAACAGCAATATTATGGTTGCAAAAGGAAGTCCAGTTGTTCTTCAGCAGTCTACATCTGTGAAACGTGATACCTCTGGGGAATGAGATTTAATTTTCCCAGGAGAAAATATAAAAGCAGGAAAAAAAAAGGAATGACTTCTGCTCGAGCAGAATAAACCTGCATCTACAAACGATTAGCACTGCATAATGAAGTAGTAAAGAAGCAAAAGAGATTTCTAATAAAGGACTAATAACAAATCCCATTACACCATGGTGTATTTTTTCTCTTGAAGTGTATTAGACTCTTAGCAAGGCTTTTGAATGAGACTTGGGTAGTTGCAAGCAAAGTCAGCTCAAATGCTTCAAGCTTTGCTGAGTTTTCTTGCCTAACAGTTTGTGTAACTGGAAAGTTGTGGCTTTACAGGTGGGAGGAGTTGCTGCTGTAGGTAATGGGCTTCATGCAGAGTCAGAGTAATGTTTGTGTCACCGTAGGGTAATAGTCTCCTGTAGGCTGGGCACTGCAGGGTAATGTGCCCTATGGCAAAACCCCTTTGTGAGAACAGACATGGTACTAAATGCACCAGCTAAGCCTTGGTTCTGTAGAACAGTTCTGATTTCTTTTTCTGAGGTCTCAAAATAAGTCCTCATAGGAAAGGGGTTTGATCAGAGCGGGAAATACAGAGTTTTTGTTTTGTTGTAGCTAATATTGGGACTTCTGTAATTACTGTACTAACATAAAAAGTTATAAGACCATAGAACATAAATGTTTGATATGAGAGTGAAATGATGCTGTCTTTTGAAATCATGTATTTTCACTTTTAAAAGGGAACATATCTTGCAAGGAAAAGATTCTATGTAGTGATCTCTAAATCTGTACGTGGATATTTTTGTGTACTGCACCTATAGTTCCAGTGGCATGGAGAATAAAAGTTTTGTGAACATAACCTTCACTCACAACAGTCCTTTTGAAATTCTTTTATAAGACACTGTCTTTTTGTGCAGATCGTTACTATTTTCAAAGCCTATGCTAGACTGGCATGCTGGAATTAATTTGTCCAGTATTTTCTTTATACTGGAATCAGAAAAAAAAAAAGCCAATAACAAAACCCTGGATGCCTTAAAGCAACAATGAGTTCTGGACCAAAAGTGGTTAAACATGAATTCTTATGAGTGAAACTAATCTTGAACAAGAAATTTCTAGTTGCCTTTTTAGAAATTTTTGTGAGTTTTAAAGAATGACTTAATTTGCTTAGCAGAAATTTGCAATCAATCTTTTCTTGCCACTGAATAAACAGATTCCACATGCATAGCTATTTGCATATCCCAGCTAAAAATGTAATTCATTATTTTTAAGTCCATTTCGTAATAACTATTTCAGGATTAATGTTACTAACTATTCTTTAGCTCATTCAAATGTGACCTTAGATAATCCTACCTAAAAAGATACAAAGCTAATAGCTCTGTTCTGGAATAGGGAAGAGAAGTGCTTTTCCTGAGGTCAGCAAGTAAGTCAGTGTAAGAGTCAGAACTAGAAACGAGAAATCTAGAGAAACAGTTTCCTTCTTCTGCATTTCAAGCTTCCAGCCTCAAGCAAATATTGCTTTTAATATAACAAATTTTCACATTTTGCTAGGTATGAAAACAGCACAGAGATGAATAGGAATTAACAGTATAGTCTACATGAAGATTATCACTACATCTGGTAAAGATTTAAATGAGATTTAATGAAAATAGCATCCATAGCATATTTTATATGGAGTTGCAAATACTGTCATCCATAACAGGGAGAAAGCCCTTTCACAGTAACTATGACCTGGTCCATTTTATTTGCTGTTAGGCATCTGATTCTGAACTGGCTTTCACTTAACTGGGCTTTTCAGGGCTCCTCATAAACCGCTGGCTTCACCCTCCTGTTTTTGCTGTCCAGGCCATTCTTGCATAACATTTTTTCCTGTTCATCTTAGGTCACTGTCACATTAAATGCTCAAAACTGTGGTATGTGGGATTGATGTATTTTGTCCTTTGAGGGTCACCCACATAATAATATTAGTCAGTAAGCTTCTGCAGTCTCTAATGTATAATTTCTTTGATGTGGATGCAGTAACATTCCCACAAATACAATTAGTTAAGTCTTTATCACAGATCTTGATACTTTGCAGAATTTTTGGATAAATTGTTCAGGACTGTTGCTGATCCTGGGATATATACCATACTTGGTAAAATGGAGAAATACAAACCATAACTTTTGCACTTTTTTTTCAGGCGATGGGTAAGGCTCCTGTTTGGACGTGAATTCCCTCTTCAGGATCTTCTGGTAGTCTGGGATGCTCTATTTGCTGACAGTATCACCCTCAATTTAGTTGACTACATTTTTGTAGCCATGTTGTTGTATATCAGAGATGCCTGTAAGTATCAGCTATCTTGCAATTTTTTTAAAGAATGCAAACCTATTCTTTGAAGGAAAAGGAGACCTTAAGAAGGCTAAATTTCATTGTGACTTTTTTAACATATTGAAAATTGTTCCAAATACTAGGAGAGGAGATATTTATTATGAGACATGGCCTGCTGTATTTATGAAACAAATTGTATCTTGGAGTTAAATGCAGGTTTGTTTTGTGAGTAGTTCTGTGTTTTTACATGGAGTTGCAGATTTTATGTGCTCTAAATGACACAGGCAAGTATAGAGCTCCACCTTGCGACGAAGCTCATGAATTGAGTAAAGCTTCCCTGTGACACTTGAAATATTTTTATGTTGTTCCCCTGTGAGAAAAGATAAAATGCACAAGACAATGGCTCGCAATTTTTGAAGAGATATCGTGAATAAAAAACAAAGATGAGTAGCAATTACTGAGAGTGTTTATTCTCTGCAAGAGGGGCGTCTTAAAAATATTATAATTTATTTTATTTTGGTTGTGTACACCTCAAATTTGTGGACTGGTGAATTCTTATAATTTAGTGATGACCAGTAATATTAAGTTGGTACAAACAAGCAACCAAGAAAATTTTGTTAGCTTATATAATTGTAAATGGGAGGAGAAAGATACATAATGATAATTGAAGTATTTATTTTTGTCCTATCAGATTCTGCAAAAAATTCTGTATGCATCTGATGCAACAAAGTATGTGCTTCACAGCAAGATGTATGGCTGTCATTAAGTATATGAATTCTATAGCAAGTTATTCAGAGTTAAGTATATACCATCTGTAAGCTTTAGGTTATAACAAGGTCACATATTTGACACAATTTTGCATTCTAGGACATAGGAAGTTTTCAACATCTGTGGTTCCTATTTTAGGACCCAGTCTTGAAAATATAATGTGGTACTTTACACGTACATGTTGTTCCACTGCCTGCCTTCATGTGTTTTTTAATTACTTTTTAATAAACATGCAGAATATAGAGCTACCTTCCATTCCTTTCCAAAAACTGGACATTTAATTCTGGTCAGAGGTTCCAAAATTAATGCTGATGTTTCAGGATGATCTGATACCAGGTTATTAAATTTTGAAGTCTAAATCTTGCTTGTTTATATTCAGTAAATGGAAGTAATTTAAAATTTTTGGTAGAGATATGTTCTGAAGTGGCATGTAAGAAAGTTTTTAACATCAGTATTTTATTTTGTGTCATTGCTTACCTTTAAAAAAAACAGCACATCAGAACTGTGCTTCTAAGAAACCTCTCTCTTCTTGGGGAGAGAAAGTTGTTCTGGCTTTGTTTTCTTTTGATTTGTGTTGCTGGGGTACAAGTATCAGTATAAGTTAACTAAAATGTGAGCTAAAATTGTGTTCCAGGCTTTTGTATGAAATCAGTCTCCTTCTTTTCCCTGAACTTCCCAGTCTTAGTAAATAGAGCAGTAAATAGCTTTGCAGTGTGGTACATTTACCCAAATGAGAGGGAAAGACATCTCATCAGGACAGCTAATACTTCATATTTTGACTGTTTCTGTAATAAGTAACTTCTTGTTCTACAGCTGGATCTAGTTAGTTACTGTAAGCATAATAGAACAGGGAAGCAAAATAAGTCATAAATAATGTAAAGTTGAATCTATTTTTCCAAAGTCATGCTCAAGCCATAACAATTTCCACAGTTCTTGATTACATAAAAAAACCTTTTGTTATATATCTGTAACAGAAAGTTTTCTGTTTTTCCTCATGTTTTTTATTGCTGGTAATATTTGAGCTTTGAATAGAATTCAAAGTTGTAGTAATTTTAAAAACATTTTCAAATAAAGTAAGTTTATAAAAGCTTCTCTTTATTTGGTGAAAGGAAACATAAGCTCAAAACATCCAATGGTGATAAGCATCTTTAATTTAAATAAACCATCGGGAAATTTTTAGTTTAGAAACTTTGAAACAATAAGAACAATAATAAAGCTCCTGTGATATTATGTTATGAAAATGTCAAATATAAGCAATTATAATAATACAGTACTCAAAGCATTTGAAAGTTTAGAAATTGTGCTGATTCTTTTAAAACAGCACATTTGGGGATGGGTGAAAGTTGCTGGTTTGAGAATTGATGAATTTTTTTTCTGTGCTCTATTATGATGTTCTCAAGGACATGATTTTAAGAAACTCATTTCTGCTATATTTCTCATCTTTATTTTAGTTTTGAAATCCTCTGTTGCTCAAACAATATATTATGCAAGGAGAAGGGAACCTTTAGATTATCAGATTATTGCTTATATATTTTAGAGATTACAGATACATAATCATGTACACAGCCATTCTGTAAACTGCTCTGTTCAGTTTTACATTTGTATCCAAGCAGATCTTTGTCTGTGGAGTGATAATCCTCACATGCCAAGCTTAGGGTTGTGTACCAGTATGTTTCAATAAATTATTTCCTGTGTTTCTTTGGAAAAATTCTTGAGTTCATGCAAATTTGGTTTTGTTTTTTTTAATCTGTCAAATCAGAAGCATGAATATTTGCTTCTGTTTCACCAGTGCGAATATACATGCAGTTGTTGATGAAATCAGAATGGAGGGAAGGATGTGATGCAAAAATAGATGTATTTTATCTACTTCCTTTCAAGGATAATAAGAATGAACAAACCTAGAAGACCTATCTATATTTTGCATAGTAAATTAATGCCATTATTGAACCAGGAGCTAATTTTGCCTGACCAGTATTAGAATAAGTGTATTTTTATCTTGCTTCCACTTGAGAAGTAGGTATGGCCATTGTTAAAATTTAGTTTTTTCATCTCTAAAAGCACAGCAAATGTTTTGAGAGAAATAAAGAAGCCATAGCTTCTTCTTAGAGGAACTGATTAGTTATTTTTGTTGTAGTGCAAGATGTTCATTTGTCTATGTTTAACTCAGCTGAGGGGGTATTAAGAGAACCTGGCCATGTGTAAACCGGATGGGGGAGTAATCTGACCCTTCCAGGATTATGAAATAAACACGATCAATGACATCAAATAATAAACTTCTAAGAAATTAAATGTATCAGAAAATTTGGACTTTGCTGAGGATAGCCCTCTGAATTTTCAGGCTTTCCACCACATTACTGCTGCTTGTACCCAGGGGTGGTTATTGGGCCAACAGAGAAAGTTCAGTCTCTTCTACAGCAGAAGGGAGAAGGCAATTTGATGTTCCTCTGGGCACTGAATTACAATATTAATAAAAGAACAGTAAGATTGTATTCTCTGTGGAGAGGAGTTTCTCTCCTCCTTTCCCTAGAAATGCCAGTAGCATTTTTCTGTGGGGAAGTGAGAACTTGTGGTTCACAGAAGAACTGGATCCAGATGTGACTCTCGCTAAGCCAATGAGAGAAGCAAAAGCACAGCTGAAGAACCACCAAGCTTTTTACAAGGCAGCTGAACACACCAGCTACTGCTGAGGCTGGATATTTGTATTTCACAGAATCTCCTTCCAGAAACTTCATCCTATAGATGATTCTTAGAAATCCATTTAACACCAACAGGGATATTCTGTTTTGGTTTACTGCTGTTTATCTGTAATTTTCAAGAAAACTGCCCCTCTGTTGTATAATATTACACATTTTGTCCTGAAGAGATAAGAATCACAGAATGGTTTGGGTTGGAAGGGGCCTTCAAAGATCATCTAGACCAATCCCCTGGCATGGGCAGAGACATCTTCCACTAGACCAGATTGCTCAAAGCCCTATCCAACCTGACCTGGAACACTTCCAGGGGCATCCACAACCTCTGTAAGCAACCTGTGCCAGTGATTCAAGACCCTCACAGTAAAGAATTTCTTCCTTATGTCCAATCTAAATATACCCTCTTTCAATTTAAATATGTGGAGGAAACCCTGAAGGTAAAAAAAAACATATATAAAAGTTAGCAGGTCTTCCCTTTAAAGTGCGGGATTTTTTTAACTTTCTGGATGATAAGAGTTTTTTGTCAGGGGTCAAGTCTGCACCATTAAAATAAATTAGTTTTTTTAATATTTAGTTTTCTCTGTATCGGTGAGACAGCAAAGAACTCTTCCAGGAAAAATAAAGAAAATATATTTTTAATCCATTTTTCATTGCAGAATAGAACACATACTTATTTCTTTAAAGGAGAAACACGTTGGTGTTACTGTCTATCATTTATAAAGCTATTTAGCATTTAATATCAATATTCATTGTTTTTATTTGCTTTGATAAAAAGGCATCATGATCACAACTGCAGTTCAGTATCTGAAATTTGATTTACGAAGGAGAGTTTGATTGGGTACATTCTGTGTGGTGCTCGTGTTATACTCTGAAAGAACTCTGGCAGAGGCCATTGTATTGTGTTCATTATGCCAGCTTTGTGACTTCAAGAAGAAAAAGCAGGTACCTGAATATGAACAAGAAAAACAAAGGGTAGGAAAAAGAATAGGCAGAACAGATAAAGAATGAGTAGGATAAGTGAGTGCTTTACAAATGAAAGCAGATGTATGAAATTACAAGCTGTCGGATCAGCAACGGAAATGAAGATGATAAAGTGGTTCCTTACACAGATTATAATTATTCATTTTGCCCAGTCCTGCATCTTTTCCCCATAATCCTCTTGTTGAGGGAGGTAAGGTGCAGGAGGATGTGAGGCTTATTCACATGAAAGGAAAAAAAGTAAACCATTTAAATTTCTCTGTCCGCAAAACTGCCCTTTATTTTGCTTTTTATTGATCCAAAATAATCTTGTATTTGCAATATCCCGATTAATTAAAGGTGTTTCTTACTACAGCTAAAGTTGTGAGCATAGTAAAGTTTGTTAGAAATTTATTTACAATTGCTATTGTTGGAGGCTGTCTTTATGTTGCAGAGTGGAGGCATCATTAACAGGCATTGCTTTGACAGCTGTGGCAGATGGATTGCCTGGATTTAGATGGTGCAAAAGAAATGAAGTAGTTTACATAGACCTGCTTGAAAAGATGTCTTTAATAATTGCACTCATAATTAGATTGATTTGGGAAGGAAAGAAAAAAAAACAGAAGATGACAACAAGCAAAAAGCCATAGAGTATGCTTACATAGATTCAGATAGAATCAAACAGCTTAGAACAAAATTATAAAGTTTAGCAAATCATGCTGAAAAGTTTATGAATAAGTGAAAAAAATCTAAGCAAGTTAATAGTGTACTATACTATTTAGTATTTATGAAATTAAAATCTAGTCTTTTCCCTTTTTCCTGAATATTTTGTGAAGTTTCTGATTTAAAAGAAAACAAGGAGTTGTTGAATAATTTTATGTATGCATAGGTATCTGAGTATGTGTATTTATGTAAATATGTATTTAAGAACAACATAAAAGATATTTCAGCGAAAACTAATCAGAGTGGGACAAACTTATCATAAAGACATAAATGCAAATTATTACATTTAAATTTAGATATCTGTGGAGGAGCATCTGAAAAGTTTATGTCCATTTGCAGCACTAGATCTTCAAGCTGATGGTGTTGTTCTGAGCTGCACTGACAGGGGCAGGCTTTGGGGGCACAGCTACAGAGGTCTGAATTGAGGCATCTGAAATCTGGAGCTAACACAAGTGTCAATGACATAAGATCATAGTTTTAGAACTTTTCTTAATTACACTAAACCAAGTGTAGGCACAAGGCTTGATTATATCTCTCTCCTTTTACTCTGAACACTTTTTGAGTTCTAAGACACCATGTGGGAAAAGACGGCCAAATCTGAACTGCAATGAATTTACTGGAAAAAGTGCTGTTTTGGAATACCAAAGTAAGACAGTAATATTTTTTTTCTCTCTCTCTATTTTCATTTTAATTCTAGTGATTTCAAGTAATTATCAGACCTGTTTGGGACTTCTGATGCATTATCCACCTATTGGAGATGTTCACTCCCTTATCCTAAGAGCACTTTTTCTCCGAGATCCAAAGGTGAGATACCTGTTAATACAGGAAATAATAAATCACTGTAAGTAAATGTTCTAAATGCTATGAAGTTAATAACAACCTACATTTTGGAAACTAAATGATAGTTTCAAGTTTCTTCTCACCTGACAAAAGAGCTGAAGGAAAGAGTTGGAAACAGAGTAGAAACAAGTCCCTTTACTCCTTAAAGGACACTTTGCTAAAGTTATCCAGGAGCTCTGGTAAGTGCTGGTGTGCTCTTTAGAATAACTTTGCTTGGTATTCTGCACAGACGTGTTTTGGGATAAAGTACACTTTTCAGGGAAACAGTAATGTTACTATTTAAAACCTAGTAAGCTGTATAGAAAGCATCATGCAATTTCATCTGAAAGACCTTTTTCATGGGATTTCTGGGATTAATCACTGTTAATCCTTAAAGCACTACCCCTGCCCAATATATAATGGTTATGTGATGGTTTTTGATTAAAAACAATAGTTTGATGTTACAGGCTGTAAAGATTCACATGTATAAAATGTATAAATTCATAAATTCATGCCACATATTATTAGCATGCAGTTTCTGATGTACTCATCTATTGAAAAAAGAAAGAAATCCTCTTCCTGTTTTAGAATGGCATGTGTATATGTGTGGGTATAGTATACAGGAGACACTCACTGTATAGTGGATAAAGTGCTTGAGATTCAGCTGAATGCAGTAATCTGTGCTTACTCAGATCTCTGGCAGATAGCAGAACTGTGCTGCTGGTTTTGAACTGTCTTTGTACATGTCCCATTAGTAGGTTGCCAGTATAAAGTCTGATTTCCCTCATCTTCTTGATGCACAACATCTTTGAAAGCAAAAAATTCATCACTTCTGCACTCTGACTGCCTTCTGCAAAATTTCATTCAGTACCAGTGTTTACACTTTTATGGATTAAGAAAAAAATTGTCTCTTTGTTTTTCTATATCAGTTTTTTGCAGAAATCTGCATCCTTACAGCTGTTTTTTTTCATTCCTCTCAAGCACAAAGATTTCTTTCATGATGAGAAGTAAAGTGTATCATCTTTTCAGTGTGTAAGAAAGTTTCTAACGTTAGATCTCAGGAGTCTTTCTTAAGATTTTGGCAGCAGCCTGTGAAATCAAACTGCCCAGCAATTTTTTATGTACTTTCATTCCAAAACAAGATAGAAATATTTTTTAGAAGAAATATGCAAAGGGAGGAAAATTTTGCTCAGGTGTCCATCTGAATTCAATATGTAATCTGTCATTTATTGAAGAGATATGTTAAACAATAAAGTGATTACTTATGATTCAGCTGTCCTCTGAAACATGCTAGGCAGCATACAAGATATGCTATCAGCTGAAGGGGACAAAAATTAACCACCAACTTCCCACAAAGAGGCTTAATCACTATTCCACTCCTTACGCTCTTGTTTCCAAGAGAAAGAAGCTGTCAGGCTCATAAGGCCTTGATGTCCTATTAATTAATATTTTCAGGTGGGCCTTGAACACCTTTCAGATAAATACGAGTTGTATTTCTGTAGTTCTTTGTCCAGGTGAATCAGTATTTGAAACTCTTTGATGCTAAGAGTGGTAGTTGCTTTGTCAATTTAAATATGATAAAATGCAATTGTTTCTCATTTCTGAGCTCTACTTTTTTGCTTGGGAAATACTCTGAATGTTGAGAAGGTCTGATTTCCAGAAAATGAAGAGCCTACGGGACTTGCAGCCACCCTTAATTTTACACTGGGTCTTTATGTTGAGGCTTCATAAAAAGATCAAGACTTCTTACAGTAAGGAAATAAAACCATTCTAAAGGATCCTTCTGACACTAAAAAATCACTCCTGGTCTGAGAAATAAATGTATTTTCAAAGCTATTACTCGAATATCTGTTTCTTACCTTTTCCTAGGTGTGACTTAAGGTTTCACTTAGGTGTCTGTAAGCATATATTTTTTAGTCTATTTTTTCCATATATCTGAAATGGAAGTCTTGCTGTTCTTTAAGACCTATGCACAAACATTTCCAAGTCTGTCCGTATTTTTCATGAAAAGGAATGAAAGGGAAGACTCAATAAGGCAACATGGGTGCTGTAGGAATCTAAAGTCAGTGAACAGATTATATTTGAAAATAAGTGGGAAAATTATGAAACTTTTTTTTTTTTTTTGCTAGTTGTATAGATATAATTCAGTTTGCCCTTATTCCCTGTGCAGATAAAAGCAGGTTGGAAGAAATGACAAAGGTTTTAGTCTGTACTGCAACTTGTAAGTGGCGATTAACAAATTCAGTGTTTAATTATTTTTCTTCCTTCTTTGATGTCTTCCTGTGCATTTCTTCATCACAAGCTAATAGGTTTCTAATAGAAAGTTACATTTGGTTCAGTGCAATTTTATCTCTCCTTATCCAGGGCTGAGTTTTTCTGTGTGGCATTTCTTCCAAGATTTTGCTTGGGTTTTAATATGTGAAATCAGAGAACTCTTCTCTGGGAGACTATTGCATGGTCCAGTGGCTTATTTCATTATTTGTTGAACATACCAAGAATGTTTAGTGTTGTTCCAAATATCTCAGAGAGGCTTGCTTTCTGCTCCTTGAAGCTTTAAATCTCAACTGGACAAGAAATGCCATTTAGAAGTCATGGAATTCCAAACAGGGATCTACCACTTGCAGGTTTGCTAATATATATGTTGTCTTCCATATTATTTTTACAGCTAGGAAAATACCAAGTCATCTTACAGAGGGGAGGTTGTGGGGTATTTGGACTAAGAAAGGTTGGAGGTAGGTGGATAAAACTGAAAGGTTCTTAAGGAACAATCTTCTCATAAGTGGTGAAGTTGTAATCAGGTGTTAAACCTGATACAGCTTTTCCATCTGTAACTTCCAATTCTGGAGATAACCTGGGTTTGTATATCTAAATACATCTATAAATTTTTCACTTCCTTTGCTCTGACATAACAGGTGTTTTCTTCTTACTTTTTGTCATGTAGTCTCTATCAGAAGAGATAAACTTAGGCTTGATGAACCTGTCCCATTTTGTTTCCCTCTTTTCACTGCAGTCATCACCAGGAGAGCAACCTAAATGTCAGAAGCAAGCTGTACTTAAAAGGTGGGGGGCATTTTTTTCCTAAAGATGGACAAGTGCAGTTTCCTGACCTTTTGTGAAATCAAGCCTTACCAGAAGCCATAGCATTATCCAGTATTAACAATAATATGAAAAGTAATTAGTACTTGCCATTAATCTAATGCTTGCAGCAGCTCTCCTGTTCACTTTGGGAACCCCAGTTGGCAGCTGAGATGAGAGAACATTTTAGACACTACATCTCTGATATTTTTCAGTGCCACAGAAGAGAAATATACATCTCTATAATAGCTGAAATAAGTTAATGCACCTGTCTCTGAGGGGGGGCCTGAGAGATACTAATTTTACAGGCATGAGTATGGATCAATGCAGAATAATTGAATTTCAACCTTTTCTGCATTTGGCTAGCTCCACTTCTTAGGAAAATGTGGAATGAAAAGCTCAAATCAGTGTTGTTGTCTGTGCATAGGGTGATAAAGTTAACCTGCTTAGCAGAGTATTTGTTTCACACTTCTAATCTTTGAACAGATAATTGCCTCAATTATTTATATTAAAGGAACTTCTACGCATTTACAATCTTTCTGAATATAAAAGTAGAGCTTCTTATGGAAGAATGGGCTATTAAAATTGTGTATATGTGAAATGAAAAAATAAGGGAAGGTTCTTTTATGTATATCCAAAAACATTTACTGAAGGTATGTGTCTGCATATTTAATACACCACGAGTGGCTCATTTTCTTCAGTTTTTTCCTTTATCAAAACCATTGAGCACTGTTAATTTTCACAGCAAAGGCAGCAAAATTAAGAAGTAGAGATATGGAGATAGGGCATTGGAAAAATATAAAGTGATTAAAAAACATAGTTCTAACTAGAGTTGTTCAAATAAAAAAAAAAATTAAAAAACCCAATTAGAAACAAAAGTCATAGAAAATGTGAACATATTGTGTTCCTTAAATAACCAGATGTTCTTTCCTTCCTGAAGGCAGCCAGGGCTAGAAATAAAAGGTTTAAAACTATTGTTTTAAGTTAACTGTGAATTTTGAAAATCTGTTTTCACCCTTTAGCAAATAAAATTCTAATACAGCAACATAAGCAAAGTAATTTTCATCTTTGGGTGTTCTTATTTGTATGTTGTTCAATGTTGAAGTGTTAACCTTATCACAGTGACTTATCAGAAAACTAAATCACTACATAGAATATTACAGTTTTGCACTACACACCAGAAACCTGACAACTGTCCTTTGTCTGAAAGCTTACTGCAGTTGTTCTTAATTTTTATGTAAAGCAAGTTTGCTTTCAGATATTTTAGCATGGTGAGTTGTCCCATTCATTGAGCAAGCTAGTTACGAGCTTAATTCAGTGGAGAGATCTTTTTATCATAAGCTACCAATTAAAAAACAAAAAAAAAAAAAAAAACAAAAAAAAAAAAAAACTAATGTGCTTCGTTGATGGAAATTAATTTGTTACTTATGCTAATAATATTATAGCTACTGCTGCTGATATTTTCTCAACATTGTATTTCAGCTATTTACTGACATTGAAAGTAGCTATATATTAATATTAAATTCTAGCTAAATCCATGGAGGAGAATACATGACATTTCAAAGAAGTCGTATTAGTTCGTCGTGACTGAAATTGCAGATACTGCCAGAAAACTTAAACAATAAAATATGGTCATGATCACTCATATAAAAATCTGCATTCTAGCTTTTAACACTGTTCTCTGTCTAAGCAATGAATAACAAGGGGAAAACACATTGCTGAAATTTTGAACCAAACTCTTTGTACATTTATTTTCAGCTGAATTTTCTTCTTAAGTAGCTGCCACCGTCTCATAGTTTTCTCCAAGCTGGTTTCATGTGCCTGAAAGGCTGTTGAGTTTCACTTTCTTCTCCCTCAGATAAATTCTTTTCTATACACTCATTAACTGAGGTGCCGCTGCAGAGCTGCAACTGTCCTTTGAACGCTGCCGTTATGTCAGTATTGTTGTTTTGCCGTTTGTGGCAGGAGAAAAGCAGGTTTGGGGTTGTTTTGTTTGTTTGTTAGCATTGTGTGTGCAATCTGGCATTAATTACCTCTCTTTAATGACCAGATTGCAGCCAATCAGAAGTTGGGATCTGGCGCTGCTCCGGCATTAGCAGCTCATTAATTTGTACCTCCACGCAGAGGTACTGCTGGGGCGCGGGTCCACTGCGTTACAGGGGGACCAGCAAGGGGGAGGGAGGCTCTCTGCAAACATTTCTGCTGGTTAGTTTTGATCATGGAGAATGTGACTGATATTTCAGGAGCAATAATACATTGGGGGGGGGTTCAGGTGCGTGAAGCGTAAGTTATCAGGAAGCTGGGATAATGGATTTGCCAGTGCAGCATGAGCTGCCTGTACTTTAGGTAAGGAGAGTTCCCTGGCTGAGTGAGGTCACCTGTACTTTAAAGGGGAGTCACCTCTACATGAGATATTATTGATAAAGGAAGTTAGATTTTCCAGAAAAGCTAACTACACATCTCTTCATCTGGAAGAAAAGGACTTAGGAAAAACAAAAAAGAAATGCATTTACTTTCAGTGATTCACAGAGAACTTCTAATTGCCTTAATTTCAGTTTAAGTTAAAGATATTGGATATGCAGTTCAAGATGAATTTTTATGGGAATAATGTGGCACCATTCTCAACTTGACCTCTGCTTTTATAACCACATTCAATTCTTTGTACTATACTCAAGCATTTTGGTGTTCTAACGTTCCCATTTGCAAATACAGTGAGGTTAGATGTAATCTAAACACCTCACTTTAAACAAATCAATGTTTTTTCTGTAATTGCGTGCTAAGTTTTTTAATGGTGGCCATGATATTTACTTACTCTTTGTTTATGTTCATGTTCTTAAAATGAGAAACTTATATTTTCCAGTTAAATAGTCTATGCTTTGTTTTAAGAGTTATTGATTTAAATATTCAGTTATTGTGTTTCATTAATAGAATAAGGTATGACAGGCGGCTAAGAGTTTAATGATGAATTACTTGGAATAACCATGTTGCCATAGTACCACATAAAAATAGTAAGTGTACCATGAATTAAAAATCCGCTTCATTTTTGTACATTTGTTTCAACACCTTCTTTCCCAGTGCACCTATGCATTTCAGAATGCAAAAAGGCTACATGGTCAATACTTGTGATACAACAGCTTTGTTATCTCTCTCAAAGTTCATTGCAATCTCTTCACTGGTACATTAACCATTTAATCAACCCACCATAAAATAGTCATCCTCAACATACCCTGTATGTCACAAGCAGTATTTTCAGGGAAAAAAAACTTGGAAAGTGCTTGATTAGTCATCTAGGCGAGACTTTTCAAATGAGAAACCTTTTGATGTCCTTCTCATTCTGCAGCACCATATGCAAGACAGCAGTCATCACTCAAAGGAGAGACTGATCTCTTGGATTGCCAATGGCAATGCAGTTCCCAAGTGTTGCTCTCTCCTTAGTGTGCATACACAGGCCAGTTGTGTGGGTAAGAACTCACAAACACTATCCATCTAAGCTGAGTCACCACTGCATTTAAATTAATGGGAATGCAGTGGGAAATAATATGGAATAAAGCAAAGCTTCCAGAACAGTGGCACCTCCCACAGTTAAAGCCATGCCGCAGGTAAGGTGGTGCAGAAGCAAAGGACTTGTCCCAGTTCTGTGTGGGGCCAAGCAAGATGGGGCTGCAGTCCCCTGCTGGTAGCAAGAGCAGAACCCAGCGTTGTCCTCACTGCCCATCTTGTGTGTGGCTGCTGATTTCTGGGAGGGTCGGGAGGTGCAGAGTCTTTCAGAGGAAATGGCTAAAGGTGAGTTTCTACTTTTGGCTAACATTTGACAGCAAGTGTCCAAGACAAAGTGGACCAGAAAGTTCTCTTTGGAAGACAGAATTTTTAAACTGTTCCTTCTGTTCAAGCAAGTTGACATCCTCGGTAGCAAAGTAAAGACAATTCTGATTGTACTTGCTGCTAAAACAAGAAGCTGAAGCATTTTAAGTTCTTAATCACTTTAGCTACCAATAAAACTTATTGTTTGTGATTTTCTTGGGGCTGTTTCTTTCAGCTGATAGTTTTACTTCTATTTAAAATGTCATTTAAAGCTACTGACCCTCTCCTAAAAAAGTTATAATGTTAATTATAAAATTACACTTGTAAAATGTATTTAACAGTGTTAGAGTGAGGTGATCATGGTTCTTCTTATGTGAACCTGAAAATTAAATCAATCATTTCTAGTTTGCAAGGGAGTTTATCAAAAAGAAGCATTTAAAACACTTAAAGCACTTTGATTCTACCTAATCAAAAGTTCTCCATGTCATAATTTATTTACTAAAATTTGCAAAACACAAACTGTGAGCTATATAAAAGTTGATTCATAACTTTTCAATAATATATGAAAGATTAACTACTGAATCATATCCAATCTATTATGATGGAATTTGAGTTCAGACTCTTCTGATAGAAATGTAGATATTGTGTACCTATGTATTTTATAGTAGATATTAGTGTATCAATTGTAATGAAGGTTATTTGAGTACTTTGTATTGGGAAGAGCTTCTCTGAAAGAGTAAAATACTGTCAAGATAGAACTGGGAATGGTATTTTTTATCCTTTGCTATAACTTTTTATGGAAAATTAGGTTTGGAGATCTTATGTCTTTTGTCCTTTGTCTTTTTAAGGAGCAGTAGTGATGAAAATGGCTTTTTAGGATAATTCCTCATGATTGTAATCCCAAATGAAAGGAGTTGCTCGTCCCACAGCGCCAGGCCCTTAGCTTCTCTCTGTATTTCACAAGAAAAGACTTGGATGTCATATTCCTTTTGGTGTGGTGTGTGCATGGGGCTGTGTGAATGAGCTTTTTTCACTCCCCTGGGGACCTTTTTCAAGTGGTTTATGTAGCAGATTACACGCAGAACGTGAATTATTCTGTTTCTTCTCCTTGTAGTGAAAATAACCAAATAGCACCTTAAAATGTTCTTGTTTTTCCCTGATATGTGAGATTTGTGTACAAGCTTGTATGTGGAGAAGATGTAACGCTGTAAGTGTGCTTACAAGGGGTGTATAAGTATAAGCTTCGGATAACTGCATTACTCACAAAGCCATCAGTGAGTTATGCAGGTTGTCCAAAACGAGTGCCAATAAAACCATAATGTGGTAGCTTTTCTGTACATAAAGATGTCATATTTTAAATCTCATAATTTGGAGCATTCCAGGGTTTGAAGCGAGGCTTGCTGTGTGTTCCTTTCAAAAGCCTGGAGCTTTCCTCCACAATGTTGTAAAACTCCTGTTCCTAACTGTGCGAGGCTGCAAGATGCCAGAGCATAAATCTGTCACAGGGTAGAGCTGAACACTGTCAGATTTATACCTTACTATTTAGTTAATTTACTTCTTAAAACCAAGGGTTCAGCTGAAAAATAGGCAACTAAATTAAGAGGCAGATTTAAAAGGTACTTAAGCGATTCTGTTGATGCAAGATGAGGATTTTACGCAGGTTATGAACTTGAACGTTGGCAGGTCGGAGCCTTTTTGTCTGGAATATCAATAAAAGCTGATTTGGTAGGATTTGATCTACCTGTTAAAACACAATATGCTGTAATACTAAATTAAATAAAAATAAAAATAAAAAAAGACTTCCCAAGGAGTTAGGACAAGAAGCCAAAATACACAACTAGAAATTTCTTTCAGTCAAGTCACTGAAGCATTTTTAAATCTCACTTGTCATTTTTTTTCAGTTCTTCATCTCTTGTCATAGAATGCCCATGTGAGAGAAAGCATGCGTGTATGAAGTTAAAAACAGACCATAACGCACAGTATTTAAAATATCTTCCTGGTGTCTGAAATTTCTAGTTGCCAGGGGAATGGAGGGTTGTCACGTAACAAAACTGGAGATAATTTATTTCAGCCTAATCAGAGTTCAGGGGTCTTCCATTCTTGACCCAGTTAACTGAATTTTCTTTCCTTTTCCATTTTTTTCTGGGAAATTTTGTTGCTTGTGGGGCAAAAACCTCTCCTTAATTTTCTTTAGAAACAATTAAATATGATAATTCTTCATGCTCTTATTGCATTGTAAATAACAAGGTCCATGATTGAGACCCTTAGCATCTTGTGAAAAATGTAAACAGGAAGCATTATTCCCAGTTTGAGGATTATGGCCAACACCAATATTAGTGCATGCATCTCCTGACTCCTGTGATTAAAGGAAGTTCTTTATTAGTTCTGTGCAGGGCACCCTTCATGTTGTGCTGCTTTAATACGCAGGGTTGATGGACTACCAATCTATGTTTTAGATGGTATTTTGCTCTTGGCCTTGAACCACTTTTGAATTGGCAACAGTACCTTATATCTAATTATACAGTACCTTATTATCTAATGTCTCGCTGGGTGTTTTCATTCTAATAACTCAGTGGTTCATAGGTGGATAAAGTACCTTTCGTGCCCCAGTAGGTTGCTTGCTGCAGAAGGTATAATAAGGGAAGAGGAGAATTAGCAGGTGAAAAGAAATGTATGTTTGTTTGTTTGGGGAATAGTTTTTTTTTTGCTTTGGGTGCTTTGGAGTTTGGGGTGTTTTGGTTGTTTACTATACAAAATACAGTGATAAGTTTCTGTAATGTTAAGCCTTTGCTTATACTGTGTGTGTTCATGTGGGGAGGAGACAGCTGCCTAAACATCTCACAGAATAAAAAGAGGAAAGGTGAAATCCTCTCTCCAGTTATTAGATAATTAGTAAATACTTCACATTAATTATTAGTGCCTGTTGGAAAAGCTGCTGCTGAAAAGAACAATCTGTATCCTTTATCCATCTCAGCTGCTCTATTTCAGCTCTGTTCCCAGTCAAAATTTTTGTCAAGTTTATGTGATCTTTAATGAAAAAAGTAGCATAGATGATCTAGCAGGAGAAGGTCAACCTTTCCTGACCTCTCAGTCCTATTTGAATTTAGGGTCACATGATCCTCCAACTTGAGAAACAAATAAAAAGGAAAAAATAGAATTTTAATACAGAAATTTCTTAGGTACTACAAGAATTATGAAGAAATCCAGTATTGCCATGTCAGCTGACAAAGGGAAAAAGGAGAAAATTCACTCCCTAAAAGTAATTGTTTAAATAAGTAGAACAATGTTCCATCATGATCCGTCTCTTTACGTATGTTTGGTTCAGTCTGGATTTTGATTTAGGCTTAAAATCTTAGTAGTTTAGGGGAAAAAACAATAAATGTTTTGCAGCATTTGGAAAATATATTGGAAAAAATTAGTTTTAAAACATTCCATTTGACATTAGTGAGATGATTATTTTGATCAGCCTGTTGTGCCTGGATGTAGAATTCACTGCTGCTATTTTGTTTGTTTTTTCTCTGTTGCATTGAGGTTATCTAGTTTCAGATACAATCTATTAAGTGGAGTATTTTTTTAGTAGCTGAGGTTTTCCCACCTGTCTACCCTAAAACACCTGCAACATATGTTTGTGTAACCCTGCAATGCTCTGTGGTTTGGGCCTTGAGAAATTCCCCCAGAGCTTTTTGCTTATAAACAGCTGAGCAATTCATTTCTCTGATGACAAGTGTTTTTCCCTTGGCATTGAGGCAATAGCATGCTTGCTAAAATACATCTCATTTTTCCTTAGATATATTGAAAATCTTTTTCCATTCTTGCCTCTTATTCTAAACCTTCAGATTTTGTGTAAAATTGTGTTTGGTTTTTTTTTTTCCCCTCGTTGATAAAACTAAAAAGGGAGAAAATACAATACCTCAACAAAGAAAAGTCTTATCAAGATTCCTCCACTTGCACCTGCATGTAAACTTTTAACCCTGCTGTGTATTCAGGGGGTGAGATACCAGGTGCATTGTAGAACAGCCTGTGACTTGTGTCACACACGAACACACTTTGCTATATCCTGTCTGTTCCGTGGGTAACGTGATGCAATTTGTCTCCAGAGGCCAGGGAGGAAAAGGCCAGGGAAGAAAAGGGTTTTACTTGAGAATTTGAGCAGCATGTGGAGCAGGATCCTTAGCCGGTGGGAGCTGCTTTTCCACAGTTTGTGCAGGTTTGGGGGATTGGCTGCATTCAGGGTGATTCTGAGCCCTGGCCTAGGAAAAGTGCAGCTGTGGGTATAACTTAGCTCAGCCCTGTGGCCCTGGAAGAGGATAAAGGCAAATAGAAATCCCCAGGAACCTCCTGGCAGCCGTGGGAATTGGAGTGAGTTAGTCTGGGGCTGGCTGGGAATAGACAGGAGGACAGGAAGAGGACTTCAGCAGGCAAATGAGCTGGGACAGAGGGATGGATCTTTTAGGCAAGGAAAGGCTCAGAAGTAGGAGTGCTTCAGAGATACCTGAAACATTTTCAGGCTTTTTTCCCCTTTTGACTGGGGCTAATACATTTTGAAGAGACAAAGTCCAAAATCACATCTATTTCTATGTGTTTTTCATACATATGTGTGAATATATGAATATGTGAATTTCATACACTGTCCTTTCAAAAACATAAATTGAGCATTTTCTAGTGATTGAAACTATGTTCACTCTAAAAATACATTAAGATTAAAAGAATTATAAATCCAGCAGACTACTCCTACAAAATGGGTGTGGGAAAAGGGGTGGTGGGGGTGGTGGTGTTCTAGTATTGTATTTCTGCTCTCTCTTTCCTTACTAGGGGAAAGCCATATATGTGTTAATCTGTACAGTGCCCTCAGCCCTCATACAATTTCTTGGAGGGATTCAACAAACTGTACATTTGAAGGATTAATTTCACTGTCATTTTCACATTTTCCTTTTAATTAAAAAATTATTTTGTTTGAGTTAGTAACAAAATAATGCACATAAATTGAAAAAGAAAAGGAATAACTTTATGTATTTAAGTAATGAAAAATACAAATTGGATCTTTCTAAATTGCACTTTGTAGGAAAAAACTGATTGCTGTGAATATTTTAGGCAACAGAGGTATGTTTTTTGTAAATAAATCTAGTCCTTAGTTCTGATACATAGGTTGTAATTTAGGGGACAGCTCAAACTGAATGCTTAGAGAAGGGGAATCCTTAAAATTCTTAAGGAACAAGCATCGTAATTGTGTAGGTTTTCAGTTCTGCATTTTACATTTAACTTACCAAAATAGTTGAAAAGAATACAAAACTTAAAGGACAACCACAGTGACATAAAGATCATAATCTTCAAAACAATGTATTTTTTACTGTCTGAATTTCAGTTTTCAGAAGTATGTACATTTTCTGTGGTGATACTTCACAGATATTTGTCTGCTAACATATGTATCAGGTTGAATATTGAAAATTTTGAAATATATTGAAAATATAAAATATTTTATTATTCAATATAAAAAATATTGAATTTTTTTGAGATGCTATCTCAGTGATGCTACAAAAGAAGTCACGGTAGTAACCCTTGCATTTACTATATTGCATTTCTAATGTTTTTTCAAAGAGAGTTTTTTTTCACTGTATGTAATAGTACTTTAAACTGCTTCTTCCTTTGATACCTTTAAACCTCACAGGAATTTAAATAGGCTCCTGTGAAAGTAATGCTTGAGCCTCATTCATGTGTTTGAGCTAGATGTTATTCCTATTAATGGCTTTAAGTGCTTAGATAGTAGATGAGCTTTTCATGTCTTCAATTGCTTGCCATTTCTGCATAAATATGTTTTAAGATACTGTTCCAAATGATCTTTTCCTCTTTTTTTTTTGGTTTTGGGTTTTATTTAATTCAGAAGCAATGTGTAATAATCTTTTTTATTATTTATTGGGTGATGAAAAAGAAATTTCAGTGTTTTTTCTAACTATCAATATATACCAAGTTACTGGAAGCAAATTGCAGATCTGGCTAACACCTGGTAACTTGTACTTTACAAAAAGCTGTCTTATGGCTTAGAAGTGCCCATTTTTTTATCCATCTCTTACTCTTCAACCTTACCCTTCAACATACGTAAAGAAAGAAGTCACTTAATTCATAGGAGAAAAGTTACACTGTTTGATTACTCAGACAGAAGTCACAGAGCCATCAGTTATCCTCATCACGTCAGTTTGGATTTGATTATCATAGAAATGTATTGAATTACCAAACTAGAGCAATAGTAGCTAAAGCTGATTCATTGTTATTGCTGTCAGTTGATGAGGACTGACTTTCAAGCTCTGTGAATTGGTAGAGTTATTCAAACATTGTTTTTATAACAAGAGATGAAAAATGTAGAACAGCCATTACAGTGTGGGAGGTAGGATAGATGAGAATTTTTTTAATGCTTGTCTAATAGCTTTTAGTTGCTTCATTTTTTAATGAACATTACAAACATATATGTTTAAAATGTTTATTGTGTTTCCAAAGAAAGAAAATGAGACATTTCATACAAGATTAAGTCTAACTGCAGGAAACAGTCTGGAAATTCCCACCCTTAAATATGCTTCCAGAAATCATCCTGGCCTTTGGTATCTACCAGTTCTATAAATTTTCTTCCCTCCTTTTATGCTCTTGCAACGTTTTGGTCTTTAAAATTCAAGTCCTGTGGCCTCCTCCAGAAAAAAGATTTTCAAGGAAGCAGGGCTATCTGTAGGTATGTGGAAAATGAGAGGATAAGACTGTAGATACTCCAGTCTGTAATGAAATCTGAAGAGCAAATATACCATGTGAAACTGAAGGACCTGAAGACTGACTCTGTCAAAAATGTAATGTACTCTCACCTGTGAACAATGGTTTTGGAAAAGTCAATGCATGGTTCACTAAAACTGTATTTACTAATAGCAGGATTTAAGAAGGCAGATCAGAATATAAGGCAACAGCCAAAAAATAATTAAATCTTTGTAGCAAGTACTTACAAAGTATTTAGATCTCTTTTATACAAATCTGATCACTATGCAGAAATTTTTACCACTTTAACATTTTCTCTTGCACTAGAAATTATTTAAGCCATTTCTCATTTATATATTTTTTTAAGGGCCTTTCTGTACCGCTCTTATTTCGTTTCCATCTGCATGCAATTTTTTTTTCCTTCAAAATATTTGCTTTTCCCTCCAAATAGTGTCCTTCAGGATGCATGCCATCAATCATGATACTTTATGCATATATTGCAGTCTATGCTTAATGTTCAATGGATTCTTAGATCCCAAAAGGATGATTTCAGGACTACTGAATGCAGCATATTCCATGAAAGAGTTTCATTGTGTCAGAAGTGGACAATAACAAGTGGATTCTGGTTTCAGTATTAATTATTTACACTTTATTATAGGACAACAGTTCTTTATTCATGGCCTCGGTTTTCAGTAGGGTGAAATTTGGAGAGGAAAAATAGGCTCTGTGTGCCATCTAGTGGGATTGTTCAGGCTGTGTCACTAAAATTAATTCTTTGCTTAATAGAGATACTGCTAAGGATGTATTCAGTTCAAAATAATTGCTATAGTTTCTCCATACTATTACCATTTTTTTTAAAAGCATAGCACTTTAGCTTGGAGGTAGTCAAATTCTGTAACTGACCTGCAGGAAGAAATCCTATCAGTATGTGTTCTTGTGCAAGAATTACTGATTTATTTAGGAATGTTACCACTACAGCAGACTCTTCCATGTGGAAGAGTACTGATTTCTGTGAGCATGGAATGGACTTACAGGTAGAATTTGGTTTGAGTCTTCACTTTAATGTAAATGACATTATTGCCTTGAAAAACCAAGATCCCAGGAAAAGAAACTTGTTCTGTAAGTTTCTAATCCTCTTTAATGAACATATTTCATGTCTTGGCTTAAAATCTCCCAGAAATTTACAATGAAGTACTTTTTTTACTTTTTAGCGAAATCCAAGACCGGTGACTCACCAGTTCCAACAAAATTTAGATTATTACAAAGCACGTGGAGCAGACTTGATGAACAAAACCCGGTAAGCTATTTCTAAATATATGTTCTCCAAACTAAGACCTTACATTAAAAAAAAATGTTTCAGAAGTCACATTTATACTAAACAGGAATTACATAAGCAGTATTAGAAGCGTTTATTTCAAATCTTTCCCTTGACTATTATTACAGGAAAAAATTGAAGCTTTTACGTGTAGTGTTGCAGTCACTCGCTGGCATCATTTTAAGGGAGGACACTATTACACAATGACATGTATCCTAAAAATGGGGTAAAACATTGCCAGTGTGACTTCTGTAGCTGAAGTAATTCTGATAATGCACCTAATTATAATCTGGAGTATCCATGTACCAGAAGCTAAGTTAAGTTGAATGAATGTAAATCCAGTTTGAAGTAATTTTTACAAAACTTTACCTCTCGTCTTTTAGAAGTGGTTTGTATCAATAACGCCAAAATTCCTCGTCAAGGCCATATTATCTGGGTGGCCAGAAGGTGGGTGCCGTGGCAGGTGACTGCTGGTGGCTGCAGGTCAGTCCAGCACAAGAGATAATGCTTCAATTGCCACAGTCACAGGCAGTTTCTTGGGCTGCACGTGGCCCCAGCCGCTCACTCTGCCTGCTGATTCATAGGAACTTGCCGGCTTTGGGACTTTTGCATCGCTGTCACATTCTGTTGAAATCAGCTACATTAAAAGCCAACTCCAATTAAGATGGTGTCGTTTGAGAAGCTTTTAAAAAGGGACAAAGAAGCAGAAATTAAAACTAAGTAGAGTGACTACAAAACCATCTTTTTCTTTATAATTCGGGCTTTAAAGTTGAGAACAGGTGTCAAGAATTGCTGCATTCCATTGCATTTTCTTAATGTTTTTACTTATTCTTTTGAAAAATTATCTGCAGTGTTGCCTAAACTGGAAAAATAAGTTGTTCAAAGTTTCAAAAAGAAAGATTTCAAGGATTTTGAAAAGACAAGTAAATTATAAAGCCCAAACAAGACTGACACCTACCGGAAGCCTAAATTCCAAGAAAAAAAAATTGATTAAATCTCTGTAGGAATATAAATTATTTGCACACATAGACTACACACCAAATGAGATAGGAAGTTGTTTAGAATAATTCAGATAGAAGAAAATCTGTGATAAATTCATCTCAAGTCAGGAACGCTTAGAGCAGGTCAAATGTGGTAAAGCTGTTTAAGATTGGACTAGGGAGAACTGGAAGATGTAACATTAGGAAATGTTTCTGCAGTGAGCAGAAATGTATTAAATCAAGTACTAGGTCTATTTCATCTTTAATTCCATAGGCTCAGTGATATGTTTAAAATATCTTGACAAATCTCTACTATATATTGCTTATTTTATCACATATAAAACTTTTTAATCGGTCATGTTCATCTATTTGTCTCTCATCTCTTGTAATGATTACTTGCTGAAAAGAGAAATGCCTTTGAATAAGGCCTGCAAAACAAAGCATTTCCATCTTAGCAGAAAACTGCAGAGATTGAATCATCTTCCTACTGCTAGTTTAAAAATACAGCATTCACAGTCAAGGTCAATGATGCTTATTGTGATGAAACAAAATTGTTTGCTTCGTGGATGGAATTCATGTCTCCTTGATACTCATATTTTTAAACTGATGCCTTACTTTTAAATGCATCTGCTGATAACTTTACAATGTAAATCAATCAGTATTTTTCTTGTAATTGTTGTGCATGTCTAGTACATTTAGATGGCTCAAATGTAGATTGATCCATGTTTGATGGCTGTAATCATCCTTTGCATTAATATATCAGACATTTAAATGGTAAGAAGTAGACACATTGTTCTTATTTTACTGAACTTCAGCTCACTTTTAATGTAAGTCCTCCAGAAATGTAGCACCTCACTATTGTTCATTTACTGAAGCTGTCATTCAGAGAAATTGCACAGATTTTACTTCACAATACATGTTTTAAAACCACCTCTTGAAAAGATATTTAGATAGCATCATTATTTATTTTTCATTCATTTATACATGTTCTGAGCTGATCATTAGCAGTGTCACTTCATAGCACAGCCAAATCACACCACAGGTTATTAGGAGCTGTGATAACTATCCTTTCCAGTTGTCATCTACTTCTAAAACATTCTTTCATTTTACTGTTGGAAGCACTTTTAAAAATAGTGTTTCGGACATAAAGGCTTGGCGATTGTTCATGTAAATTTTCAACCATCTGAAAAATGCAAATAAACTAATTTGTTATAGTGTACATATATGTCAAAGCAGCAAATCAAACAGCGTAGAATTAAAACTGACACCTTTTTATTAAGCAAAATATAGCTGAAAAATAAAGAAACAAGAAAGAAACAATCTGCTGGACACAAATACACAAGCCTCTGTATAAGCTTTGTTTCCTGCATCTGTGTACTATCCCAATTCCCATGACACATGAAGCTCAAAGTGTCCAGTGGCTTTGTTGCTCAGGTGGCCTGTCTGTGTAAATCACTTACTTTCAGCAGATTTTTTGTGCAAACTCAAGGGGTTTTATTAGTGATTGCCAAGGTTCTAGGTTTAGAGACAATGTAAACCTAGGACTCAATGTGCAAGCCATTATCTTCCTGCTAAGTTAATGTTTCAGGTGAGTGAGTGATATGTACCACTCCAAACTCCAGCAAACAGAGGGAAAAAGTATACTATGGGTTCTGAATCTCTGCCATATTACTGGTATGACCCCCAAAATTGGCAATGTAATGAGATTTATTGCCAGCTGTTGATAACTGATTGAGATCCCATTCAGCTTGATTTTATCTGTTAGCAGGTTCCTATTTAAAAAAAATAGAAAACTCAGCCTACTACAGGCAGATTATTAAAAATAAGCAATCCATTGAGTATTGATTCATGTACCCAACTCCTTTTCTTGTCTGGCATAATTCACTAGAGCAGCAACTTCACTTTGAAATGCTGACATTTGTGCTCCTGTGTCTACCACAAAAATAACCAAATATTTTAAATGGCCCAAGAGAAAAGCGATTATCAAATCTCCCTGGCTGTTTTCTGTGAGCCTTCACATATAAATCCACTCCATCCAGTGGCTATCCCTCACTCAGGACTGGTTAATCTGCTAAGTCCAGGCTCTGGAGGGTCTGAGGGGACCAAAATGTTGGACTCCTCAGGGGAGTGACTCATGTCCTTTGATCTTCAGTGGGAGTGTTCTGGCATCCTTCCTGGCAAAAGAAGCCAATACAAGTCTCGAGGGGTTGGTCTGGACAGGTTACCCCTTTGTGGCTGAAGTTGTTTAACAGCATGGACTTAGGATATTTCCCAGGTGGAATCTCAGCTTTAGTCTCATAAAGTACTTTTCACACTGCTGTTGTTGCTTCCCCCACCTTTTCAGGGGGCTCTCCTCTAATTATTCTCATTTCCAGAGGGAGTGAGACTGTTCATTGCACAGCCTGAGCAGTGCTGGGTGAATGTTCATACCCCTGCAGGAGGCTGTTTAAGGTGTATTGCCCTCCCTTCCAAGCCATGCCAGCTGAGCAATGGTTAAAGGCACAGTATTGGCATTCAATTGCCTGAAGTAAACTGGAAACCACAACTCTCTGTTGGCTCCTTCACTACCCAGGCAGGACAATTAGGAGGGGACTTTGAGACAAACCCATCAATGCTCAAATCACATGGGTGCTTATATTGTGGCTATTGAGTTTGCAGTGGGTGGTGTTGCACTGTTGGTGGAACCGAATCAGCTATAACTTCAGAAATTCCATTTTGTGCTGCAGCAAAGACCCAGCACTGTGATACACCAGTAATCCTTGAATTTAGTGCAGGCACCACAGGGAGTGAGTGCACTACTGTCTCTGGACTTCTTTTAGAGTCAGGTTCAGCAGGGTCAGGGTCAGGAGCCACCAAACATCCAAAAACTCTCCACGTCCCCTTCAGTTGCAGGGTGCAAACCTGGCTTCAGCAAAGCACCTGAAGCCTTGGCGCATCAGTGATTGTTTGAGTCACTAACCATTAATGCTTCAGTCTCACACCTGCTCAATTTGCTTTTGAAACCATTTGGACCTCCTGCAACAGTATTTTATACAGTTCTGCACATGCTTTCCTTGTAGTGACTTTGTCACTCACTCTCAGATGACTGTGGAGGAACATTCTGTAATACCAGCAGCAATCAATAAAATCAGGAGGCACAGAAACATCCTGTAATTATTATCCACCAATCATTCTTTCCCAGCTTCCGTAAATTGGGAAGCAATACTTGGTCCCAGTCTCTGTACTGCTGTTCCTTCTAAAACATTCTAGATGCCATCTTTCTTCATCACCAGTATATATGGCAGAAGCCCCCCACAGAGTTTGGGGCTGTATCTTGTGAGTGTGAGGCTCTCATACTGCCTTCTGATAGCTCTCCTTTTCTGTCTATTCTGAGTATCTATTCTGATTCTAAACAACTCAGCTGTTGTTATTTTCTGGATGTGCTCTATATGTGTGTGCATGTTTCTATTGTGTATTCTAAAAAAAAACCATCTCTGGAGACAAATAGAGAAATTAGAGGAAGAGCAAAATCAAAATTACTCTTCCAGGTGTCTGCAGAAGTTATAAATTACCCATATTAATTCATTTGTAGTTTATTTTTAGTTCAACTTCCCCAAAACATTGTAAAGCTATTTTTCCCCAGTACAATGATTGTGTTGGTTTTAATTACATTTCTTCATGTTTTTAAAGGACAGCTATTTATATCATGGAAGTACAGATCAGTAAAGTAAAACCTCAGGAGTGAAAAGGTCTTTGTGGTTGTGATATATTTCTGTGAAGGATATTTCAACCATTAATTATATAAGGCAGGGAATTATTGCATGAACAAATAGGAATGGCTTTGCTAATCTGTGGGTTATGTGAATGCTTCCACTGGGAATTAAAAGGTTCTTTGCCTCTTTATTTTAGACAAATTAAATGGTTTGACAATTTCCTCAATCTTAATGTTGCATATAACTGAAGTGAATTAAATAGCCACTGTAGTTATAAATAAAAAGTAACAATTATAAGGATTGTGATTCAGTATATGTGTTATACCCTGAAGCAGATCTTCAGCAAAATCGCTTTGGAAATCAAGATTCCTGTTAAAACGTGCTTGGCTTAAAATGATTGAGCTGGGCAGAAGGTGAATTCGGAGCAAGAGACATCTAGCTCTGCCAATCTAAAGGGACAGTCCAGTGCTTTGCTTGCTGAAAGAAATGTTTGGGGTTGACTCATTTTAAACATTGGAGAGTATTTAATATAACAGAAATAAATATTAAAGCAGTCCTCAAATAAGTGCAAAAATTCAATTTTATAAAGTTTTTGATTCTGTAGAGACTGGATTGCTATTTATCACTCTTCTTTTTTCTTGTTTTTTAATTTAGGAAGGCAAATTTTAAAAAATTAAGAAAATTGGTACAAATTCACTTTGTTTGGGGTTAGTCTGCATTTTTCAGGGAGAAGGACAAAAAAAAATTGTCCACTTCTGGTAGGGAAAAATTCATACCACACCCTGTGGTCTCTGTGTGTATTCCAGTGCAACTGTAGTAAAACACCTTCTCTGTAACGTTCAAATCTTGGATTTTTATCTCCATGTTTTGAAGAACTATGCATGTATGGCTGTGCCTGTCCAAACCATTGGCAATGATGCAATGATTTCTCCTCTTCTTTTCTCAGTGCCAGTGCTAAAGCCGCCCCTCTGAACATCAACAAAGTCTCCAACAGCTTACTGAATTTTGGCCGAAAGCTCATTGCTCCGGCCATGGCTTCGGGTGGGGCAGTGGGTGCTCCTGCTGGCGGGAGCAGCTTCCCTCCCTCTTCAATGCCAGGCAGGAGCACAGTGGAGGCCCCTCAGCACCAGCAGCACCACCAGCAGCAGCAGCACCACCACCACCAGTCACAGCAGCAGAGGATGATGAAGTCTGAGAGCATGCCAGTTCAGCTGGGCAAAGGTAAGGGGGAAAGGGGTGGCAGCACTGTGACTTTGGGGAAGCTTTGTCGTACATCTTCAGGGCTAAAGTTCTTTCTTCTGTTGATTTTTATATCAGTGTGTACATATTTTGAGGAAAAAGCAAAAAAAAACTATTTTGTTAGTCAGGATGCTTATGCCAAGTACAACAGCACGTTTGCCGTGCAATACAGAATTAGATGTTATCTCAAGAATGTACAAATACTGTAAGAAGTTTTGAACTTCTAAAAATATATGAACCAGAAACTGCATCAGACAGGCCAACAAACTAATCATTACCATATGAAACATGAGCCAGTTAATTTTTCAGATTTTTACATGCAACCTTTTTTAAATGGAAGACTAATTTCATACATGTTTTTCAGGTTATCAGCAAAACATTGCATGCATAACAGTATTAGCTAAATACATAATAAGTGAAGGAAGTTAGAGAGGAATTCTTAATAAAGAAATTCTTATTCCCTTTAGAATGTGTGGAGCTTATTTTAGAAGTTATTTGAACCATAACATGAATTTGTCTTTTAATAATTTGTGATGACCCTCTGCACTTTATTTAGTAAACACCGTGTCTTTTTCTTAAGCCTTTCTTCTTATATTTCTTGAGGACAGCTTATTCAAACAACAAACTCACAAGCTCAGCTTTGGTAGTTGTTTGCTATACTCTGCCACGCTCAAGGTAGGTTACTGCTTTTCACCTCCAGCCAGCCCATGGCAGTACGTGCTTTTGAAGGAGTATGTAGAGCAAAACAGGACCTGCTGCTTTTAGCAACTCACCCAGTGTCATGGATATGAGCTTGAGGGCTGGTCCTGGTTGCCCTGAACCTTGGCATAGGATTGCATTTTTTTTTTTTTTTCATCAGATTTGAAAGTGTAAAAGAAGGGAAATAACACTTCACAGCTGAAGTTGGTGCTCTCTTTGCTGTGGCACCCATATGGTCCAAAGGCCCTTTCACGATGCACGGCATCCCCAGCAGACACTGAGGGAGCCAAACTGAAAGGTACAGCTGTTCTTTTGGAGCAGGCACATACAGGCACTTCTGTTAGGGCCACTGCAGCTGCTTGGCAAAATCCAGATATGCAGCTTCTCTCAGTTATAGGAGAATCTCAAAACTTGCTCCAGCAAGGGTTTTACAGTACTGAGGTGAAACTGAAATGCAGTGAAACTTTGATACAAATCCTGTTCACAACAATGGAAGTAAAATTAGGCGTAGAACAAAATTATTTACACCGTTTCAGAGAGACTTTTTCTTTGCTTTTTTAAGGGTTTTCCATAGTTCTCTTATCACATTATTCTCTTTTCCCCTTGTGAGTTTAACAGTGGTTCTTGGGTGGCTGTTTTCTTTCACTGTTTTCTTTCACTGTAGTAAAAGCACACCATTTGAAAAAACTTCTATAGATGGGATTGATTGTAGTTTAATCTTGATGTGGCTGCTAAAGGATGGCCTGTTATATGGGCCAATTAGCATATATAATCAGGAAATGCACCTGATACTTTCCATAAAAGAATCAGAATAAAAAATTGTAGTTATGTTTGGTCATTGTTATGTACAAGCTGTGCACATATTGCTTTATCAACAGGAATATGGAGATTTGGTAAAGTTATGAAGAATGTATGATGTAGGGCACAAAGCATTTTCATGGTAAGTGGAAAAAACATACTGCAGCTTCCTCTCAGTATGTTCTGTCTATCCATATTTGGTACAGCCTTTGCAAAGTAATTTAAGGGCAAAAAAAGTAAATACACTATTTTTAATAGATTCAGATGACAGAGTTTTGTTTTACATATTAGTGCCATTATTCTGGAGTTGTTGTTCCAGACCTGTACAGTTATAAGTATTTTTTGCCTGTAATTGTATAGAAATTTCAAATGATGGCAGCTATGTTTGCAAGTGCCATACTTAGTATTTTTAAAGAGACATAGAAGGAAATAAAAAATATTTTAGAGGGCCCCCAGTGAATTCTCTCTGAAGTAAGTTTAAACATTCAGCAAAAAAAATCCCTATTTGCTCCACCATGGTGAAGACACACTAAAAAGTCTTTCGAAGCTTGCTGCAGTGATCTTTGTAAACAGCACAAGCTCCATCACACCTTAAAAGGAAGAATAAGTTTCTTCTGTTTTGTGGAGGACAGTAACACCACCTCAAAAAAGAGCTGCACAGAAAATCCAGTGAATGAGCGTACTCTCCACAGCTATGAGAAGCTGCCAGTACTTCTCTCCTGGCCATTGAGATTCAGGATTTAAAATGTATTTGTACTCTCAGAAGCTCTCACTCCACTCCTGTTTGTGCTGAACTTTTTAGCTTCTACACTAGCTTTTTTCCTAGCTCTGGATTCTGCTGTAGTTTTTTGAGTATCTAAAATCTACTTGACAAGGCTCCCAAATTACTAACTAGCTGTCACTAATTGTCTCCTGCTCTTGTTCTTCCCTGTGTGTTCAGCTCTCCTCAGCCTCCTGGAGCCTCGTTATTTAGCTGAGGTAGGCCGAGACATGGATTTAGGATTTAAATTGAAAGACATTTGCACTTCCAACTGATGTAATACTCACAGATGTTCAGTTGGACAGTATAATAGGCCAAAGTGCTGTAAATCTAACGGGCATCAAGCCATAAAATAAGTAATCCATTTTTTTCTTACTGGTCTTTTCAGGTTTGAATGCTGAAGGTTTGAAAGCTGATAATTTAAATTAATATATAGAGATCTGTACGTCTGACGAGATTAAATTAACTGGCTGATCTACTTTGTGAAGAAGTCCTTGGTAGCAAAATACCTTGCAGGACTGTCAAAATAATCCTCTCCCAGTTTTAACAGCTCTGTTTTAACAGAGTTACCACTCACAAACCAGCTACCATTCATGCTGCCATACTCTAGATGAGGGAGGATTGGGTTACATAATCAGTTGTAATTACTTCTCACTCCAAAGTTTTGGTACTTGCTGAATTTCTGTAAGAAAGAAAATGCATTTAATTTAGATAATGTAAATGGAAAAAGAACAGACTGGGAAAAAAAACCCCAACCATAATTGCAAGCCTGTAATTCCAGATGAGTCTTCAGCATTACAAATCACAGCTGAACGAAGTATCCAGACATCTAATTGGAAATTCAGTTCTTCCTAATAATATATTAGTCCCATTCTGCCTGTCCTCAGCACAGAAGAAGATCGGGTATTATTACTGATTACTTACGCAAGGTAGCCTGCTAACAGAAGAGGGATTAAAACATTCTCTTGATCCTGCACAGTGAAGTAATTCATTGGTACAAAAGTTGAATTCAGATACTGAGTTTATTGGATTTTCAGTTGAGGTGGTTATTTTGAAAGATAAAAAAATTGATAATGAAAAATAAAAAATAAAAAAAGGGAAAAAAGCTCTCTAATTGCCCTGTGTGTTCCAGTGGATCCTTCATCATTCAGAAATTGGATATTCTTTGATTACCAAATGGCCGTGTATTGCCAAGAAAAAAAAAAAGCATTTCTCTTTCTCTTCTTTTCTGATAGTGCCAGATACAGTTTTCCTTCTAGGTCATTTCACGGTGAAACCCAAAAGGTTTTGATTTAAATGCAGTTCTATCACAAGGACACATTAGAGGACCAGTTAAAAGACAAAGTTCTGCCAAAACTGTATTTAAAGAGTTTCCAGGCTACTCTTTGTTTTTATGAGTTGATACTTCTATGGTATTTGTTGTAACACAAACAGAATTTCCATAGTCAACACGTATGCCCTAAAGAAATGATCCCCAAATTTAGCATTATTTATAAAGTTAAATAATTATTTAGAATTTTTTATCTCTAGAAAATGAGTATGCTTTTCATGTGGATAAAGAAATTGTCCTTATTAATAGCAGAAATTAGTTCAAATTAAAGGAGTAAAACACAGATTGACAAATGTTTTTTTTTCTTTTAAAAAACATATAAATATACATATTATTAGGCAATTATGTATGTTTTTGACAGCAAGGATACAACTTCTGAGCTCCACAGTATAAGAGAGACATGGAGTGAGTCCTGTGGAGGGCTCCAAAGAAGCCTGGAGGACTGGAGCACCTCACGAGAAAATTGAGGGAGCTGGAACTGTTTGGCCTTGAGAAGATTTGACAGACAAGGGATAGTGTCTAAAGGGAGGTGTGAAGAGGGTAGAGCCCCCAGGTCTTTTCTTGGTGGTGCCAAGAAGTAGAACAGAAGGCAATGGGCAGAAACTGATGCACAGGAAATTTTGCCTGAATATGAGGAAGAACTTCCTTACTGTGCGAGTGACCGTGCCTTGGAACAGACTGCCCAGAGGAGTTGTGGAGTCCCCTTTGCTGGAGATACTCAAACGCCATCAGGACACAGTCCTGAGTAATGTGCCCTAGGGCACCCTGCCCGAGCAAGGCGCTTGGGCCAGTGATTTTCCAACCTCAGCCATTCTGTGAAGCTCTCAGACAGCAGAATGGCACTGTCTCTGTAAACTGCCAGCGAAAAACCGTTTTGACTCTTCAGTTAAGTTTAGATTTTGATCTAAATCATCACTTATAACCACTGGGGTTCTGCAGCTTGTGACAACGGGTTATCCAACCTTCCCGTTTCCTTTTGCCTGTCCCTACAGCGCTCTCTCACGATGTCCTTTCTGTTCAAAGCAGGGTGCTCCGGCTGAACCCCCAAAGCCGCGGCTCTTCCCTCGGGCGAGCTGCAGCGGCGGGGCCGCGCTAACGCTGTTGTTTGTTTGCCAGGCGAGGCGGGCGAGGCGGCGCCGCCGGGGCCGGCCCAGGCCCAGCAGCACAGCCCGGCCAGCGCAGGTAGGCCCGGGCGGCGCCCGCCGGCAGCGCCGCTCTCCCGCCAGCGAGCGCCGCTGTTGTGCCGGCAGAGAGCTCTGCTCTGCGCGTCCTGCCGAGCTCTGTGTGTCTGTGCTGGTCTCTGTGCGTGTCTGTGAGAGTGTGTGTGTGTCTGTGTGTCTGTGTCTGTGCCTGTGTCTGGTCTCTGTGTGTGTCTGTGAGAGTGTGTGTCTGTGTGTGTCTGTGTCTGGTCTCTGTGTGTGTCTGTGAGAGTGTGTGTGTGTCTGTGTCTGTGTGTCTGTGTGTCTGGTCTCTGTGTGTGTCTGTGAGAGTGTGTGTGTCCGTGTCTGTCTGTGTGTCTGTGTGTGTCTGTGTCTGTGTCTGTCTGTGTCTGTGTCTGTGTCTGGTCTCTGTGTGTGTCTGTGTCTGTGTGTCTGTGTGTGTCTGTGTGTCTGGTCTCTGTGTGTGTCTGTGAGAGTGTGTGTGTCCGTGTCTGTCTGTGTGTCTGTGTGTGTCTGTGTCTGTCTGTGTCTGTGTCTGAGTCTGGTCTCTGTGTGTGTCTGTGAGAGTGTGTGTGTGTCTGTGTCTGTGTGTGTCTCTGTGTCTGTGTCTGTGTGTCTGTCTCTGTGTCTGTGTCTGTGTGTCTGTCTGTGTGTCTGTCTGTGCGTGTGTGTCTGTGTGTGTGTGTCTGTGTGTGTCTGTGTCTGTGTCTGTGTGTGTGCGTGTCTGTTTCTGTGTCTTTATGTCTGTGTCTGTCTGTGTCTCTGCGCCTGTCTGTGTGTGTGTGTGTCAGTGTCTCTGTCTGCCTGCATGTCTGCATATATGTATGTATGTCTGCGTGTGTGGCTGTTTGTGTCTCTGTGTGTCCGTGTGTCTGTCTGTATGTCTCTGTGTGTCTGTGTCTCTTCACAGGCATCCACTGTGCGTCAGCATCTGTCTGTGCTACAAACCTCTGTGCTCTTGCACTCTGTAGCCCATTTGCCACTCTGTCATGGGGGCCAGTTCCACCATCATTGTCCCTTTTAGCTGCATTACTTCCCTCCTGTTATATTTGGGGCAGGGATTCTGGGCCGTACATCTGCTGTGGTGCACTTGACTAACAGGGAGCTTACCTGCCTTGGCTGAAATAAAAAGTACATGGATTTTTGTGATGAGGTGGTTTGAATGAATTTTGAAAGTGCTGGAAGCCTTTGTTCCCATTTCACTGCAGGAGAAAAAGGGAAACTAATTTATCTGAAAAGTTTTATAAAACTCATCTCATTCTTTTTGCAAATTTTAATACTTAACATCCTTACTATGGCAAATACAGATAGATGAGCAGATCTGAATGGTTTTGAATTATATATAGTGCCATACTTCTGATCTTCTTGGTATCTTTTTCCTTGCTCTTCTTGTAACTATGAAAGCTATTCTTTTCCTCTGTAGGGACCAAACAGAATGAGCCATCAGTTTTGTATGTCTTTTTTGCATGTTCCTCTGATTTTTCATGTGTTTTAGCAGGGACCATCAGTGTTCCTGGTTATATCCCCCATAACTTAACTCAAACTTAGTAAGACCTGAGCTCACTTTCCTTTTATTGTAAGTCTTCTCCTCCTTGCCATCACCTTTTACTTTATTATATGGCCTAATTTGTGATCACATTAAATTTAAATTATCATTCTTTGCAAGACATCAGAGGTCTCCATGATACCAACAGGTTGGTCCCTTTTTCCACTGCCTCATCTGTGTGTTTTCCAAATGGTTTTGAGGCAGAGCATTTCTCACCCTGGGGTCAGTCCCAGCATCATTAGCAACAGGCAAGTAGTGAGCCACTTAGAAGCCAGCCCATGGAGATAACGTTGCTCCTTTTTGCCTCAGAAATTGATGTATTTTTAGTGTGTGAAATCCTGTGCATCATTACTGTGAACTATTTATTCATTTCAGAATGCATATACATACATATATATATATTTATGTATGTATGTATGTATATATTTGAAACATCCTACACGGTAATGTATTTTGACTTCTGCATACGTCAGGGATCCTTCCATATTTGTTCTGTGTGCTTCATAAGCATGTATTTGATTTCCATATTTATGGGGTTTCTTCAGCCTGTTTTATATAGATTTTAGGACATTCTGGTATATGCTTAGATGGTCAGAGATTAGATTTCTCCAATGTTTTTTAAGGAGCTATAATGTATTTATCTGATGTTGACAGAATGAGCAGATGAAAATTAGAGTTTTGATTCAGTGGTGTTCTCAGGTTGCTGATTGAGCTGCTAAAGGAGAAGGGCAGGAGTTTAGTTATTAACTGTATTTTATTGCAATCTTTATGCATTTTGATTCTACATGAAGGGTAAGACTTCTTTTTTCTTTTTCCTCTTTTTTTTTTTTTTTTGAGGAATAATGCAAAATTAGAAACTCTGTCCCATTACCTTCTTGTCAAGAGAGAGCAGAATGTACCACACTGCACATTAAGAAAGATGTAAAATCATTAAGACACAGAACAGTGAAGGTACAAATGGCATTTTTGTCATTGTCCTGAGATTGCAAAATCTGTGTGTTGGTACTGCAGTGTTGTTTCCAAAGTTATGTGAGGGTTTTTAATGCCTCAGTGCACAGTGCACACATGATGCATCTGAAGGACTTCAGAAGCAACGTGGTGACTCAGTTAAATGTTGTTGCAGCAGCTTCCTTAAGAGTTGGACTCAGTGATCTTTGTGGGTCCCTTCCAAGTCAGAATATTCTGTGATTCATTACATTTCTGTGTTGGGAAAATCATAGATGTCTTTTTTCTTTTCTCTTTTTTTTTTTTTTTTTTTTTTTTTTTTTTTTTTTGACATTAGGGAAAAAACATATGATTGGTGTGACCTGTCTTTCAGCTTTCATATTTGCAGTTGTAAAAACAATGACTCCTCTGGAAATTAAAAAATACTATCACAATCCAAGGTTCCTGCTTTATGAGTTGCAGCACACTGTAATTATAAGTGCTGTTCTTTCTGTCTTAATTCTCAATTATATCCCCAGATAATCCATGTCACCCCACTGTTCACAGGGTTGTTGGATGCAGAATAAAAACAAAATAGTGTTTCCTAATAATAATTTCCCCAGATTTGCTTGTTCCTGCAGAAGGATCAGGTGCATCCTAACCTTTCTTCTTACTTGGGTATTAAACATACAGATACAGATACAGTATTTTTATCACTTCTTGTTTACTGTATCTCTGTCTTAGTTTACCAAGATCTTGTATTGCTATTATTTTTTATTTTCATTATATAATTTAAGTCTATAAGAACCAAACTGTTCAAAGCTCTTTGTGTTACTTGAGCAAATTCCTTTTTAGGACACTTGTATTATTCTGTCCACAAAATCTTGTTTGGTTATGCAGGTAGTTGCATATTCTGTTCCTCTGAACTGTGATCCATCTTTTGAAGTGTAGCTGTTTGCAGTGGCCATGAGACACTTCTTTGTCTTTTCATTTTCTTACTATATTTTTGATATTTTTTCCTTAGAGCTGTAAGACAATATTTAAAAAAAAATCTTCATACATCATTTTTTTCCATTGTTTTACCAAGCTGTATTATTTCATCTGTGTGGGTTCCTCAAATATATTTAAAGCGTTCTTCCCTCAATATTATCTGTGAATTTTTATCACATAATCTGCTTATTTGCAGGTGAATTGTGTTAAATTCAGGCCATACAGTGAAGCATATGTGAAAAATATACATCACTCATTGTTTAACTTTTTTTGTTTGTTTTTTTCATCTTCACCCTATAGGGAATATATCTTCTTGTTACTAGGATGGTAAAGAGAGACTGTTTAATCTGATATATACTTAATAAATATTTTTCTGTTGCACTTTACTCTGGCAACCAAATACTTTTTTTTTTTTTTTTACGTTTAGCATTTATATTAGCTTCTCTTGCTTAGCTGTGTGAATTGCTTTTATAAATGCTTTATTTGCTAAAATATGTGATTCCATCTGTTCCAAAACTATTTTTAAGTGTACCTACTTCAAAAGCACACTTCCATTTGCCACTATGAAATGCATAAAAAGTCTTTTTTCTTACATAAAGGCAACTGTAAGGATAACAATGTTGCCAAGTGACATGATTTTATCCTAAAATTAGAAATTTTATAAAAATTTCCTGCAACTGAATTATTTCTGCTGTTTGCCATGCAGTGTTTTTTTCCTTTTTCATCTCCAGAATTATTTACAGTGCACATGATTAATGCATATCCCATTTTTCTATAAAATGGGAAGGCAAAAGTTAAGTGAGATCTACAAGAGCCTCGGTCTCATGCACTTGTAAGGAAGCTCCTCAGATAGATGGTAGGTAGTAAGTGCCTGGAGGAGGACTGTGAAGAAACAGAAAAATCCAGTTGAATGAAGTTGGTGGGAAGTAAAAAATATGTAAAGACATAAGTTAGAATAAGAAGTTGCTGAAGAGGCCGTGTGGAGGGATCTGAAGAAGAGATGGAGGCAGACAGGAAGGTCCACAGAAACAGGGTATAAAATGTAGGAGGGTTATGGGGGAGGTGAGCAGAATAAAGCAGCAGAGAATGAAGGACGAGATGGGAAGCAATTTATATGAGTTTTCTTCTAGAAAATGTTCAGCATATTAAACCCAGATCCTTTCTTGGGTTTTGTCATTTAAGGTCTGTTTATTCACATGTAATGTTTTTTTCCTTGCTAGTTCAGTCGCTTTGCATTTAACAGTCTCCTTGCAAAAAGTATATTTCAAATAAATCTATATTTATTCCCTTAAGAAAATGTGAATGATTTAATTGCAGAGGATCATACTTAATGCTATAGATGGTAACATGAAAGCAAACCAAAAGCAGAAGAAAGGAAAAAGGGAAACACAAATCCTCTCATCAGAATAGCCACCAAACAAGAGATAGGGAGAATTCTTGAGCATTAGCTTTCTGTGCTATTTAACTTTTTTCCAGAATGGAAAACTCTGCAGTTTCATGGAGTCATTCGAGCTTGACTTCATCATACACATGATAAAAATATTTCTTTAAACTAGCATCTGTCCTAAGGCAACATTTTTTGTAATGAAAGTTGATGAAAACTGACATACTGGAGTTTTTTTCCTCCTGGAACAAATGAAAACAAAATTTTGATTTAAATATTTGAAAACACTTTGTAAGCCTCAACTAGAAGAAAACTAACCCTATCAGAGGCTGCCTGATTGCCTCATGCATACCCTGCCATGGTGAACCAGCCCAGGCTTCTCCCCAGCTGTCATCACTATGATAGTGGACAATGCTGGAATCATTTCAAAAGCTCCATGAAATGACAAGAGGTAACTATTAAGTAGACTTCATCAAAGTAGCTGTTAGGTGGTGATGGACTTAAAATTTGAAGCATGAGAGCTTATGTTTATTTCCAAACTTAACTTTTTTTCTTGCTTAAAGTCTCAATATTGTGATCTAGATCTTCAGTGTCCAACCCACTTTTGGAATCTGAAGTTCTCGTTAGCATTCTTTGCCAAGTTTTATAGTTGGAAAAAACTATTTCCATTGTAGTGTTGATGATACCAGATTTTTTTTATTATTATTGTTTTTATGAGGTGGTACTTTGATCATTTTGCCACACAGGGCATGAAGTTCCTCATGAGGTGATATTTATTTATATATGTATGTATGTATGTGCATATATACACACACATCATTTAGCATATGTATAGATACAGGTGTGTAATACATAGTGTATATTTGTGTATATATCTATATATACACAAAGATTTTGTGTTCTTCTCTCATACAGAAATTAAGTTCCATGTGAGAACAGTCCTTCAGTCTCTCAGTGCATGCTGACACACTTCAACATTTCATTCTGTGTTGGGCTATCTGTGACTCAGTCATTGTCAGTTGAGACAAGGAAGTATTTGTGGGGAAAAGGAAATGCCCATTGATTAAATGTTTTGGGTTTTTTTGTATTTGCTTTACAGGCCAAAGTTCAAAAAACATCAGTTCATCTCCAAGCATAGAGAGCTTGTCTGGAGGACGTGAATTTACAGGATCTCCACCTTTGTCTGCCTCAAAAAAGGATTCCTTTTTCAGCACCATCTCCCGCTCGCGTTCCCAAAGCAAAACTATGAGCAGAAAAGAGTCGGTGGGTTCTTTTAATTTATGAACTATTTTAATATCACACTGCATTAACTTACTCGTTGAGACACTCATTTCTTCCATACATTGAGCACTTGCACTTGGAAATGTTTCCCTAAGCACGCATTAATGGCCAAAGCAGAAATAAGCTATTTCAACTTTTTATGTTGAGTGACGTCTCCATTATGGCTTCCATCCCATAATGGCTTCCATCCCATTATCCTGCCTGAAATGAAACTGTGCAAGTGCCTGTTGCCTCTGAGAAAGACAAGAGAAGTCCTGTAAGATTTTTTGCTTTCTTAGACTTTTGCTGTAGTCCTGAAGTTAATAAACAGTTCAGTGGGAAGCTTGAATGCTCAGCAGATCCAAACATGTCCATCTGTTGTCCCTGAAATTCCTTAATACATCAAAGATTTCCCAGTGTCTGTAGCATCTGTAGTCTGCAGTCACAGTTCTATTTCTTGTGCAGCTCTGACCTTCCATTTGGTCACAAGAAGCTAGTATTTAAACAGATTGTTCTCATCCAAGAAAATCAGCTCTTATCATGGGTATGTTCCAAAGAAATTCTCATCCTATCCAAGATATTTTAGGAGCACTACTTTGATAAACCAGGTATGCCATGGAACATGAGGATTTTTGTTTATTCTCTATACACATTTTCCTTTTTCACTCTGTTGACTATAAAAGAGTTACATAGTAGATGTAATAAGTTATGTATTTTGTAAGGTGAAGGCACAGTGGTTTTCTCCGTTCTTTCTTCAGAAATGTAGGCTCATATAAATGCCTATTGATTCCAATATATAGGAATTGTAATGCCAGATTTCTGTTACAGCATTCTTCAGGTGTTCGGAGCTAATATTGCACAGAAGTTTCATCTGAACTTCTCAGTGCTTTTTTACTCTAAACAGCAGAATCTTTATTAATAGTCACATCATGTTTTCAGTTTGATATTCAAAACGTTCTAATGAAATGCACAACTTCGTGCAACTTTGTTCAGTTTTTGTTCACTGAATGAGAGTGTTTAATTCTTGTTCCAAATGTTTTACTGTTGTCTAAAGAAAAGCTGTGTTTTGTGGTTAGTCAACAAGAAGCTATAATTTTGGTTTGTGACCATTTAAAACATGTTGAATTTCATTTAAAGCTAAAACAACAATTTAATTTCTTTCTGCTTGTCCTCATGAGTTGAAGAAAAATAAATACAGCAGTATTGAACTTTTCTTTTTATGTGGCTTAACAAGATCTAAATACAGCTTTCATTTTCAACTTTTATCCAGACCAGAACTTGGGGGTTTTGAACCAGTAGAGTTGAAGAATAATTCCTCCTTAGTCATCTAATAGGAGACAGGAGAATTTACCATTATATATTCATACTCAATTAAAGTCTATTTATTAGTAACATGTTTTTTTCAGGTAAATAATGTCCCAAATTTGGGGTATTATATAATTCTTTAAACAGTGGTACATAATTTATATTTTAGCATTTTATGATTAAACAGCTAGAAAAGGTTTCAGGTTATCAAAATCCATTTCCTTGGGTTCAGTTTTTGACTCACCCTTAATATAGGCAAACAGAATTTGGCAGATCCAAGAAGAAAAGGTTTGTTTAAATCTATTTTCTGTTGCACAAGAGAATGTTGGTTTTTGTTTTCCTTTAAATTTCATGGTACTTCATTTTCCGCATAGAGTAGAAGACCCCAAAGAGTTTCTCCTGAGGTCCCAAAGTAGTTGCATCAGTAGTCTTGAGTTGAACAATTGCTTCATTTACAGCTGTTTTCAGGAAGCAGAAGGCTTGAAAATATAATGGATCCACATTTTTTTATTTATCAAACTGAACTGGTTTACATTTTTAATCTTATAATTATACAGATTATGTCATTAAGTATTAGGGAAATTACCTTTGTTGGAGCGTTGCCATGCATCAATCTCTTTATAAAAAGATGGTTTTTAAAACATTGGTTCTTGGTGTGGCAGATGAAAGATAATCCATTTTGTTTTCAACCTTGTATCTCTAATACAAGCTTTTTCCACACAAAGTGGAAATTAAATGCATACATAAAAATATATCCTTTAAGATGCAGTTAAAATAAGTGATTTTGACAGACCAGGGGCATTACTGTAATGGTGTCATGGGGTGGACAGGGATGTCATTGTCACAGATTGGATCTGGAGTGCTGTGTCCAGCGCTGGGCTCCCCAGCACAAGAGAGATGTGAGCATACTGGGGGAAGTCCAAAGTGCCACAAAGGTGGTGAAGGGGCTGGAGCATGTTTCCTGTGAGGAAAGGATGGCAGAGCTGGGACTGATCAGCCTGGAAAAGAGAAGGCTCAGAGGGGATCTCTCCAGTGTGTATCAGTATCTGGAGGGAGGGTATGAAGAGAACAGAGCCAGGCTCTTTTCTGTGGTGCCCAGTGACAGGACCAGAGGCAATGGGCACCAGCTGCAACACAAGAAGCTCTGTCTGATCATCAAGGAAACTTTGTTTTTTTTTTTCTCTTGAGAGCAGCTGAGCACTGGCATAGTTGCCCAGGCAGATTGTGCATTCTCCATGCTTGGAGATATTCAGAAGCCATCTGGACACTAATCCTAGGCAGCCAGCTAGGCTTGGTGGCCCTTCTTGAGCGTGGGCTTAGGCAAGATGAGCTTCTGAGGTCCCTTTCAACCTCAGCCGTTCTGGGATTCTGTGAGAGCATAAACACTCACAGAGGAATGTGACATGTCTAAATTCTTTCTTTCCTAAAGCCAGTCCAACAAATTGAGCTTTATCTGTGAGAGTTGCAATCAAAATTGATACTTAACTTGTTTCATTGCCTCCAGGACTAAAATGTGTCCATTTCTCATACTAAGGCCTTCTAAAAGTTAGTAACATGTGGGTTGTATTTATTCTTCTACACATTTATTTCCCCTCAGATGCAAAGATCAGTGGAGTGATTTATTTCTGTTGCCAGAAACAGATGTCCCCTGTTTGAAATGAAATTAATCTACAGCCTCAGGGGTGAATGCACAATATCAGTTCATGTTTTGGCGGCCCATGGCATGCTGATGTTTTTGACATTACTGTTGAGTGGCACAAACCTGTATGTTAATGTGAGGTCCACCAAAAGTGTTTAGAAGCCTGTATTGTGCCCAGTGTTGAGAGGTTCCCTGCTCCTTTGTATCCTTTGTGGCTTTCTGACAGGAATAATTTAAGCAGCACTTTCTGGAGCTGTCTTCCTGTAAACAAATACAGGAATTTTTAATCTGTAATGCACTCTAGTGCCCACTATCTTCTGAATGGCTCAGTCTTGCTGGAATAAAATCCTACAAAATTCCCTCTCCCAGCCTGCCTACTGCCCTCTACTTTTCGGTGGAGTTGTGAAAAAGGGTGACTTTGTGGTCCATTTATTTCTCATTATGTTTCATTTATGACTCATAAATCATTAAAGAAAGTCTACCCCTCTTTTTAGCAAATCGCAAAGCTGCTTAGACGTTGATTCTGGCAAATATGGTTGGCTAATTCCAGTTTCTGGCAGAATATTCTGTAAATTGCTTTCAGACATAGAGATGTGCCAAAGAGAAAACTTCTGAGTCAAACAATATAAACATTTTTAAAGCTTTCTTTTAAAGAAAAAAAAAATTAGGAAAATGTGAATTTGACTGAAAATATAGTTTTGATTTGGAAAAACTTTGTGTTTTAATAAGTAAATTTCTACATAAAAGGTTTCAACTTAAGAAAAATCAAATTACCCATTTGGAAAATACATTAGTTAAAAAGTTCCCAAGAAGAAAACATTTCTAAGGAAAATCTGGAGCAGTTTATTTTCTTTACTAAAATAATTTGCAAACATGGTCAGTCAGAATCCTCATTTCTTCACAATAATATCCTGAACAGAAGTGTCATGCATTATGCTGGTTCTGATTGCACAGACTTTTTAATTAAATCAAATTTGACAACATGTGCTATTGTCCCCACAAGCATGTATAAACAACTGTTACTGTCTGTGATTTATGTAGCTAGTCTGACTGATTTGAAGTTAGTTATGAGTACCCCTACAGGTTAGAAAATTAATGTATGCCATTATTTTCAATTAAATAGGCATCTGCTGAAGTGATTTAAGAACCTGAGTTTTAGCATACAAGTAGAGGTGGTATATGAAAACCAACAAGATAATAAGGTAAATACTAGAAAACCACACAAAGAAAACCATGTATGCAAAAATTCCTTTGAAGAAGAGCATGCCTTTTGTGCATGGTACACATCTTAGAGATGGTTTTTATTACCATATATCTTTTCCCTGGCTGTTACTTTTTAAATTTTTTTAGAATGTTTTAAGCAAAATACTTGTCAGTTCAGACTTACCAATGCCAAACATTTATTTGGAAGTACAAATGCTATGATGAAATGTCCTTTTTTTGTTAAGCATCGTAAAATGTGCCCAGAATAAGTTAGTCTGTGTACATCAGCCAATTCTTGATCAGTATATTGGATTTGTTAGGCCTGAGGTTAAAGACATGTTGATTATTCTCAATGCCATTAAGTTTAAAATACTTTAGTGCCTTAATGTTTAACTGTAGTTTATACTGCAGAACATATGTTTTCCTTATTCTGATGTGACAGGCCAATTCTGACAGGAAAAAAAAAAAGGCAATTTATTTAATATTCCAGTGCCTGTCTAATTTTAGAGTTAGAATATTAGAAAAGAATATTAAATTTCAGATGCTGACAGGTCACATGAACAGAGTTCATAGAAAAACCTCTGAGATATTTTGGAACTATGGTTCTTTTCTTGGTTGCCTTCCTCTGGCTTACATGACATCCAGTAACTTAAATGAAGGAGCTGGAAACAGTAGAAGAAAAAATAAATTACCATTTATAGTTTCTATTAGAAATACTTGCAAGTTTCTTATAATTTACTAAAGCAGCAGCTGTCTGCATGAGTGGCAGTTTTGAATCCTAGAGCTCCTTATCTCTTTTGGAGTGATTCATTTCAGGGAAAAGAAACTGTACTGTGATAAAAACAGGAAGTTAATTGCTTAGGAAAAAAAAAAATAGATGAATAAAAAACCCAAGAGGCTCTGCAGTGCTTTTTCTGTCATATTACGAGCAATAAACATGTATAGAGAACAGACCTGTGGGGCCATTTGGAATATTTTTGAAATGTCAGTGTAAACTTATCTTTCTCTGGTACAAAAGATTCAGATACATGTAGGTGAATACTATTTTCCAGTAACTTCTGCACAGAAGCAGAATGAAACCACTTCAAAAAAAAGGCAGTAAGAACATTAAAAATTATTGGGCAGCACTTTGAAACTGTCAGAAAGAATTTAAAAATTACAAAAATCATGAATGGATGAGACCATCATCAGTTTTTGCAAAAGGATCAAAGTGACTGAGGACACAGGAAGTGGGACACTTCACAGCAATCATGCTACCAGCAGAGGTACAGGACTTGCTCTGTCCATCCTCTTTCCATACATTAATCATGAAGTTCATGTTTCGGCATCCCAGTGGAAAAGAAAAACATATCAGAGGGTCTGTGTTGGTAGCTTGAGCTGCCCCATTTTCCTTTTCAGTGGGAATTTCAGCTCTTCATCCTGCTCTTTTAAGATAGCAGCATGAAATTACTGTCCATTTCTGTGCAGAGCTGAGAGACCTGCACTGAACTCTGAACAAAAACATGGATGTGGATGAGACACATGCCTGTAAACCAAGCTGTTGTTTTATTTGGGAGTTTTTTGGGCGGAAAAAGTTTCTGTGTTTGGAAGATTTTTTTCCCCACTGGAATAGGTTGTGGCTATGCATTTAATAGCTTGACTCTTATTTTTGTCTGTGTTTTGTTAAATCAAACAAATCCCTATGAAAACAACAAGACTTGTACTTCTGTTATTTTAACAATGTGGTATAAATGGTGTATATTTATAGCCCCTACATAATCACTATACTTAAGTTTTACCTTCCTTAAACTCTGAAAAATTAGAGATTCTAAAACCCTTAAATAAATAATTGTCCTCTGGTCTACATCCTCAGTCATGTTAGGAATCATAACAAAGATCAAATGCATCAGCCTAACCAGAGGAAGATTTAGTGAAACTATTTTTGCAACTCATGCTTAAAAAGAATTTAAATGAGTATGAGTTTAACAAAGGATGGGCTTTGGGAGACTGTGTATGTTGAACGAGTGTATTGAAAAGCTTATTCAGGCAGCAAAATCAAGAAGCATAATTATGTAAGTACATCACACCTTATCAACTCTTTCAGTAAGGTTCAAGTAAATATGTTAGTGTTTCCCTCTCTGTTTTCTCTTACATTTGCCACAGTGGACTTACGCAGTCTTAAAAGGCAGCAATGTGTTGTGTAACATATGGGCAGAAAGTCCCTCAGATGTCATAGTGAAACGTAAGGGAAGATATGGGATTCTCATTGGCCTGTGTGTTTATTTATAACTATTTCCAAAATGCTTACAGCCATACCATCTAAATTAACGTATCCCTTGTATTATTTATGAAGGAATTTTCCAATATTCTTAAGTCAACAATCTCAACAGCAGAACTGAGAGAAGCCTTTTATCAGCATTTCTGTTCAAAGGGATAATTTCTAGTACCCTGCAGCTCTTTCTCTTCTTATCTCTTCCCTTACCAAGTGGAATACCACCTATTCATACATACTGAGCTGTTCAGTGCCTACCCATCCTCAACGAGTTATGCCCAGCTTTTTGCGTTTCCATGGATCTTGCCGGTTTTTAAGGGTTTCATTTTTAAACTGTCTCTTGGCAGTCCCAGAGTGCAGTGCCAGCAGGTGGACTTGTGCAAGCAGCAGGTAGATAAGTCTCCCATGTTGAGTCTGCTTACAGAAGAAATTTCTTTCCATCCCTGCTTTTTTTGTCTCCAGGCAGGAGCTTTCTCCATTAGTTGTATTTATCATTTCCCATCTTTCTGCTAAGGAAAAATTGTCTGACCACAGAAGCAGAATATTTTTAAGAGGAAAATGTACCCAGGTTAGATGAAAACAATCCTTCTCATGCTCCAGTAGTACAGTTGCTGGTTTCTAGCTCTGAACAGTGAGGCTGGTGCACCTGGAACCTGTTCCAATAATAGGTTCAACAGTGGGAGCTGCTTTGGAAAATTCCCAAGCCCATGGTCCTCTGCCACTAACATCTCCAGGCAAGGTGGGATATGGAAACTGAGCTGGCAAATTGACTTTGAACTGTTTAAGATGGAAATTCAACAGCAGGACCTGGTGATTAGAAGCTGTTAGCCAGAGTTTCATTTATTTTCTTTAATTGAACTTTAATTGAAATTAAATATATCTGTCAGGTTGTAGGGAGATTCTCTGAGGCACCCCCTTTCATTTTCTTCCAAATTTCTACATATTTTTAGCTTTTTTTAAGAGACAGTAAATCAAATAAATTGATAATCATACATCAGTACAATAGAATAGCTATTTTGCCTCAAGTTCACAATCTTAGTAGACTTTATAAATAAATACGGATGGTAAATAAATACTGTTTATATGTAAAGAATAATGAATGAACATGTAAACTCCTAAAACTAGGGGGCAAGGAAGAGGATCATTATTCCACTTTGGAAGAAGAGAAATAATTGACCACAAATTCTTGTTTCTTGTATTTCAAGAAAGCTACAGATACATAATGCAGTAAAATAATAATTTTTCTTACATTTTGAAAGTGTGGGTCTCCTCAACAAATGCTAACTCTAGAATGCTAGAAATTTGGATGTTGGAAGAGACTTCCTGGGTTATCGGTTATACAGAATCCAAGTTGCAGCCCCTTTCAGTTTTGTTGGGGCTTGATCTCTATTTTGAGGGAGAATGTTAAGTACAGAAATTCTTATTCTTTTATATCTTTATTATAATTTCTTGGTTATGTTTATGTGTGTATAGCTTGTAGAAGCCTCATGAAATGCCATCCCTTACTGTGTTGTTATAAAGAGCACACACAGGAAGTAAGGATTGTTCTAATGCCCAGAAATATGTGCCTTTGCAGGTGAATGCCTGCTAGCATTTTAATTTATTGCCAAATCTGTCTTGGTCTCATCTACTTGAACATTTTTATCTGTATTATAAAATTCCTTTCTTGTCTTTGATATTCATTTTCAATCTGATCCCTCTGAATCAAAGAATTTTTTGTTGTTGTTGTTGTGTTGGTACATAACCTGATTTAGCTTGGCTCCTTGAATATTTTGTGATACAGGTACAGTGAATATTTTGTTGAGCTTTCCTTCATTTTTTTGTTTTATTTTCTTATTTTTTCTCAGTCGTATTTCCCCCACCCCTTTCAGAGGGTTGTCACAAATACACGTTCGCAATTTGGCAGTAGCAGTTCAGTTTCCATTTCTAAAACAGATAATTACTCTTCTGAATTTACTTCTTTGAAAAGTAGAGGTTGCATTGTATCCTGAAATGTTTTAAATTTGATAGCACTAAGTTTGGAACCTCGACTTCTAGGATTACTGTTTGTCTAATTCTTTTGTGCTTATTCAGATGTCCTCTGATATATTTTGAGATATACAATACTACCAGAAAGCAAAATTGGAAAGCAACAGTCAAAATAATAAGTCAGAGGAGAAAAGAGTTTAAAAATAAAAGGTTTCTCTAATCTGACAGAGAACCTGTTTGTGCTTTAAGAGTTCAGATCTAGAAAAGCACTGAAATAGGTATGTAACTATCAGAAAGGATAAAGTCTAAGGAACTGTGCTTACTAGCACTACACAACACTAGTGAATTAAGAGAAATTTTGAAGAATATATAAGAAAAAAGGGAAGAAAGACATTCCTGCTTAAGCTATCTCGTACCACATTAGAATAGCTGTTTGAGTTAAAATGGTGCAAAAGAAAGCATAAGCAGGAGTTAAAGGTATAAAATAAAAACAGGGTTCATGTTTGCTGTGCCTACAGTCTAAAGGAGCAAAACACAAGCTTGTAGGACTTAGCTGAAAATAGTGTGCTTAAAATGTTTAACATTTATGAAAGTATGTTAAAAATAATAAAAAACTAGGCAGTTGTGAAGATGTGAAGAACACAAAACATTACTTATTTGGAAATATATTAAGTATGGGGTTATTTCAGTTACCACATAGATAAATACTCTCAGTAATGGTTCAGCACAGGAAACCAATACAAAACCTCTACTTCTGCAGGAATTAGTATATGAAGGCAGTATCTGAACTTCTTTATGTCCTTACTGGGTAATATATTAGTATTCACAAAATTTCATTTTGTGCAAAGATTTCACAGATACCAACATTTTCAATGTAAAAATAACAATATACATTTCACCCCTGACTCTACTGTGCTTGGTGCACTTTGATCTAATAATTTCATAGCCCCTTTCACACAGAAGAAACTTTCTCTAAACATCTGAAAAATAAATGCTTTATGAAAACTCTCTCAAAAATTCTGCCTTTTCATCAACAAGAGTTTGGCTCCATGCTGAAGCCATGTCTAGAAGACTGACTAATATAGCCATATTGTTTCCATGTCCTCCCCATATGTGTGTCTCCAGCCATCTGTTGTCTCTTGGCTTACACCGCGAAGTCCTTCAGAGAAGCGGGATTTGTCTTCATGTTTGTACAGCACCCAGCCGAGCAAGGCCTTGGGACTCTGAGTGATACAGTTAAATAACAAGTTAAATTCGTAAATAAAATAAATTAAAAGCTTGGGTTAAGTTCCACTGTATGCAATTCAGTGCTCAGAAACAGGGGTTTCTGGTTTAAATGTCACCATATGCTGTACACTATTCTGTGGCTGGCACAGAATATAAAAAAAAATATGGGGGTGTCAACCAACATTCAACTGTCAGAGATTCAAGATTATAAGGTTAAATCTTGTATTTATTTCTTGGATTAGAAAATGAAATAAATGAAACTCCTTCCACAAAATGGAAGGAGTAACCACTGCTTTTGACTTCAGGGGAATTTGCTTAAAATTAAATGAGAAAGCAATTTATGCCTTGCATCTGAGTCGTTTGACTTGCAAACGGCTACTGACATCTAAAAAGAACACTCTTTGTAGTATTTATGAATAAGAATTTAAGTACTGGTAAGACTCTTAGTGAGTTCCTGGCTTCAGGATTTCCATATATCAATCTCGTTTTTCCCATTATTTTCCTCTAAATGTTTTGAAACCTCATCAAAATTATTTTCTAATTTGCCCTGCCAATTTGCCAAGAGGTTTGGGATGTTTCCTGAGTGCTCTTACTATGAATACTGAAAAAAACTGAAATTGTGACTGAGCAATTTAATATAAGAAAAGTAGCTATTAACTACTACAGGAAAAAACAAGCAAGCAAACAAAAAAACCCCACGCCACCTTGAGCTCAGGATATCACTGCTGTTCAAATCTGTATAGTCTGGAAGAGTTTTCTGGGCAGTACTGTTCCATGTTTATGTCATGTTCTCCACATTTCACCCAACCCAGCATCACTGACCAGCATCTGAACAGACCCCAGGAAGAATGAGCTTTTCTGCCAGCTCAGTTTTGTCACTGGTTTGGGGTTTTTTTGTTTTAAATTTCAGCATTAGTGCTTACATACCTTAAATACCTTTAAATACTCTTTTCTTTGAAGATAGTTTCTTTTCCACGGCACTTAGCACTTGATGGTGCTGCCAAGTTAATTCTTATTCAGAATTCAAATTTAAGATTAATGGAATTCTGCCATTCTGAGCATTCGTGAATGAAATGCTTGGACATACATTGTTGTAAGCTTTGACAACAGAGTTTGCTTTTCCTTGACTTTTCTACTTGGGTTAAACAGACAAAAGTACAATATTTCTTTCATCTCCTGAATAGCAAGACTGAAAACTAAAAGGTATTGTGAAAGAAAGGCATTACCTTCCTGATTTTCCATGTTTGTTTTCCCTGTTTTCCATAATTCTGTATTAAGCTACATGCCATATATTCAGGAGAAAATTTGTTTAAACTGATAAAAGCAATTTTAAGAAAGAGTGGCTTCCTTCCAAAACTGTATGTCATCAGACCTTGTAAAGGATACCAAATTCCAGTGCCCATACCCAGGTCTGCAAACTTATTGCAGCATGTAAAGCCATGAGCTGTAAAGGGAAAGGATTACAATGCCAAAAGTGTAAAAGTTTCTGTTCTTGACTATACTGACCACTTTCCTTTTTTTTTTCCTGATGCAGTAAAATTTGATGGAAAATAGGGCATGGGGAAACATTGCTGATCTCATTATGAGCTCAGGAGAAAAGGAAGGATATAAAAATTTATTTCCATATCTCTCTTTGTAAAGGTGAGAAGATAGATGAAAGGAAGGGTAGTAAAAACAGAAGAACAAGCTTTGGACAAATGGGGAGTACCAGAACTGTATAGACTGGAGGGGAAATAGCAAAGAAATGTCAAAAAATTAATCATAAAGGAATTCGTTCTCGTGGCAAAAGAGAAAAAAGGAAATGTAACAATATAAGCAAAGTTCTATATGTGGGTAAGAAGAAAGACAAATACGAGAAACATAAATGTAAGTCAAGTTTTTTGCAGATTCAGTCTTGCAAAACTAGGAAAATAATGAGAGATGTATATATGAAGGCACTCTAATAGAATCTTGATTTTACTGGATACATAAATTCTAGCCTGCTTTATATTGTTAGTGAAATGTAAATCAGTGTAGTATCACAAATAAATTATTTCCTTTTCATTCTCCTGTTAAACTCCAGATGTTAATGGTTATCTGTAAGGCTCTACATCATCTGCAGGGCTGAAGATGTGTCGTAGTTTTTTGAGAACCCTGGAGCTGAATTTTCAGAAAGTATTAAGTTGTTTTTCTGCAAGATTGCATACGTCAATTTGCAGGTCTTGGTCCCCTGTGTCTGATGCAGTGATTCCTTAGTTTGATTTGCTGCTTGATTTGCTTCTCTTCCTCATAATGCAGCTCCCAATATTAGAAAATATTGAGCTTTATAGAACACGTTGTTTGGTAAATTGACACTGATTTTGTATTTTGGTAATGAGTTGGAATCATTCATGTGTTTCTGGTGCTGTGTGTGTCAGACCAGCTGAAGGGGCAGTTTCAGCTAAAAGGTTGGTCCAGACCATACTGGACTTCTCCTGACTTTGGTTTGGACTGTTTGAAGAATTTATAAGTCTCTGTTCATTCATAAGAGAGGTCAAATCAGCACTGCTATATGTACACAAAATAAAAATGGCATCCAGGCTGCTCATTTTGCTAGCACAATGAAAAGCTGCACTTAGAGGAAAGTGCAGTGTATATGAGAGCATCTGCACTATGCTGGCCATAAATCAGTTGTTTCATCTAGTACTGCTAAAGAATTTGACATTAGAATACTGAAAAAGGTCATTTTTCCTGAGGGGATGTATGATTTAGCTGCTTACCTGTACAGAGCAGTCTTTGAAAGGCACTGTGAAAAGATTAGTCTTAGAAATGTTGTATAGAAGAGACTTCTGCTTAAGCTGCTACTTGGAATAAGACAATCACTGGCACTGGGGCAGGTCAGTGACTTTGAATAGAAACTCTCCTCTGTAACCTCTTCCAGTGCTGCGCTGCTCCTCTAGTGAAGAATATTTTCCTAATGACCAATTTGAACCTTCCAAGAGGCAGTTTTGGGCCATAGTGCCTTCTGTATCATCTGTGAGGAGTTTGATTCCATCATCTTTGTCACTTCACGAAGTTACAGGCTCCCAGCAGATCGCCCTTGAGCTCCTCTTCACCAAGATAAACAAGCACTGTTTCTTCAGCCTCTCCTCCAGACCTGAAGCCCTCCCAGAAGCCCTGCACTGAGTCCTCTCCATTTTCTCAATGTCTTTGAACTGCAGGCCCAACGTGTTATTAAAGGCAAGGGCTCACAAGCACTGAGTAGAAAGGGGTGTAATGACTTTCCTGGATCTGCTGACCACATTGCTCATAATGTAGCTCAGTGCATCTGTTTACATTATTCATGATAAGAGAACTTATCTCTTAGTGGCTCAACAGCCACTGTAGCCTCCATATCCTTTTCAGAAGATCTGAAACAAAAGTTCCTTCCCTGTCTGCAGTGATGCATTGGGATTTTTCTTCTCAGGTGCAGAATTTGCGCTTACAGAAATTTCTTAAACAGAAACCTCGAAAAGATTTCTCTTGCCTAGGCTTCCTGTGTCTCAAGGTGTTTGTGAGTTGAAGTTCCACCAGTCAGAACAGCAGCCACACCTCCCAGTTTTGTATCATCTGAAAATCTACTGTGTACATTCTGTCTCCTTATCTGGGCTATTGATGAAGATACTTCATACCGGTCCATTTGTTACTGTGCTCATTTCCAAACATCAACTGGACATCAAGCTATTGACTCTGTTCTTTAAGCTTGGGATTCTGAACAATCCAACCAACCTACTGTCCTTTCAATAAGACCACACTTCATCATGTTATAAGTGATGATGCTTTGAGAAATGTGTCAGAAGCCTAATTACAGTAAAACTCCATTGCATTCACTTCACTCCCTTCATCTGCATGCCCAGTCATTTTGTTATAGTGGGCAACCAGGTTGGTGAAGCATGATTTGCTCTTGGTAAATCCTTTTTGACTTTTCTTGATTGTTGTCTTGTCCTTTACATGTTGGATATTGATTCCAAGAGGACATGCTCCGCAATTTTTCCAAGGACTAAGGTGAGGCCAACCATTGTATAGTTCCTTACATACCCCACCTGACTCTTGTTTAGTATGTATGTAAAATTAACCTTTCTAGGTTAACATCAAGGATGTTCTGTAACAACAGTGATTTTTCACAGGTGGTAGCCAGTGGTGTTGCAATCACCCTGTCAGTTTTTTCAGCACCCATAAGTGTATCCCCTGTGGTCCCACGTGTTTGAGCACACACTGCTACTTCAGGTATTCACCAGCTTATGCCCTTCCCCCCTCCACAGCCATTCCTCTCCTTCCCAGGCAGTACATGTGGGGGTCTGGGAGCAGAGTTGGCCTAAAAAGTGACTTGCAAAATGGATTCAAGTGCTGCAGCTTTTCTGTACCATGTGTAATTGTCTTATCTCCCTTAGTTAGCAATAGACCATTTTTCTTGAATCTCCTTTTGCTGCTCTGCAAATCTTATAAAATTACTTCTTGTTACCCCTTAATGTCCCCCATTAATTTTTGCTCCAGATGGGGTTTTGTCCTTCCTAGTTTTGTTCATGTGCCCAAACAATGATTGTGTGCCTGTCCTTTGTTTCCTGCCATTGTTTCCACACATGTACTCTTCATTTCCACCATTTCCACCTCCATATGTGCTTTTCCCATTTCAGTTCATTAAGAAGCTCGTTACTCAGATGAGTGGACCTTCTGCCTACCTTGTCTGTATGTGCTGATGTGTATCTGGGTTAGGTCCCTGTTCTGTGGCAAAGTCCTCCCCACTAGATTAGCAAGTCTGTTCACAAAGATTTCTTCCCCATCTTTGCCAGGTGAACCTGTTCTCTAAGTTGTCTGTCCTCGTCATACTGGGAGCCACAAGCAAAATAGTTGAAGCCCAGCTAATGCCAGCAATTATGTAACTATATGTGGTTATGTGGGCTCCCTGGTACACCTGCTACTCTCCAGGCTTTTCTGTTTTGCCATAGGTTTGAAGAGAAACACCAGAGGGATTCCTGTCCCCTTCACCCTTGCTCAGGAGCCCTACAGTCACTTTTGAACTAAAATGATTTCATATCACTCTGGTTTTGGTGAATACATGAAAAAGCAGGAGAAAACTCAGAACATTAGGTGACCCCAAACAGTCTTTTGTAACACTGCAAAAGAAGGGTCCAAACAAGCACGAAACCTCCCTAGATGACAAGTCAAGCTTGAAGAGTCACCAGCCACACAGTCACTCCTCACTTTCCCTTGGTAATGGTCTGATAAAGTATCCAACCTGAGTTCTTCCTCTGAGGGAGCCTGTTTCTACCCTTCTGCTGCCAGAAGTCACAAGTTGACAGTTCCATCCCTTATATCAGTGTACGCCTTCTTCCCACTGTATCTTGCCTCAGTTGCACCTTCCCTGTCTGTTGCATAAAGTTTAACACCTGGAAAGGTCTTGCCAATCACCTGTCAGTCACCCCAATGCAATAAACACACCTGCCTCTTCTTACAGCTCCTCACCTGCTGCTGTGGAACCACAACAGAGCAAAGCCCCCATCAGGGAGCTCACTCTCAGAGTGTGCACAGAGGTTGTTACAGCACTGCTGGTGACAGCAGAGGTGGAGGTTACATCTTGTAGCAAGTCATCACCATTTGGGTGTTGTCTAATTGTGCAAACAGCCCTGGGTCTCTTGTGTGTCAAGTGCCAAGTTCACTGTCTTGCCTGTTTGCCCATCCCACTGCCAGCACTCCTTGGTGCCCTTCCCACAATTGCCAAATAAGTCAGGAGCTCCAAGTTCATTTAGCCTTGTGCAAGATTTCCCACTTGGAAAGGAGACCTCTGGCATTGTCTGTGACTCCCTGACCACAGCTTCCCTCCTTTGTGCCTGTTGGGTGTGCTGAACACCACTTCTCCCCATGCTGGATCCCACTGAGCGGAAAGAACAGGGGATGTAGTTTGATCGGCACTGCTCTCACTTGCCAAGAGAAGAGGTACTGTTGTATAACTGAAAAGGTCAGTTTCAGACTCTGTTTGGATGGATTCAGCTGTCCAAAAGCATTACAAGATCAATTTACCGCAGTTCTCACCTACAAATAAGAAAAAAATTAGTCTAGGAGACATGGAAATATTTATTACAAGAAGTTAAATTTTCTTATTCACTTGTAGGAGATAAACTGGGGTTCAATTACTGGCTAATGATTTTGGAATTTGATTGTGTTATTTTATAGTAGAATACTCAAATATTTTCACTTTTCCCTATCTTACAGCTGCAGTGCCAATGGGAGTTTAAAATTTATGGTAGATTATTTCTTGCAGTCAATAGCTGTTTGTACTAGAAAAAGGTCTTCTGCAGGAACATCACTTGAATAGAAATGTCAATGCAGATATGCTTGTACAGGCTGTGACAGAGCTGCAGACTTTGAATGAGGTCACTCAGCAATTCTAAATTGGCAAAAATCCCTTTGAGGTATAAGTGGTCAAAGTATGAGGATAAGAAGAAAAAGGTGAGAGTATATAATATAAAGAAATAGCAAGGAAAAAATATTTCATATCTATTAGGTGCAAGGAAAAAGCTGGTAAGCAAAAGGTGATAAAGTGATAATGCTACAGTTACATTGGATTTTATTCATCAATTGCTTTTGGATTTATGATATATTAGTGCAAAGTTTCCTTAACTTGGTTCAGACTTGGTTTCTGATGGAGATTAAGATCACTTACATCTTTAAATCAAGACTGACTCATTCTATTTATTCTTGCTGATTGGTTTTGGGTTTTTTTTTTTCATTTGAAAAGTAATTCAGTCTCTAATGCTCAGTGATCTCCATCAAACAAGACTGTGATAGAACTGCAAAGCTCCAAAGAAAAACAGGAGGCTAAAAAGTTTCTTTGGCTTTCTCTGAATATTTTTAATTCAACTGCATACTTAAACTAGAGCCTGCTTAATACTGTTTGTGACTTAGCTTTGAAGTAATTTTTCCAAAGGAGTGGTGACCTTCCTCTGTAATATGGTCTTCAAAGTCAAGACTGGATGGATTTGTAAACCAGCAAACAAAGACATTCAAAGAGGAATTCTTAGCTGAGGTAGTTCCCATTGCATAGACAGGGCATGGGTAGTAATGCTTCTCTTGGGCTTAAAAATCATTTTTTTTTAATTACTGTTTTAAATTATAATTGATGCATATTTTTTTAACCTTAACTTGATAACTTAGAGTAACTGCTTTATACTATGTGTGTTAAAATAGTTTTCACCTAAATATTATGTATGATGGTGTCTGAAAGTGAAGTTGGCTGTGAAGACAAGTGTAGGGATTAAATACAGATAGAGGATGATGGATGATTACAAAAATAAGTGTACCAAAATATGTGGCTGTAATGCATCCTTGAGATGCAATCCTAGATCTCATGAAATATGCCTCTTGAAATTCAAAATAAAAAAAAGGTTTCAAAGGAATAGCTGAGGAAGTTACTCTAAAAGAAATTAAAATTTTTCACATTTGGTGAGTTTTTTCAGCCAGTGCTGTGGTACTGTGTTTGCACAAGTGAAACCAGGTAGCTGGTCTATAAAAGAATCCTGAATCATTAACCTTTCTGAAGTCAATGTAGATAGATTTTTATTTAATTTCTTAGAAAAAAAATAAAAGAGTAGTACTATTAAACACAGTGAGATTAAAACCAAACCCTATTTCAATGAAGTGACAAAATTTTCCAAGAACAAAGTAATAGAAAAAGTTAAAAGAGGTCTAAGCATGTCAAGCATTAACCTACTACTTTTAGTCTGCATTATAGAAATTTTGGAGATTTTAATGCTAATAATCTCTTCATTGTAGGAGGAGGAATTAGAGGCCCAGATTTCATTCTTACAAGGACAGCTAAATGATTTGGAAGCCATGTGTAAATATTGTGCAAAGATGATGAACACGCATCTTGGTAAGTGCAGTACCTTGAATTAACCTGTAAATCTTTGCAAAGGCTCTTTCAGTGTTTGTATTAGAACTAAAACAATATTTATGTAGTACAGTGCATATTATTTTATAAGCCATGATAAAGATTGAATTGATGTACTCAGATTTTCTATCAGATGCTGCCAGCCTCCGTATCTTTATTCTGTCACACTTTTAAACTTGGGAGTAGGATAGCCACTGATGATACTAATAAGAAGCAGAGGCATTTTAGCACAGATATCTTTGATTTCTTGTATTATAAGAGACTTGTTGGAGCTCAAACCTTGTGAACTTACAGACTTGAAGTCCACTTGCAGTTAAACAGCCCCACAGTGATACTTGATGTTGTGTAGTGATAGTTGTATAGTATTCACATACTTCCATTAAATGTAACATTTTTATGATCTACGATTACCTTTGATATGTCAAAATGTTACTGTAGGCTGGATAGTTTGATATTTTTCTCAGAACAGAAGAAATATAGCAAGATAAAAGTCAATACATTGGGAACAGAATCCACAAATACTCCAGTCCAAAATCCTGCCTACATATTGCCAAGACAAATCTTGCAAGAGAAAGTAAACAAAAAAATTTCTCGCATCGACCATAAATATTTTTAACCAAGTTTTGATAAAACTCGTGGTTTTAAACTATGTTGAGCTGAACTCTAAATGTTGGTATATTTAGTTATGTGAAAAAGCACCATTGTTGACAAATCAGGGCAAAACTGCAATAATTTTAAATTTATTTATGGCCTGCAATATCTGAGCAAAATAAATTAAAGTTGAAGATTTCAGTAGGTAGAACTAAGCATGTGATATCTAAGTTTGTCAGGCCAGAAAGTTCAAATGTGAAAACCATATGGTAATTGTATTTTCTTTCATGTGGGTGTTTTACTAGCCACTGTTACAAACCTAGGAAAAGCTATAAATATTGTATTGCTTGAAAGTTGGGAATTACAGCCTTGAAAAGCCAAGTCTAAACCTCTAACCCTGACAGCTTTAGTCTGATGTATTGTATTGCTTTTGTGAAGGCACATGACTAATGATGAGATTTGAAGCAAGCAAAGGGATACATTATTAACTACTGAAATGATGGGGAAAAGATTGCTGTGTCAAGAAGAACAACTGAAGTTTCTTTCCTCTCGGAAAGAAGACAATGAGTGTTTAGCAAGGGTATCAGTTCCAAGCATAAATATTTCACCAACTATAGCTGCACCAGGAATCAGAATAAACCCAGACAAATCTCCTTGAAGCAGTCTGCCTTTCAGCACTGGATTCATGAACTGAAAGCATATGATCTGTGATCATATCAAGGGGTTAAACCCTTTTTCACAAACATATTAGAAACAAAAGCATTTAGGGCCAGCAGTTTCCCAGAAGCACTGTGGAGGGGTTTGTTACCCTCACAGGACAAAGAAAGCCATCCCACTTAGTGCTTTGGCTGTGGGGTGTCCTGGGTGTATTGTGATGCCCCTGCAACACTCTCAGAGCCTGCCAGCCTAGTCTCTTCCATGTCTACTCCCTGTACTTCTTCACAATTATTCCTGCATGTCTTGTCAACATCATGGACTATTAACTTTGTAAACTTGTCTTACACTGGAGTGTTTATATCCTATCGAGATTAACAGTTACAAGTGATAAACAGCACAAGAGAGAGACACCACCAACCTTCACAGCCTCTACGTTTGTAGCAAATTTATGAGTTAAGGTATGCCCGAATCAACCAGCAGATGATCCACATGAAGGCAGGAAAAAAAACCCACCACAGTTCTTGATGATGTGGAAAATCCCAGTAGGCTGTGCTAGAAAATGGATTCTCTGGTGCATCATAGAACACCCCCTGAGGAATGTCTCCAGAGTCCATACACTGCTCAGGGCTTCAGAGAAGGGCAGCAAAACAAAACCCAAGAGCATATCTGGTTATTTCTAAAGGGAAAAGTTAGCAGAGGCTCCTACATCTGATTGTCCCCCAGGTATCCATTTACCCATGAAAATGGCTTTGTTTCAGAAACTGCAGAGCAGATGAGTTATATCACTCCTCTTGTAAACTGTAAAATCTTAACTTCAGGGATATTACTTCTTCCTCTTGGGCTGAATTTTTCTGACTTCATCACCCAGCTATTGGCTCGTGTAGCATTTTTAATAACAAAGTTAAAAATCCTCATTTAATTTACCTATATCCAGTGATAAAGTAACCTCTCAGCACTGTTTGGCTAAGTAGAACACTACATTTTATTTTATGTGAGTTACTTTTTAGACCAGATCATTTTTGTGGTCTTCCTTTGAATTCTTCAGGATTTTCATATGTCTTTTTAAGTGGGTTAATTGTATCAGGACATGCTGTACCAGCACTGGGCCCAGGAAAGTGGTTACTTAGTTCAGGGAAGGTCATCTCTCTACTCTCCTGTGGCATTGCTCTTTTTAAACATTTGTAATGCAGCATCACATTAGTGGTCTTTGATGCAGTGATAGTTTGAGGTGATAATATGTTATGACCTTTAAAATTTGGTGAATCACAGCTTTCTAAACAGAGGCATTTATCCTGTGGGTAAAATCAGGAAATGTTTATTTCCGCCTGTGTTCCTTGTATTTGACGATATTAAAATTCACTTCTTGCCATTTGGCATTTTAGCTGAATAATTCAGGTAACTCTGTGATGTACTCCGTTTTCTTCTGGCCTTCTAACTGCAGATATAACCATCATATATTTAATGGTTGTCTAAATTGTTTATAAAAATTGTATATATCTGATTGCAGATATATAAAAGTTGGGTAGTCTTACAGAACTAATTCTTTCAGCAAAGAGTTAGACAACATTTCTGTGAATTATGAATAAGTCAGTCAAGCAGGCAGGCCTGCCTTTTAAGTTTGATAAAATTTAGGTGCTTATTCTTAAAAACCTCCCTTTTTTTAGACTGATGCTGTAAACCTGCCTTTTCAGACATTATTACTCAACCAATAGTCATTTTCTCGTAGGATGCATTGCATTTGCAGTTCACGTTATAACAAAACAATGTTAATTCAGGCTTTTAAAAATGCATATCCAGTGATCATTTGCCACAAAATTATCACAATATCAAACAATTATAGAATATTCTTCTCATAGATTATTATGAGACAGTTGAGGATTTTTTGGCTGTCTTTTCTCAGGTTCTTTCCCTTACTAGGGGAATCCAGATGACAGTCAGATGCAGTTACTTCATTACACAGAGATGATGTATTGTAGCTGAGAAATTATCAAAATAACCATGAAATTATCTATGCTGTTTTGAATATGAGGGACAGAATGGCAGTTTTTATTTTGTTCATATGTTCAGAGATGCTTTCATTAAATGTTTATCTCCTTCTGTAAATAAACCCCACTGTCTACAACATGGCAACGACATAATTAACTGCTTGTAATATCGGGGCATGTTACCATGGCAATGAATGATGGTTCTGAAATATTGCTACAAAGTGCTATGGGTAGAAATTAGAAATATGGGGTTCATTATTAAAATGGAGGAAAGTCATTTTGTGATCTTGTTCTCCATCTTAGGGCTGTGTGTTAGAAAGAGCTTTGCTTTTCTTCTCTCTCTCCCTTAACCACTGGAGTACTGCTCAGGGGAAATTCCTTTTAACACCTCCAAGGACAAATGTCAAAATTTAGGTATGTAAAATAGCAATACAGGGAAGTAGATTTTGCTGTTTCTCCCACCTGTTTTCACAAGGTTGTCATAGCTTTCAAAAAAAAAAAAAAAAACAAATCCTGTGTTCAATTTTTCCATTATTGAAATGAAGATACATCCAAACTTGTAAACCTGTCATGTGGCTTTGCTCACAAAATAAATGCAGAATATTACTCAGCTCGTAGTGAAAAAGTATAGTTGCCATAGCTATCACTGCTCCAGCATCATCACAGATACTGTTTCTTGATGTTACTTTTCCACAAGCACCAGCCTTTTTCAGGAAATAATATTGTCACTGGTGATTTCAGAAATATGATAATATTCTGAAGCATTTTTCTTTCTGGGAGATACTCTACTGTTAGTGCACATAAATTCCTCAAGGCTCAATGATTCAGAAAGCTGTAATACACCATTGAAGTATTACAGTTTTATTACCTGTCATAATGTTACTTCTTTTTTGAAGAATTTTGATTATTTCCTCCTTTCTTGCACTATGTGAAAATAAAAGCATCAAGCTAGCAAGCGCATTCAGAAAAAGATTTTTCCTGGTAACTGGTAAATGTGACATCTGTACGATGTCTTAGAGTAGATAATGAAAAACATGTCTAAGAGACGCACACACAAACAGCGCTCAGATGGCCTTATAGTATCTGCTGGAAGATTCCTCCCTTGTCCTTCACATGGGACATGGGAATGAGTTTGAGGTGTTTTTTCAGCATGTCTGGAGTGTCTCAAAGAGCAAAGCTTTGTTACATCCCGGGCTCAAGCCTGTTAGATGGCAGTTCAGGTGACAGCAGCCAATGACACTGTCATCTGACACCATCTGCTATTCTAATATCTTTAGGGTTTGGACCATGTCCACACTGGCCCACACTTAAAGTGCAGCTTCTTAACAAAAAAAGTGAACTAAAGCCCTGGAGAAGTATCAGCCCTCCCCTTCCATAGGCAAGTACCAGTATGAGAGATTGTGGAGGTTTTATATTAAGTTGCCAGTTTTGTTCCAGAAAGAAAAGTGCTGAATTTCAAAGTGTTGTCTCTTTATATGGGACAGGAACCAATCCATCACGACTGTCTCAAGCAGAAGAACCTAACATTTGTTTCCAACATGGTTTTGGACCTCCAAGTGTGGGAAAGTTTACCTAGTAATTACACAAGTAGCACAGTAAGTCCTTCTCATGAGAAGCAATTTATAGGAACATTGGTTCCGTATTAACTTGGATATGGAGATCTTTATATAGAAACTATTTTTTTTGATGGGCAATTTATCAGGTTATAAAAGTAGAGAAACTAAGGTCATTCCCCACTAGCTTTTGCTTAAGGGCAGCACTATGTAAATGCAGAAGGTTGCTTCCCCAGCTAGCTGAGATTCAGAAGCAATTTAGCTGCTTTCTTGCTGCACAGAGCCTCAGCTAATAAGCCCTGAGGATTCATACCAGTTCTGCAGAGTTAGCTCACAGGGTTCTGCACAACACCCTAGAAATATGTGCAAAGGTACCCAATTATACAGAGGAAACATAAGTCTGCCTGGTTTTATTAATTTCACCTTCATACTGTTACTGCTTAACTTGAACCAGCTGCCAGAGGGAGATTCAGGTGGGTCTCAGAAATATGTTGCTCAATATCCAGGTTTTTAAATCACTTCTTGTCTTGGAGGCAACATCACAGAAACCTCTTAGGTCTGACCTACATCTACTAAAGCATCATGGCTTCACTAAGCCAAAGCAAATAAATCCTTCTCTGAGCTCCCCATCCAGGGTTGTTGAATTTTGCTTGTGGTGCATTTTCCAATTTCACTCCTGCTATCTGTAATATGTTGCCATGTCCTTGACCAGTATTCCAGTACATCTCTACCCCTCCATTGCAGATTATGGAAGGGATGTGGAAAAGTGAAGTTTTCATCTCACATCCTTCCAAACACCACCAGCATCCTGCCTTTGGGATGGCATGCCAGCTGTCAGCTTTCATAGGTAGCCTGTAAAAAATTACATGTATTTACAAAATGCCCAGAAATTATGGCATCGTGGTAGCAAGAAAAACGAAAACCAATCTTTTGAGAGTTCTTTGGATGGGATCACAAGACATCCCTCCCACAAACATCAAGTAGTGCTGGCACTTGTATATTCACTAGTACTACCTGACATCTCCCAGACAAATATTATTTGGAAGTTCTATTAAAAACAGTTCAAAGCCACCTTTTCACTGTGATTATTGCAAGCACCATGAGCAAGGAAGAAAAAATACCAAAATAAAGAAATAAAAACTTACAGGATATAGTTGCTAGTATAATTTTAGCTGTTGTGTGAAATAGCACTTTTAAAGGTTCAATTAGACTGATTTAATTCCTTCCTCTTTTATCAGTCAGTGCAATTGTTATAAGGATGCATTTTATTTTAGGATCATTTACAATGGGGGAAAGGAGAGGAGGAAGTTGATTTAATGCTCAGTATTTAGGGATTGACATACTGTCCAATATAGATCTGGACACAGTGCTTGTTAAATGTATGCAAGATAGTACTGAATTATTGTTTTATGTGTCATGTGATGAGAGGAAAGGTTATGACATTTTTGTAAAGATAAAATGAAATGGAAATTATTTTGCTGCCCTGTGCTGAAGTGAAATACTTCAGCATTGTTGAGTAATTAAATGCATTAAATGAGTTTTTCTTATGCTTGGGACATAAATAAAATAATCCATGATTTATAAATCCAGTGTGATTAGAAATGCTATCAGTATAAAAGGGCACATCAAACACAGGCCCATGAGTCTAATGGATTGTTGTATTTGGTTCAGAATAATGGTGTAAAATAACCTACAAAAATAGCATATAAACAAAGAACATTAGCAAATTCATTAAATCAAATGTAGGAATGCTTACTGGGAAATAAGTATTTGTTGTATAGCATAGTATACAAGAAATATTTGTTACACAGACTTACTTTCAGACTGTCACTTCTGGTCGTTTAACAGATACATATATATATATATTTGTTTTTTTTAACATATGAAGAATAAAAGTGTAATTCTTCATGTTCCATGAATTTTAACCACCGTTTTGTCACTTAAGGGTAGCTTTTAAGGTCAGAAACAACTGGTTCAACTCAGAGGAAGCCTCCTTTCTTTCTATAACAACCATGCCAGTCCTGAAAGACCAGCTGTGGTAGGCACCTACAGATGCTTTCATCCCAGTAGTCTGAATGAAAAGGAGATTAAAATAATGAAGCTTACACAGCCCCTCATTACCTGGTTAACAGCTTTCCTTGCAACTTTCAGTGAATTCCCGTTGCTTCCTCCCTGCTGCTCAGTGAGCGTCTGTCTTATACTGAAGTACACTGACAATCCACCCTTTTCCCTTTCCTTTCCTTTCCTTTCCTTTCCTTTCCTTTCCTTTCCTTTCCTTTCCTTTCCTTTCCTTTCCTTTCCTTTCCTTTCCTTTCCTTTCCTTTCCTTTCCTTTCCTTTTCCTTTCCTTTCCTTTCCTTTCCTTTCCTTTCCTTTCCTTTCCTTTCCTTTCCTTTCCTTTCCTTTTCCTTTCCTTTCCTTTCCTTTCCTTTCCTTTCCTTTCCTTTCCTTTCCTTTCCCTTTCCTTCCCTTCCCTTCCCTTCCCTTCCCTTCCCTTCCCTTCCCTTCCCTTCCCTTCCCTTCCCTTCCCTTCCCTTCCCTTCCCTTCCCTTCCCTTCCCTTCCCTTCCCTTCCCTTCCCTTCCCTTCCCTTCCCTTCCCTTCCCTTCCCTTCCCTTCCCTTCCTTCCCTTCCCTTCCCTTCCCTTCCCTTTTCCTTTTCCTTTTCCTTTTCCTTTTCCTTTCTCTTGGGCATTGGTTTCTCTTCCAGTTCCAGCTTTAAGGAAGTAAAACCTTAACAGAAGCAAAATTGTTGTAGGACTAAATTGTTCATTTCCCCATTATTTCCATAAATATACAGATGTAAGGTATATGTTAAGCATAATCTGTGTACTGTGGGTAAATTAGAGTTGCCAGCTAAGAATTGATTGTGTCTTTAGCAATAGATGGACAAAATTACTTCATTACCCTACCAATCTCCTTCTTCGTACATCTGCAATTCTGTGCCCTGCTATGGGTTGATGACTGGTAACTTTTTACTACTGTTTCTCTGATGTCACAAGCATTGCCACACTTCAAATATTGATGAAGTGTTGGTGCTCTGCACAACACGAGAATCAGAAGTATAAATACATCACTTATACTCAACACTGTATAAATCATTTATATTCAAATAAATATCTTGAAGAATGCAGTGTTGCACAGATAATTTCAGATTTTTAGCATCTTAAATTCTTTAAGACTCAAATGTTGCTACGTGGTGTTTTTAATATAATGTGTGATTGTTACTAGAAGCGTTGGCATTCACAGTGAGGTAAATGAAAGGATACTTAGCAGTGTTGCCTTCATCAACACTTAGATCACAAACACTATTGTATTAGAAGGGAATTTAACTCCTCTCATTTGTATTTTTAATGCTGGAAGGAAAATGCAGTAGTTGGAAACATCCTGAATTGCATTATTAAACAGCAATATCACTACGCCGTACAGCATCGTCTTTCTAGAAAGGCCACAAAGCAGTGTTAAGGTCTAGAGTTCATTTTTGTGCTCATCAGACCAAGTTCAGGTAGGAAAGCAGTATTTATTGTGAAGAGAGAGAAGGATTGATTAACAGAAGCTAAAGTCTCAGTCTGTCCTCCTAGCCCCTTAATGTTCTTGAAAAGACAGTCTTGCTGTCACTAGTATATTGTGCAGGGAATGTTGGAAACATTTTCTGTAAACCCTGATTTCATAAAGACAATCATACAACAGTACTGGAATATGAGTCCGGAGAGTTGGCTGTGCCTTGACATATATAGGAACACCTTTGGCTTTTCTGTTTTGGAAAAATAAAGAGGTGTAGTAATACAGTTCTCTCCTTGCTCCTGGCTACAATGGAAGTGAGAAGGTACTTTTGCATTCTGAGTTTGAGCTCTCTTCTCAGTAGTGAAAAAAAGGGTGAAAAAAGTCGATTTAACATGACTCTGGCCCTGTTGCTTGTTCACAAGTCATTGATCAGGAGCTAGTAGTAGAAAAGCAGCGTTCGTAATACAGCTTGCAGCTATTTCTAGTTAGCTCCTCTCAGCAGGAGTCATCTTCCTGGAAAGGCCCCACGGAGACCAGTTTAAAATAGAAATCATTAGCAGGGAGATGCACTGCAAAAGCAGCAGTGAGAAAAAACAAAACCTCAGAGAAGTTTGGTTTTCTCCACATCCATCTGATTTTACGTCAAGTGTGCTTTGTGCCTTCATCTGGCAGGGTGTTTGTCTCCCACCTCCTCGGTGGAAGGGGAGAGGTGCAGATTTGTCTTCTGGATGGATGGGCATGAAGAGATGCCTGAGGGGACCTTGTCTACAGCAGACAAGTTTTCCCATTCATTTAGTGCAGCTCCGGTTGGGTGGTTGGGTTTCTTGCAAAATCTGTATTGAATGCAAGCAAAATTTTCAGTGAAAGTTACTGTATTTAATAAGCCTCTAAAATAATTATGCCAAACCTAACAGCTTTTCCACATTCAGAGAGGAATGTTTGGAGTAGCCCCTTTCCCTGGCCTGGGAACTCAGCACTGACCGCTCACGCCATCATGGAATATAGAGCATTTCAGTCGTCAGAGAGCATAAGCTTTATCTAATTTTCCTGCTAGAAGCTGCTGTGGATGTTTTTCCTCTTTCATTGCTATAGATAGCATGTCTTCAGTTTAAAATTTAGCAATTAATTTAGGGGAAGGGAATAGAAATCGTGATTTTTTAAAGTACTTCTACACTGAGTGTGCATGTGAAGTGATTCACAATTTGCCATAACTGTAAGAGCAAGAAATAAAAAATATATTTCATCTTACTTTTTAGCTGTTTCAACTGTTGCTAACAAATTCACTACCTGCCATAATTTTTCCCCACATTTTTTAAAAAAGAACATGAATGCAATCATTTGCATCTTCCTGCTCTGTAGTTGTAGTTGGATTTAAAGTATATCCAGGCAGGTGATCACAGTCTCACTCAGGAAGTAATTATTGATTTACTGGTCTGGTATCTATCAAACTTAAACAGGTCTGCTCATTTAAGAATAAGTACCCAAAATTAATTCTAATCCATTATATAAAAGGCATCCTTTGAGATGTGAATCTGGTTTGAGGGCATCCATCAAAGTGGATAATGTTGCTGACTTCTGAAGAGAATAACTGGTTTAACAGCTCTGGTATTTCTGAGGCTTAGTCAGGCTCACAGTCAGGGTATGACAGTTCATTTTGTGGTAGTCAGACTTTTGTTAGCACTGTTTTGAAACAAATCCAGAGTCTTGTAATGGCAGTCTGGTATCTCGTACATCTCACAGCAGTGCTCTGACCACCAAGTGAGAAGTTGCAAAATTCACTTTTTGTTTTCCCCTACTAAGAACTTCATTGAATAAAGAAATATTGTCTTTTTCTGCAGAAAACATTTGGCATCAGCTAAATGAAATCTTGAAAGAAAGAAAAAAAAACAAACAAAGCAGTCAGGAATATCTGACCTTAACCTTTGTTTACTCTGTACATTAGGATTTTGAAACTTTTGAATAACAACAGCTATGCCAACAGATTTATAGCACAGAATCAAACTGGACTCAGATTTGAATAATATAGAAATCACATAATCTGTTTGTTTGATTCATTGTATCAATGGGGTTTTTTTTTAAAGGTAGGAAGATGTTTTCACTTCCAAATTGACATCTGCAGGGTTTTTTTAAGATAGTTACTTTTTTATTAAATAAAAAAACAGCTGTGAGGTACTGATATATAGCAACAGATAAGGAAAAAAATCAATATGTGGCAAATTCATTCATATACATGAAGCACTTCTCTCAAAGTGCAATAACATCTTCTGTGAAGGAATAATTAAATTATACATCTCAGCTTAAAGTAAAAGTCCTTCAGCTGAGTAGTATTATATCAATATATATATCAATATAGCACTCTTGAAATAGTATCTTTTAAAGTATTTCCAGTTGCAAGGGTACCTTTTGAGATACAGAAAAGTAAAACAAGCTTTTTTCTGCACTTGACAGCTTGTTTTCCCTCTTGATCTCAGCAACTGACTGCCCTATGTGGTCCCCCCAGCAGTGGGAAAACCTTGGATGAGAGTCCCCCAGTGAGGATGCTGTGCCCTGGTGTATCCATTCACAGGAGAGCAGCTGCAGAGCACAAACCAACTTTCTTTTCATCCATCCTCTTCTCATGTCTCTTTCCAGTCACGTGGATTTCAAAGGGGGGTCCCAGCAGAAGGATGTGGTCAAGGAGGCACTCATGCAAAATCACATTGCCCATATACTTCACTCACCTTAGGATTATTTTTCTTAATTCCTCCCTACTCACTAGCCAGGGAAGAAGAATGAGCATTGGTAAATTTGGGTTCCACTTATTTGAAAGTTAAAAGCTTTGCATTCAGAAGAGATGAAGCCAGCAGATTAGAAGCCATATGCAGTTGAAGGACATAGTAAAGGATTCATTGCCAATTCCACAAGGAATTCTACCTTCCTTTCTGTTTCATTGCACGAGAGAAAAACATCCCAATTTATGCCTTTATGCCTCAGTTGCTACTTATTGGCTGTATTTCCTACCTTTTTGCTCCTAATCTTTTTTCCTCTGAAACTAATATTAAAATCTGGCATTAATTTTGCTAAAGTAAATATGTGATGATACAAACATTTCTATTAATTTTTACTGCTGAGTAACTATCATATTCCATTCATAATTTTTTTTTAATTTCTCTATGTACTGGCTCATCAAACATGGTTTCAGCTGGGTTTTACAGTGAGGATAAATTATTTTCCTTATATTTTTAAATACTGATTCACAAAACATCTCTAAAGGTCAGTAATAATAGTAGAGTATTTCCACATCATGTGGAATACCTTTCAGCTTTTGTTTTCTTGCTCTTTGTCCTCGCAATTTTTTATATTTCCTTCATTTAGTCTTCAGCAGGTTGGAGGTTTGCTTTGAATTATTTTCTTGGTCCATCTGCTTAGTTCGTGTGCATGCCCTAGTTTTTTAATGTATGGTTTAATTTATGTGGGGATCACACACTATGGAATACTTTCCTTTCTAATGCTGAGAAATGGAAAAGACTGTTGAATTCAGTGATTCAGGCAGTGGTCAGGCATGGCTGTCCTGCCTATGAAGGCTTTGGACTTCTGATGTTTCAAATTATGGACCTTTTAAAAGAAGGAAATCATGCATTCTTTCAAACAGTGGAAAACAGAATATAAGTTATTCTTTTATGAATAAATATTAATATATTTTACTTACCAAATTGAGGAAATAGATAATTTAGATATAAAATAAAAAAGCAAGTAAAATGTTGCAATAATTATGGATTTTTGCAATTCAAGATGCTACATATTTGCAGAAAGATCTGTTTTTTTATTATTTCTGGCCTTCATAATGCAGTGTCTTTCTCATGTAAAATTGTTCATTTGTACAACAATTTGACAATTGTACAACATTGCTGCAGGACATTGCCACTGTAGTATAGTAAATAAGGAGTTCTAAATAATGTGAACATGGATCTCCTTGTTCAGGCAGGCTGCTTATGCTAAGCTGAGTTATGGTACCTTCACTGATGCTCTTGACCTTGATCACATCACCTTGACTTCTGTCAGCTGTTGCCTTTCATGGTTCTAGACTCTTTCATTCCTTCTGTGTCTCAGATTGCTTTTTAGCGGTTCATTTAGTACTTAGGCGTGGTTCCTTTCTCCTCTTCACCCTTTCCATTCCTCCTTTTTACCCATTACTGATTTCTGGCCCCAACTCAATTTCAAACTTGTGTTTATACACGAGTTTTAAATCTACCTTTCCACCTCTAATCTTTCTTCTTGTCCTGTCTCCCACATCTCATTATATTGCTATTTATTATGTAAACACAAAACTCATATCAAATTACTCAATGCTTTTACTTGAAACTTCATATTGTGTCAGAGTTGGCAGTGTCATCATATTTGTCCTTGTCAGGATCATCTGTTAACAGCAGTTGTGGCTTTTCACTGATTTGGGCCCTGAACATGCAGGATGTTGTTAAAGACAAACAAAGGCAATGCAGGTGTGGATTAATTGTACAAAGCTCTAATTGTGAAGTACCTGGGATACACATTCTCATGAGCAGCAAAGCATTCTTCCATAACGAGTGTCACTGAGGGCTTTGGGCTCAGTCTGTATATGTAAGACAGGAGTGGCACAAAGGAGTATCCTGTCATTTTCAGGTGACAGATACAATCTCATTCTGCCAATCCATCTTTAGGAATCTTTACTGTTTTCTTAAAGAGTCCGAAAGCAGGAGCTGGGAGGCCAGAGGATGAAGTGAGTCTGCAGAGTTATTTGAGTTGTAGTTTCTCTGGGCTGTGTTGGATTGTGGAATTGCCTGGGGTTGTCTTCCTGCAAACACTCCATACCAGGGTAGTGAAATGCGTCCTTGAAGGACCATGCTGTGGGTATGGAAGGCAAGAGTCTCCTGAAGTGTTGGTACTGCACTGCTCCTTCTGTCAGATAAGTTTTGCTCGGCCCTGGGTCTTTTACCTAAAAGGAGAGAATAGGAGGGGAATGAAACTTTTTGTAGCCCTTCTACAAAGAAGAGTATTCTAGCACCTGCAATGGCCATGGTATCAAGATGAAGATTGCTGTGCTTCTACCCAAACCTTTCTGTAAGTTGCAGCAGATTTCTCTGGTTTTGAATGTTTCCCAAACCATTTTTAAGTTCAAAACTGTATGTAACACAGAGGCTGGTGTGGTCTTCTAGGGGCCAGTAGTAGCCTGAGTTCCTTGGTACACAGGGGTAACAGAAGTCCTGCAGGAGCAGAGCGTTGCTGGACGCTTCCTGGCAGCAGTGCCAGGCTCAGGCTGGCCTCACCTCTGCAGAAAATAAGGTTGTCATTCTCGAGGATTGGATGCAGAATTGTGTTTGCAGGTCACAGAAATTTGTTTTGAAAGCATCAGTCGGCAGTAAGTAACAGCACGTTTGAGTTTATTTAGGATGTTTTCTCTCTTTATCTTTCTTTTGATGTTACAGGAAATATTCAGGAAGTCATTTTGCAAGAACGCTTGGAAAAAGAAGATGAAATCCTGGTTTCCTTGGCTGGTTTGAAGCAGGTATTACTATTGCATAGCTTAACCTTCTTGTGCCCTTCAAAGCTATTAATCCTTTCTCCTTTTTTTCTCCTATTTATTCTTTTTGTATACTGCTATTTTGTCTTCTTGTAGCTGTTTTACTAGTGCATCAAACCTTGTGGTGTATTTTTATTTGTAACAATAAAACTCAGCTATAAAGAGTTCAAACAATTTGCACAGTATTTGCTCCTGTGGAAGTTTTGGAGGCCTCAGATCAAAACTAAAGGGCAACACCAAGTGCTGGACTTAAGCCATGCTATCATTTTTCTTAATGCCAAATGTACTTGCTAAACAAACAACTATGCCTGTGTCCCCATTATTTCATTGTGACAACACTTGAATATCTTGAATTAAATGAAAAAATACTACATACATAAAATGAGAATGCTGCTGAGCATCTGTAGCTCTGATTATACTGCCCTCTGCTCCCTCAAAATACATTTTATGAAGAGCAATGTGTCATATGTTAAATCTATAATGAGGCAGGGAGTAATCTTAACAGTTTTATTCTTTTTAGATTTCCTGGATAGTTGTTCTCCAGACTCTAATAGAAACCACATTTCACTGTTATTTCTATCTTCAGCCGATATAGGTCTGAATATTGACTTGCTTCCTATCTTTTCAAAGCAAATATTTTGTGGAAATGGTGTATGAAAGCAGTCTGCACAGAGCTTTAGAAAATGTAGAGTTCCTCCCAGTTTTTAGCTTACATCCTTTCCTTTCCTATTCAACAACAGATCAAGGATATCCTGAAAGGTTCATTGCGTTTCAACCAGAGCCAGCTGGAAGCTGAAGAAAATGAGCAAATTACTATTGCTGATGACCATTACTGTTCCAATAATCAGAACAAGGCGGCAGGTGATGTTCTAAAGGGACCTGTCATGACAAAGCAACAGTTCATCTCAGGACAACAGGTAAAATAAAAACATCTCAAGCAGGCCATTGATGGCCTTCCATTTTTTGGAGATTTCCTCTAGCATGTCCAGACATTATGTGGGACACACCAGCATTCCTGGTCCATATGAAGAGTGGGTTAAAAGTGTATCTCTAGCTACTGCCCTGCTCTGATTAATTATTTTTATTGTAGCCTTACGCTCCACACGCAGATATTTAAGTCTAAGTGTTAGGCATTTGAGGGGAGTTCAACACTGTTGAATCACAGAATCACAGATTAATTTCCTACAAAAAAAAAGTAAAAATTGCAGGTAAATGTTCCCATACCAAATGTTCCCACATGATTATTCTCATTGTCCTTGTCCTCCAGGATCCCATTATGTAAGAGCTGATTAACTGCATTGCAGTGTATTCATGGCCTGTGCCAAAAAGGAAATAGCAAGGAGGTTGCTTTTACCTTCTACTTCATTGTATCGACTTTCTCCTTGAATCTGTAAACAATGTTTTCACATACAAAGCATACAGTCATAGGAAAGGTTCATAGACAAAGGGCCCTCTCTGTCTAAGCCTCAGTCCAACCCAAACGTGATCTTAAAAATAAGTACTTTTGTGCCTGCTCATTTCTATGTTGGAGTTCTATGAAGTCTGCCATCCTGCTGCTGATACTCACACTCATAAATCAGTGGCAGCATTATCACCTCAAAGTCTGAGTCTGCTGTCAGTTCACTTTTGACAAGTTTACTTAGGAACTACAGGAAATATTTATTCATTTTCAAGTAATGACACAGGGTCATTTTGATTTATTACACACAATCCCCCTGAGTTAGAACATTCTATGTTAAAAAAATATCTTATAATTGTCTTTTGGTATTAGAGGCAATACCGAGATTTATTTTTTTATACTCAGTAATGGTGAAGAGCAAAGCTTTGCTAGAGAGTTTTCATTTCTTGCTTAGCTGTTGTCATTACAATCACTACTTTCTGCCATAATAAAGGCATAGGTTAAACTGATACAGCTTATTGGACTGTTCGTATTTTTGCCCTTGATCTCCTAGCTTTTTCTATGACATACTTTTTGTTTTCTTTCCAAAATGGTAATGTTTTTTGATGATTTTTTACTTCTAGAAACTAGAAGGTAGAATGCCACATAACATGGCAGCAAGCTGTGTGTGGTGTGGGTATGTGGGTGTGTGTGAGCAGACCCTACAGATGCTGGAGAAGCCCTTACTCAGAGTCTGGTCTAAACCACGTGTCCTGGATGTGCTGGGACTCCTTGGGTATTGAGAGAGTACAGCTGAAGCCTGCTCTGCACAGATTTCTCTCCAGTGCAGATTTTCAGGGCAATGTACAATGAGGTCTGGGCTTATCCCAGTGTGTAGTCAGGGTATATACATCCAGCCCCAGGAACTGAGTGGCATCCATGACCCACAATTTCAAGGCTGCTCATAAGTCAACTATGAGCAACATGAGTAGAGGTTGTACAAGCTGAGCTGCTGCAGAGCATTAATGAGGCATTTGCACTGCATGGTTTATGTTTGGAGGTGCAGCACATCCATATGGATTAGCCTCCTCTCCTCTTATCTTTGGGAACTTCCAATTATGATAATGAGCAACAGCACCTCTGACGGAAAGAAAAATATTAGTGTTAGAAATGGTACTCCAAGAGGACTGGTGGTATCCTTAGTTAGTTGATTAGGGATAGTTTGTCTGTCTGTCTAACTAGCCCCTAGTTAGTCTGTGCTGTTTCCAAGCCCTTCATCTTTAACCACCATGCATAAAATCAAACAAAAAGAGGAGGGCTTTGGATCCCTTTTAATAAAATACAGAACAATAAAAATGTGGAATAGTGGAGTGTGATATTAGACTGTTAATTGATGAGCTCAGTTGTCAGCCCAAACCAGGCCACAGCCCAGGTTTTTAGCTCTGCTGAGGAAAGGGGGGCTGCACTGATGCCCTGGGTCATGCTGGGAGTACTCACAGAGAGCTGCAGGGGGATTAAAAAACAACCACTTCTAGCTATTTTAATGCATTTCTTGCTAAATAAATTTCTATTCTATTTGCATTTTCCGTGACTTTGGTAATGCCTGTAATTCTGTTTGGTGTGATTTGTACTGTAGAGATTATTCTTTGCTGGAGTTATAGGGTTATTTTCTAGAACAGCTGAAACAGTTATAGGTGTAGCTATTTTATAAATGAGATTAAAATCTGGTCTTTTGAGCCTGGCTGTTATATAAGTATAAATTATTTATCATCTTAGCTTTTTTTTAAAAGTGTTCTTCCTCTTTTTTGTATCAAAATCCCTTTCTGCAAAATGAGGATAAGGGTATAGCCCCTTTTTAGAAAGGAAAGCGTCAAAATTAAAAATGCAAAAAAAAAATTAAGATAAAGGCTAAAAGGAATCAAGCATTTTTTGGAATGTTTGGCTTTGGTAGCAGCATGCAGTTGACAAACAGAAGGCTTCTGTTGCTAAATAATGAATGATAATTAACACATTATCTTGCCTTTATGTCTGTTCAAAGAAGGAGGCAAAATGAGCTGCTGTTCTTCTAAGCTTTCTTGATTTGTATCCTTGCAGTTAGTTTTAACTCATTCACAGTGTGAAGGCAAATGAAATAAGCCTGGTCCTAGTAGCTGATATTCATCAGGAAAAATTGTTTGGAGAAGCCATATGGCAACGGGCGTAAGGTTGTTAACTTTCAAAGCTACTGGAAGTATAATTCTGTCATTTTTCATTTATTCAGTAGTGGCAGCAGATGGGAGAAAACATGTTTCACGTCAGCGTGAGTTTCCTGAAACAGAAACAGGCGAAAGAAGAAGGAAGGAGGTATTTTACCTCTGGAAATATCAGTTCCAAAATACCAGTGTATGCTAGGGATAGGCAAACATTTACAGGCAGCTCTTTTATAGGATTTTGAGGGTCAATATCTCTGCTTTTCTGCTTCTCTGTTACTTCAATGAGCTATAGGTCTCCTTAACCAAACCAAAAAGTGTGGGTGGCGTGAAGAGTAGTGTTGAGAAGCTCAACAGTTACAACAAGAAACTGGGATGAGTGGTTTTCTTTCCTTTATTAAAGAGCAGGATGCTTTTTCAACTGCACTAGAACACACTCTTGAAAGCAGAATTTAGGAAACTGGGGAGTGCCAGAAACAAAAATACTGATCTTGCTGGGCGAGTGTTTAACTAAGTAAGATCTGTGTCACCCTACGCAAGGTGGAGGTGTGAGGGCTGTGAGGACTGAAATAAAGAATTCTTGATAGCTTGGAATAAAAAAGTGTATAATTTTGAAAAATGAGGCAGTACTGCATTCCCTGAGAGCTTTTAAATAGAAGTGTGGAAAGTGGCCAGGTGAATTATGTGGCAGTGGTTGTTTAGAGGAATGTATATTTCTGTTGTACAGGGCAGGGGGATGGGAACAAAGTTCTGAAACTTTGACTGTGGCATTTAGAGCTCCCAAAAAAGTATCAATACAAGCTGGAGGAATAGGGATTGAGACCAACCCTTCTGGAGAAGGACTGGGGGGGAATACTAGTGGATGAGAGGCTGGACATTTCCCAAATGGGCACTTGAGCCCAGAAATCCATCTGTACCCTGGGCTGCATCCAAAGCAGTGTGGCCAGCAGATTCAGAGTGGGGATTCTGCCCCCTCTGCTCCCCTCTGGTGAGACTCCACCTGGAGCACTGCATCCAGCTCTGGAGTCCCCAGCACAGAAAGGACATGGGCCTGTTGGAGCAAGTCCAGAGCAGTGTGACAAAGATCATTAGAGGGCTGGAACACCTCTCCTATGAAGACAGCCCGAGAGAGTTGGTGATTTTTCGCCTGGAGAAGAGAAGGCTTCAGGGAGACCTAGTAATTGTGGCTGTTCAGTACTGAAAGGGGGGCTTAAAACAGAGATGGAAACAAATTTCTTACCAGGGCCTGTTGCAATAGGACAAGGGGCAATGATTTTTAACTGAAAGAGGGTTGGTTTAGATTAGATCTGAGGAAGAAATTTTTTAACGATGAGGAGGGTGTGATACACTGGGACAGGTTTCCCGGAGAGGTGGTGGGTGCCCTATCCCTGGAAACATTGATGGTCCAATTGGACAGGGCTCTCAGCAACCTGCTCTAGTTGAAGATGTCCCTGTGTCTCGCCGTGGGAGTTGGACTATGTGACCTTTAAAGGTCTTTCCAACCCAAACTATGCTGTGATTCTGTGTTGCTGGAGCAGAGCCAGGGTTGTGTGCTGCCTGTGTCCTCAGCCCCCTGGTGATGGCAGCTGACTCACTGACAGCTCATGAAGACAGCATTTCAAACAGACAAGATGAAAGCAAAAGGCTAATTACTAACAAATGATGCCTCAGCTCAGAAGTGTTTAAACAGTGAAGTGTCTCTCCTTGTTGGATAGAACTCTGTGGTTTTAACTTCATGGAAACTGCTTGAAGTTTCTGACATTTGAACTACTCTGGTTCTGCATGTATCAGGAGGGTTGGAGATCAATTTTGGTAACACTCAGAAGAGGCTAGTTGTTGATCTTTCTAAAACAAATCTGCTGTGTTTTGTATGAATTTCATTAAGTCTTCTGTGAAAACAGAGTTACTACCAAAAATAATAGATGTCAATTTCTATCAATGTGACGACTGTCTTACATTGGGACAGGTAAAATTTTGGACTCAAGATACTTCCATTTGAATTATAAAGTGGTAAAATTAGTTCATTACAAAACAGAATATTATATGTTATTAAACCTATTGTAATATTAATAACATAATATTATTATACCTGCATACTTGTAGATGACATACAAAAATTATAAATTATGAGAGCAGGATATTTCAGAATTTACTAGAAAGGGAGATATTTGAAGCCTTATTAATATAAATTTGGGCACAATTCTGTATTTGAATATATTTTCCCATTCAGCTGAGATTTATCTTCATTGTGACTTCTAACAATTTGTAATGAGCATGCAAATGACAACCAAACTTCCAGCTCCCTCATTTCATCTTACAGTCCTTCATAATCACAGGTGGGTTTTGCCTCCTGAGCTACAAGAACATTCTGATCTACAATCAGTAGTCAAAACAAGAAAGTCATTTTCACCTGTAATGATACATTTTGCAAAAGAAATTTTGCTGGTGGTCGTGGATTCTGTAACTGCAGTTGTGGCTTACTCATGCTTGTGGTACTCCAATTTTATATACCAGGATGTAGGTTTGCCTTTATCTCATTCAGATTATTCCTGATTTTTCTTTTCTATAACTGCTTGGTTTTTGGTTTTTTTTTTTTTCCTTTTTGTAATACTTATAATCTCTTTTCCTCCCAGAATGAATTTTTTTTCTTTTTTTTCTTTTTTTTTCTTTTTCTTCTTTTTTTATTTTTTGTGGAAGGGTCACAGCTGAAGGGCTTGTATTGCCACAAGTGTGGCTGTACACATTTCCCAGTGCTTTTCCTTTTTCTCAGTCTTGCATTTGTGTTATCAAATATATTGGTTTCAGCATCACACCGCTTCAGGATGCTTGTACCTGCAGGCTGTTTGGCAGGTTGCATTATTACTCTGAAAAAAACCTGTGTGGAAGCAACCAAGAAAGCAGTCATGTTCTTGCCAGAGGAACATAGCACTAGACAGGAGCTGAGTGCAGCTCTTGCAGCAGGAGACAAAGTGTCGTCCATTTGGGTTGCAACCAAGCTAAAAGGCTGCCAGTTGTCAACAAGTGAGAAATCCCACTCTACTGTGTATGGCAGTCTCCCTTGCTAATTGCATATAGCTCTGATTGGAAAAGCTGGGAATCTGTGTGGCTAGTATAATGGAATTTAAGATTGAGGCTTCATAATTTTCTGATGCACTAATGCATGGTCTTGAGCTACTACCTAAGTGCTCAGGGACGCACATTTCCCAAGATCTAACCAGACAGAATTGGGATTCCCAGACCCTCTTTTTCTGGAAGAGTTAGGAAATAGTCAACAACACTAACCCTGGAAGCTCTGGCAGCCCTGATTTTTTGAACCAAACTGGTGCACACTAAACCAGGTCTATAGGTGGTTTAGATTTCACAAGTCAGGGTTTTTCTAGGAAATTCTATTTCAAACCATTCTCCTGACAAGCTCCAACATGCTATTGTACATGCAAACCAGCAAAAAATTTCTCAAAACCACTTCACTAAATACTACAGAAACCCACTGTAATTGCTGAAAGTCTTGACTATAATGTATGTGTGTGATACTTGGCTGCTGTGGTCACCACCTGTATGCACTGTGATGATGAGACAGGTAAGACTGTTAGACCAAAAAAAGTATTTTTAGAGTGTTACATTTTATGCTTTTTTAAATTAACTCAGTTGGTCAGAGCGTGGTGCTAATATGCCAAGGCTGTGGGTTGATCTCTGTGGGAGCTGTTCACTTAAGAGCTGGGCTCGATGATCCTTGTGAGTCCCTTCCAGCTCAGAATATTCTGTGATTCTGTGAAATAACAAATGATGTCATCCAAAGTTAATATCCACTTTATTTTTCACTTTATTTAGTCATTGCCACTTTTGGATAATAATTTTTTTGTCTGATATGTCTGACATGCTTCATAAGCCTCGTTATGTGATGATGCTGGTGCTCACTTCAAGTCTTCTCTGTGCCGTTGTTTCACAGACTACAACTGATGCGAGCACTAGTGAGAGCAAGAGTGCTGATGACTATATTATGGTTTCCAAAGAAGAGGAGAGAAGTAAAAGCGCTGCTCCAGAGCCAGTGCAGCCCCTTCAGGCACACAAGGAGGCAGCTGTGAAGGCAGAAGCTCCATCTCGTTCCTCTTTGATATTTTCCGACCCTCTGATGGGTTCCATTTCAGCCTCCTCCAGCAACCTCAGCTCCAGCCCTGATGATGACAGTAGTAATAACAGCAAAGATTCTGACTTTGCTATTGTCAGCCCACTGGACATCTAAGGAAACAGGTTGGGAGAGTTTGGGAAATCTGTCATTACAACTCAGCTCTAATTTCTGTGATTTCACGGGTTGGATAGTTCTTTGGATTACAAGGACAGAAAATAGATAAAGGTAGACCATTTCAGCTGCCAAAAGCCTAAATTAAAATAAAAAGGCAAGCAAACAAAAAAAGACATAGATTTGCTACTTTTAAAAAATAATATATACATTTTAATAACTGCCTTAAATAAAGACCCAGTAAAACCCAGTTCTAATATACAGTTATTATTAATTATGCTGTTACCCTAAGTAGGAGCTTTGTTACTATAGAAGTGATGCCTTCCCAAAGCATAGAGTAGTATATGCTAGGTACCATAATGAAAATGTGCGGATACCTGACATCAGACCTGATGCAGGAAAGACAGGCTAGATTTAATAATGTCCTTTTACAAAATGTGCTTGACTGGGTTTTCTGTGTAGGAAAGGGTACTGTTTCTTCAGAGACTGTGATTAGAGAAGTAGGGAATGAGTATCAAAAAGATTAAAAGCATCATCCTGGTAGGAAGTTTGTTCTCCCTTGAGGAATCCTAGTTTCTTAATTTTCATCCTGCAATAGCCTGAGGTGTGTTCAGGGCAGAGGTTTGTGTAGTTGTTCCTCAGTGCTTTCAGGAGACGATGTGACAAGCTCCTTGAGAATGGGGACCTACACAACAGAGCCTTATTTGCCTTTCTCTGCTTTTCCCCCTTGAGAGTTCCCAGTTCAACACTTTCCTTCTTTATCTTTGTCTACTTTTACTTCCCCTGGCATGTTTTTTTTAATTTTGCTCAGACTACCGCAGTCAAGAAGTAGGTGCAAGGGAAATAACAGTATTTCATAATGTAGACCTGAGCTGGTTGAACTAAAGCTAGCCCAAGTATGATAACTTACCAGGGAAGGTTGCAAAGTGAAATGAAATGTTCATAATTAAAAGCACTTTATGTCTCATTGCTATTATCTTCTATAGACTCTGTTTACATATATTGCTATATGATTTCCATATTTCTAATCACAAGAAACATAATGGTGCAGCAGCGTTAACCAACAGAAAGTTTCTAATTAACTTTGTTACTTGTTCTTCTATGGAAAAGTGTATTTTTTTTCCCATCAAGTCCATAGTACTTTTAATAACAGCTTTCTTCAAGTAGATAAGGGGGGTTTCTGTGCTCTCTGATCCCTGTAACCTCTGTTGGAATTCAGAAAACAACTGGTGGTGAGTAAACCACTCCTCTTGCAGGACCTACACGGAGTTAGCTTGAGGAAGGAATGTTAATATGTCACACTGTCACAGCAGCAAAAAAAAGCATCATTTGCTTTTAAGATGCATATACATTATACCATGCAACAACTTCCTATTTGCATGGCAAAGCTTGTGTTTGTTCAAAGTTATGAAATTGTAGTTATTTGCTGCGTAGTCTGTAATTGTAAATGAAGTCCTGTATCCCAAAGATGAGGTGACATGTAATTTGCTGGTCTTAGATTTTACAAGGTCTGTGTCGGTGGCTGAACTGAAGAGTTAATTGTCATGCAATTACGTGGTAGCTGCCATCCTTACATGTTCAAAAGCCACCATGTAGTTCTTCAGAGATTATTTGTGCCTTGTAAAATGTTAAAATACTAGAATGTTATGAGCGGGCATAGCATCATGCCTCTCTGCAACAGAGTGATGCAGTCAGGTGACTGTTTAGATGAAAGATCTTAAATGCATAACATTTTGGAGAGGTGTTTATTTTAAGCTTCATAAAAGATCGCTTTGGAATTCAGCATGCATGTGCCTGTCTCCAGTTTATTTTATTACCCTGAGTTTGCATGAATGCCAGGGAATGGGGTGACTGATTGATTTATTTAAGCCTTTCAAGCTTTTCTAACTTTAACCTATACAGCAAGGCTTGTGGCACCATCAGCAAAGGGTGGCTGTTGAAGAAGTACCTGTGGAAAGAGGGAAGAAATATTCTGGGGACAGAGAGAAAAGTTTTATATTCTGTGATACATAAACATTCAAAGATTCCAGTAGCTTGGCAGGAGAAAATGTTTTTACTTCTTTTTTATTTTTTTAAGCATCAGTCTTTTGATTTCTATTCTAGTGGGTTGTTTCAGGGATCACATTGCTATTTTCTTGAACAGTCTCATTGCCAATGGAAGAGTGTGATTTGTACAGGTTTTTTTATTTTTGTAAATTAGTTGTATCTTTAATGTTGCATATTTTAAAACAGTAGTTTATGAAGACTTGGGGAGTTTCTAAGAATCAGTGAATACCGATAAACTGAATGCGTATCATGCCATGGGATATGATAAAAATCTCCAAAAGCAGAGAGACAATTATACAAATAAGATCAGAGTAACTCCAGTAAATTAATCTGGTTTGGTTGTACCATGTCCTTTCACATCTTAAATATGTTGTCTCTGATATTTGATCATAGTGCAGAGATAATGAAAAGTATTTTAGTATATTCATTAAGTTAGAAACTTGTAAGTTAGAAAAAACATCAAATCATCACCCTGTTTTGTGTTATGTTAAGAATATAGTGAAAGAGAAATTGCCATTTAAAATACAAGATTATTAATTTTCTCTGGAAATGACCTGCTCATAATGTTCACGGATAACAGTAATTGGATAGAAAAATCATTAGCATTGCAAATTGCTGATGCAGCGTTAAGATTGCCGATCTGAGACTGTTTTACTGTATTTACTTTATAAAGTAATAAATATTTATTACTTTAAAGTCTCTTGCATGTCATGTCAGTTGTATGTTCTGCAGAAAGGCAGCATCATATTTTGACTGGGTATTGATTTAGTCATGGAGCTTTGTATCTTTACTCTGGAAGAACATTTAGCCTGCTTTATTAAAGAAAGAATTAACAAACTTTTTGGGTTGTGCTTGTGCTGTTTTCTCAAAAAAGAGGGAAAGCTTTTTGACTAGAATACTGGAAGTATCATTTCTGAGAACTAGGATGATGAAAACTTTAAAACTATCTATATAAGCACAAAAACTGATTGTTACTTTAATCAGATTTTATGTATGTGATCCAGGGAATAAAACTGGATGTCATTTATCTCAACTAAACAATATAGAATATTTCCTGTTTTATGAAATTTCCTGTATCTGAAAATGAATCAGTATTTACCATGACATAATTTGTCTGTAATTTCATGAAGCTCAGTATAGTGTCATCATTGTGTCTCAATGACAGTGCCAGTATCTGTACAGTACATTTCTGAGTCTCTATACTTGAATTCACATTCCTAACTCATGGTTCTCCAGTATGTTCTCATTAAATGGCATAGAGGCAACTGTTTAAAAGATTACATTTCAGATTTAAGGTGTACTTGTGCCTGACTTGTGCCTGCAACGTCATCTGTTCAAATACATCCTAACATGAACAGATTTTCAAATTCTTGGTGTCGGCCCTTAAATAATACTTTTCATTTTGTGCTGCATGTGTTGGTCTAGAATGAATTATTCTAATGATTTATTAGACTTGAAAAGGTGCAATTTCATAAAATAAACTTCATTTGGCTACAGAATAGTAATTACACTGTCTTGTAATCTGTGCTGTTCTTTTGAGAGTTATTATATACAGTCTGTGCATAGTGTTTGCTGTGTCCCCCAGTCTGCCAGACTCTGGCTTTAGTAGCTAAATTTAGAGATGAAAAAGCATGAAAAAAGGTTGTTAGAGTAACAGCAACTTGAAGCATGCACACAGGCAACTTGCTTTCCTGCTTCTCACAACTTACTTAACCACTGAAATGGTAAGGGAGGTTTTAGGTATGTGGGAGGATCTGCAAGAGGCAAAGTGCACAACCCTAGAAACAGACAATGAGCTGGAAGGGTTGCAGTTGGAGACTCTGAAACGATGGGTTCTTTAGGGCAGGAACCATCTTTTTCTTTGATGTTGTACTACACAAACACTGTTAAAATTAGAATAACAATAATAATAATACACTCATTATTTCACCCCATTTTGCTCTTTCAAACTGCAAACTAGATTTAATCCAGTAACAGTAACTCAGATGATAGCAGTACTGTGGGAGCAGCAGAATCTGGTCCTACACTGCTGAAATAAGTGCAGATGAGGAACAGTTGTTTAAATAAATTAATTAAAACCAAAGAAACCTCACACCACAAACAGGACTATAATATTGCCAAATACAAAAAAAAAAAAAAAAAAAAAAAACTGTATTTCTTTCTAGATATATACAAATTATAAGAGGTATTTTCCAAACTGTGCTTCAGATAGCACTTATGTAACTTGTTTGACTATGCCAGGTAGGTTTGTGCAAACCTATCTTTGTTTTTAACTTGTAAAAGCCTAGCTTATGCCAGGATGTGGGAACTATTAAAATATATCAGCTGCAGAGAGAAGACCTTGTGGTTCCATTTTCTGTGAATGGTAAGAATTTGATCCTTCAAATCCTGCTGTTTTAACACTTTCACTGTCTGCCGAGGTAACAACGTGAAAAACCCTGTAATCATTTCCAGAGACCTGATGGGAGCTCCACTGCTTAAGGCATCACATGCAGTTGCAGAGCTTTGGGCTGAGAAGCTTTTCACAGCTTTGCCTTTGACTGTGGGCTTTGGGGACTGCAGCAAAACCAGGTTTGTCTGAATTTTTAACTCATACAAAGATGCATTTGAAGATTTTACAAATTATCATGTCAGTATTTGAGACTTTTTGAAATATAAATGCTACATGGTTTTGAGACGGAGGAATAGTTGTCAAAATATCTTGATTGCCCACCTGCTGTGTTAATTGAATTCAGTGGATGGGGAATATAGCAGCATTTCCAGAGCATCATTAAACTGCCCTTTTAAATAAGAGTATACCAGGCAAACAGATATTAGAAGGCAGATTGTCAGTGGTGTCATATAGCTTTCTGGATAATATATATATCTCTGCAATAGTCAGGAACATGCATAATTTCTGTCCACAAATGGAGGGGCTTGCAACATTCTGGAACATGTGGCAGAAAATGTAAGTGAACATCAGCCTGTTTATAGAAACATTTTTAAAGCTTCAAGGATTAGAATATGCCAAAACAATTTTTAAAATGTAAAATAAATGCACACAAAGATTATTTAGGCTTGCAAAAATTATCAGGTCTCAAAAAAGTTTCAATTAGTTTAGAGAAGTTTGATGGAACTCCAGGTTATAGCGCAGGGTGACTGACAGAAGCACCTATAGGAGTTTTGGACTGCAATGAACTTCTTGTGCTTCAGACTTGGAACTTTCAAATTCTGGAGAACATTAATTCCAGTATGTAAGCAATGAATTGCACATGTTTACTAAGTTGCAAAGAAGTCATGATGGGGGAATTCCTCAGCAGACCCTCTTTCCAAACTTCTTTTGTTCTCATTTCCCACAGTCAAGCCCATCTGACAATTTTGTGGTACCCATAAAAACTTCAGCTGTTTCATCTTCTTGAATAACTGAATTCTCAGTCCCTGTGATCAAAGTTAGCTGTTAATCATCTCAGGACTCTAATTCCCTGTGCCTGCAGCCTGGCCACCAGCCCAACCAGTGTGCTTCTTGTTCTCATGTAAAATCTGAAATCTTATGAAAATCTCACAATACTTCTACAGCAGGTGGTATCCATATTCAGTCCTCATGACTTCCCTGTGGTAAACTTTATTGTAAGTTTTATTGCCTGATATTTTCTCTAGCCATATTTCTGTTGTAATTCTTACAATCAAGAAAAAAACAGAAGAATATCTTGGCTTCACTCAAAAATACTTGGCTTTTTCTTTTCTGCCTCTACTGGCAAAGTCTCTTTGCTGAGAATTTTTGGTTCTGCTTCTTGTAAAACAGTCTATGTGTATTTATACTGCTTGTGGGGTAAAGTTCTGATATATGTTCTCTTTAAAAATGCTGAAACAAAACGCTGATTTCTCCAAACTTTTTCTCATAATAAAAGGGGCTTGAGTTAAGCATAAACTTAAAAAAAAAAAACTGTGAAGAGGAATAGTGTCTGTTTTCAATTTCTAGAAAACATCATCTTCTAGTAAACACACTGGAGGGCAAATAATGCACTCTACCAAACTATACCATTTTCTTTAAAAAAAAAAAAATTCCCTGTCCCACCTGATGAAACCATGGAGAGGGAGAACTCTGTTTGGGGCAGGGTGCTCCTGGGCAGAGGGGAAGGTGGCCCATGGTTGTGCTTGGAGGAAATGTGGGGCACCCAAGGCCATGCCACACTGACCTGTGTTCCCATGCATAGGAACACCCATCCTTGTGCAGGGAACACAGGCTGAAGTGTTGCTGGACAGATGGAGCATCAGAAGATGAAAATTAGTGTGTTTTACCTTCCATGGATCTTTAAGCTTCAGAGGAAATAAAAACGGGAAAGCAATTGCAAGCATCATTAACTGTGCTGGCATTGCAGTCACTGAAATGTGCTTTCCTCAGTGTTTTCTTTCTGTGGGATGCAAATTTTGCATTGTAGAGGGGCTTATAAAGAGCAAATAAAAATCTCTTTTTTCATATTCTGACATTTTTGCTGTATGTGAATATTATGAGATGTTGTTATTATTGGTGTATCTCCACATAGAGATCGCAGCAACTTCCCTCCTTCTCTCTCCTCCCTATATCAAACATTCTGAAGAAAGCCAAAGAAAAGAGAGAGACACAGAGCATCTTTAAAATTCTTGTAATCTAAGTGCTGAGTTTTTATGTGATGGTGTTAGTATGCTTGGTAGCTTGCACTGAGTAGAAAACCAATGTCTATTAAAACATGCTGGAGAGAGAAAAGTGTCTACAATTTTTCATCTATGTGAGCACTATGTGTTTTGCCAGTGCTTGTTAAGTTGCATCTGGCCTTACTGGAGGAAGTTATATCATTAATATACCTTCTGCAGATTTGAGGGGTTTTTTTGAAAAAAATTAGTACTTGCTTTTGCATATAAGATTTCTTCCTGTTTTCTAAAATCTTCATTCTCTGAAAATACCCTTTTGCTGTATTGACATATAAGATATGCTAAGAGTTTATTTTTCTTCCTCACCATCCTCTGTCTTTTGTCTGCACCCTGGCCTGTACACAACCTGCAGACCCATCTCATCTCCCCATCTCTGCCTTCCCTTCCCCAGGTTGGGATTTAGGAGAGATCCAGTTGCAAATCATTTGGGGAAAACTGCACCAAGAGATGTGAGGCTACAATACAAATTGCAGCCTGACCCAAATGAGCAAGTCACACCTTGCCAGCAAACATTCACTGGTTCTCTGACCTTGCAAAGCCACAAGCACACCCAGAGGTCTTGGGCTGTTGAGCCTGGCCTCTTGTGAAGGCGAAGCATTTGTAGGAAGCAATCTGCATGATAAGTCCATGTACCATTATTTGAGAATAACTGAATCCTTTACCTTCAAAATCAGAAAACATGAGCCTAACCTTCAGGAAGTTTATAAAATGCACAGCAAAGACCTCAAGCACAGAGAAGCAGCCCGAAACTCTCACATTTCATAAGACTGTCAATGCACACTGTGGATGCACCGTGATCAAGATAAAGACACGCACTGGGGACTGGTGATAAAAATATGAACTCCAGTTTCTGCTGCAAAATGCTGATGAGACCAAATAGAGCCATCAGGTAGAAGCAAGGCAAGTTATTCCTTCAGAAAGAAACTGTAAAAGTTTCAAGTATACTATTTTGATACTCTCTAAGAGAAAGGCACCTTCTGGTTCAAAATTATTTCAGTTAGAAACTTTATGTAATCCTTTACGGAAAGTATAAAAGGTGAAAGATATACAAAACTTTTAAAACTAATATATTTCAATTCATGATGTTTTAAAATTCCTTCAGCAATTCACTGGTTTTTGGATGGAGGGGAGCTTATCTTTAGTAAGAAATAAAATCTATATGAGGCAGGTGGGCCTCTGCTGCAGGATGATCCTTGGGAACAGAGCCAGGCAAGTTGAAAACTGAGAGATACTTAAAACAGAAACTGGGGCTTTCCTGCTTACACTCAAAGGCAGGACTGGCATTTTATGGGGCTGGCTCCTGGAGGTAGGTGCTGACCTGAAAAATTCACTCCTCTAGGAGGGCTGGTAAGCAGCACTGTCAGGGACAGCTCATACACTGAGGCAGATGGAGCTGTCTGTCCATCTGTCTCTGTGCATCCTGTACAGTATCAAAACCATTAGCTGTATGATTGGCATTCAGCATATTTTGGATTAAAGACCAGTAGGTTAACCCAAAGTTTCAGCAGTGTGCTGGGAAATCTTCTCTGTAACCTTACCACACTTGCAGGGCCACCATGGGGAGAGGTAAGTCCCCATTTCCAGAGCCTGCAGTGCAGACCCAGCATGCTTGGATCAGATCGCCCTGAGTGTGAATCAGCGCACTTTGACTGATGCCCAGAGCCACAGCAGCTTATTCAGATCAAGGTATGCTTCTGCTGGCCTAGATAACCATGTGCATCCATGGTTCACCACAGGGCTTGGGGTGGCACTGCAAGCCAGCAAGTCAGGGGAATGCAAATGGTCTCCAGAAGCAAAGGCACCACAGGGAAGTTTTGATTTATTTTTGATAAGAGGATCTGTTAAAATTTGAGAGTCTTAGTGAGACTAACAGAGGACTAAGATTATTGAGAGCATTTTTTTTATCACCTACATTGCTGCTCTGATAACTTGGGTAACCTGGGCACTGGGGAGAGCCTCTTCTGCCCTTCCTGCTCCACAGTTCTGTGCTAGCACTTGTTCATCTCTGCTGATGGTGTGTGCCATTCTAAAACACCCATAAGAAATGACAGGTCCTTGTCCTGTCCAAGGTCCCTGGAAATGCTCAGTGCAGACACAGCCCCTAAATACCCCTTGGTCTTCAGACATACCAGACATTGATCACACTTGGACTCGTGGGTCTGGTTGTTGTGCACAGAACATCCGTGCTGCAGGCGTCCTGCTCTCTGCTGGGAGCAGCCACCACAGAGCCCCCGCCAGCCGCAGCCGCTGCTGAATCACGTAGCAAACCCCAGCGAGGGCGGCAGCCGCTCACACTTCTTGGAAGTCCTCGCCTCAGTTCAGGGGAAGTCTCAAAGAGGAATCACAGGCCAGCCAGTGCCTCTGCACTGGGGTGGGGATGGGACGCTTGCCAGCAGCCCTGCACTGAGCTCTAGCAGCGCATGGACAGCAGCGCCTGGCCCTTGCTCACTCCCTCCAATGCTGCACTGATTTTGGGGCTGTGTGGGGCGCTTGGCACCCGTCCTGCAGCACACTCTGTGCCAGACATCCTCCCCAAGCTCTGCTCCCCAGCCCCTCAGCATCACGTGGGCTGGTCTGGGGCTGCTGTGGAGGTAGTGGCAAGTTTACAAAGGCTTTTGGTGTGAGTGGGCACTGAGACTCATACAGGCTGGTGAAGTCTAATTTTCATACATCCATGCATCCTCCAGTTTGGCTACATCTGGAGAGAAAGATTCCCATTTTGCTTGTAATTGGCTTCCTGCTGAAAATCTTCACAGAGCTTTTTCTTGGGACTTGAACCCCTCAGGGGGGTGAAGGGAGGGTGTTGGTGCTCTTCACTTTTTCAGAATCAGGGAAGTGTTGGGGATTATTTTCCTTCTTTTATCTGTGCATAGGCCTTCCTCCTAGGGATAAGCACACTGCCTCTTCAGTGCTGCTCTGTGCCACAGGTGATGGTCACAGGGCTCCAGCAGGCCACTGAGCATGTTCCAGAGAGAGCAAGGGATCACCAGGGATGATGGGAGAAGTCTGCATCTGAACAGGAACAGCCATGGCCCTCGCCCATCCCATGCATTCCTGAAAACCCAGGCTGTGCCATAGCCTCTATCAGCAGGGAGCTGTGCAGCACAGGCTCCACATTTCCCTGTGAACCAGGCTCTTCAATAAGCAGAGCGTGAAGAGCCCCATCACCAAGGGTCCTCTGCCACGCCATGCGTGGGTCAGGCAGTGCCCTGTGGGCTGCCTGTGCCCCACAGCACAACGAATCTGCACTGACCTGAAACAGCATTAAAAATAGATCCCGAGATACAGGCTGGGGAGAGCGGAAAGGCGAAGCATGAGCTCATTGCTGCTGCTGACTTTTGCATTTGAATAGGTTTTTTTAAACAGTAAAGAAGCAGCTAACATCTGGTTAGACTTTTGTTATGGAGTCCATGTTTTAGCACCATAATTACTGTTGCATTCAGAGTTTTCCTGAATTCCCTTATTTTACATCTCATATAGCTTAATGAAAGTGGCTAAGAGATTGAGCTGAAAATGCTTGTGAAATATTGATTAGGAGGATAATTTTAGGAAGGCTTGGTAACTAGAACATTTCATTAAAAGAACTTCTTTTTCTAAAAAATGTTACATAGTGTCTTGTGATTTTGTGACCTACCTTCTCAGCTAAAGATTAAAGATGATTTTTTCAAACTAAAGGTGTTGGAGAGTAAAAGAAACTAACTGTACCATGATAATAATGAAGAGAGGCCTGTGAGAGCAGTGTGAAGGCTGTTGACTTCTAGTTGCCTCGAAACAGATTTACAAACAGCTCAAAGAATAAATTTAAGTACACATGAATAACAAGTGCATTAGTCACATTAGGGCTTAATGAAGTGTTTATGAAAAGCAGCCTTGTAGCGCTGTCCTTCAGAAGTAATTCACTAAGATGGGTCTGATAACATGTTCTGGATTCAATTTGTCCAGTGTTTAGGTCCATTAGGAAGGGAGACAAGGATTGGATACCCAACATTGTTTCAGGATTAACAATCAATTGGAGAAAGTCAGAAATTCTCTGGGAGCATCTGTGCTTTATCAGATTGAACTTCATGTGTTGTAAGTTCATAGAAACCATTAAAATCAAGAGTAGAACCTACACTGAGCTCTGATTTTCACTGAACTTTTGGTAGGAACAGGGCAAGAAATGGGGAGTTGAAGTGAGATTCTGTTCATAACTAAAGGAGGCTGCCAATGGTGATGCAATTGCCTCGGTGCAAGGTAAAGCACTGCCTTTTCTGCCCCACCTTGGACACTTGCCCATGCTGTTTTCCTTCTGTGGACGACCTGTGGCCAGGGAGGCTGAGATTGTAATGCTGCCATCTCTGCCATAATCTCTGTGGTCATTATGGAAACAGGGAACTTGCTGTGCTCCCACCGCAGCTGCATCAAGTTCCTGCAGCTGCCCTAGGGTCATTCAGAGAATTGACGAGTCAAATGCTTCTCCTTGGCTGTTGGAGAAGACCAGTGTGACAGCTCATCAGCAAACCAGATGTCTGAATTCACAGACAGCAGCAGAGCCACACCAAGCAGGAGCAGAAGCTGGTTTGGCTTTGGTTTTGGTGTCATTATGACCCCATGTAATCTGCAAGGGTAGAGCAGGCTCTGCACAGGATGCTGAGGTGGGACCAGAGTTAGCATTTGAACGAATTAGCTGCCTCAATACCACTGAACTGGATATTTGGATTTAATAGCTGAAGTGTTTTGCTGCTTCTGAAAATAGTGCCAGCAGCTTTAAAGTCTTGTCTGAGCTGTTCTGTATGCCCTTTTCCAAGCTCTGGAGGGTATAAATACAGCTCTTCCCTAATGTTGCGTAATGAATACATGTAAAATGGTGTCCTCTGCTGCTGAGGTAATGGGAAGACCCTGCTTTACTTCATATTGATAATTGGAGTAGGTCTATTGATTACAGCATTTCTGAGAACTATAAACTCAGAAAAGAAAGAAGAGTAGTTGGCTGCAGAGGTTAAGTCCAAAGGTGCTATAGATCTATCACTAATGTCACATACTTGTTTGTATTAATGCAAAGAAAAAACTGCAATGGCCTGGATGCTGAGAGCATCATGAATTTTCTCTGGTTTGATTTTCTATGGAATTCAAGATTAAGGCCACGTTTGAAGAATAGCTTGGATCAAATAGGTACATACAACAGAAGTAATCAGATGAGACTGTGTTTGCTACACTGAAAGAAAGTTGCCGCCCCAAAAATCATTCTGTGACTTCAATAACTCTCAGGGCATGGAAATATTGACTGATAGATGCATGACTTCTCCTGAATTATCACTTGCCTATGTGTACTACTGTAAAAAATACAGACACTGCCTAGTTTTTGCCAATGACTGGAAAAATAATTAATGCTCTAGGTTACCTTTGTGGTTTTCAACAATAAAGGCTGGACAAGCTTTATGCTTTCATCAAGGAATAAATCCAGCACAGACAAAAAAGGGTGTTGGATACGTCAGCCTCTGCACTGTTACGTGCCAATTTAGCCAATATCATGTAGTGCAATCTCTCTGCAGCATGAGAAAATGAAAGAATTTAGAGCAGGTTCTTTTCCTCAGAGTCTTTCACAAAGTACATTTCCAGATATTTGCTATTCAACCCATTCTGAAAAAAAGGCAGAAGTAAATCTGTGTTTATGTGGTTTATTATTTCAGGATGTTTATAATTTTTACATAAAAGTGCTGAACTTTATTTGAATTTGCTAGTTCATTTAATTTGTGGGAGAGGAAGGTTCCTGGAAAAAAAAAATTAGTTGTAGAAGTCTGTGCAGAACAAATATGGTATGCTTCATGTTTGAATCTGGAAACCAAGACTTCTCCTTTTAGAAAGTGTGGGAAAGAATACCAACGAACTCTCACACATGGGATGACTTTAAATAATCTTTCTTCATCTGGGAAGCTCTAACATTAACAGAGGACCCAGTATCTTTGGGGAGCATAAGCAGGCCTTTATGGAAGGATGAAGGAGTTTCAGACAAGGATGACCTGTCCAAGATCAAAAACCAAACATTGGTTTGAAACATTTTGGCAGTTGCTGAATTTTAACTTGTTCCCTTTGTATGTAATGAAAACCATCATTAAAACAATAAATAACAAACTTGCAATGTTTATCTGGCCTTAAATAAGATACTGCTATCATGGTATTTGAAAGTCACCATGGTCATAGAGAGGAACTGTTCCTTAAGTTTTGCTTTAAAACGCAAATCCCTCAGTGTGCCTTTGGCAAAGTAAGTTTTGGGAAGAAAAGAACTTACTGTAAAATGCTGACATTTCCAAACTGGTCCTTTAAAATTGTCTTCCTCCATATCTGAACATCTTAGGGAGTGAGATCCCTAATGGACCTACCAGTCTCCTCTTACCTGTCTTCTTACAGTAAAAGACAGAACTCAGCACTGGGCACAAATATTACTCTGTTGGCATTGATTTACACTTCTTTTGAGGAGTGGAAGGAATGGGAAGACATCTTTTGTGATGGAGATGAATTTTCCTAGCATTGCTGTAGTTCTTAGAGAAGAGAGCTATGTCCAAGAGCATCACTGGCAAACATCCCTTGAGGATCAGGGCTGGATTTACCTCACCCTTCAATGTCTGTTAGGAAACTCCGAACTATAAAAATGAAATTAAAATTAACGTGCTGTTTTCCCCAATTCATTTCTTTGACTTTTTCATTGTTTTTATTATTATTAGTGTCTCTTACAAAATGCCCAATGTAATAACTAAGAGTATGAAGCCCTTGCCTTGCAGATCATATGATAAATAACATAGATCAGGGTACTTCAAGTGGAGAAAATGTCATCTGCTCACAGTGTCCTTCAGGAAGCAGAGAGATGTCATTCTTGCACGTTATCTTTCTGTATTTCCTGTAAGGCTCAACATGTTGGTTGGAGTAAGCAAGAGTACACCCAGATGAGTGCTGCAGGTTGTTATGGGTTGAAATAGCAGGTAGCTCACGTTATTTGTGTACAAAGTTTCAGTTCCTTAATAGCATAGCAAATCTTGAAACTAGGCTTACACACTTCTGTGGTACGTGGGAAGAATGCCTGTTTCTCTAGGCTTTGATTATAAATTCTGTACATTGAATAATTTATGTTAACCAGGATCCTCAAATAAAACCAGTGAAAATGCAAATAATGCTTCTTCCTTTTTATGAGAAAACTTCTAAGAGCATATAAATATTTTGTTAGAAGCTCCATTTCAGCTTGCAGACCTCCAGAAATTAGGGCACTGAGCTGTAAACTTCACATCCTGTTTTTTCCTTAATACCATCTGGGGAAAATAATGGAATCTAAGCTTTACTGTCTTTCCACAGATCATACAGAAGCAAAAAGGCTATCGCTTGCTCTGTTGTGTTGAGACTGTCACCATTCATGTGAAGCCTAAACCTTGGATTAATCTCTGAACCATGATGGCTTTCTTTTCAAAGCAGCACACTTAAATAAAAAACTTCATGTGACTTGAGGTTCTGGCTGCCTGAGGCTGCTCTGGTCTCTATGTCTCCTTTCAGTGGCCCTATCTCATCCAACTCCTCCCTAAAAGGTGTTACACTAACTCACTGCCTTGGGAGAAGAAACAGAGTTGGAAAACTGACTCTAGATTTTCTCCTTCCTAAACATTGCAGCAAGGTCTATACCACTGATTTTTATTTTTTTTATATCTTTTGTTGATCTTGTTTTATTGTTAAGTAGGGATATTTCATCTAGACTCTCCTCAAATTGCATTTCCCAGCCTCTGTGATACAGTCATTGCAACATGGTCACGGAAAGAGGAGACCCATCAAGGCTCTTATTATAAACCACAGAGGATTTAGATGTCATGCAGAGCAAGCAGCAATCCTGTCAGTTTTGTTACCTAATTCTTCACCCTTCAGGAAGAAAAAGAATTTCTGGTTCTTTCAAAAATTTGGCAAAGTGATTCATGATCTCCATCTTGATCTGTGTTTTCAGAAGCCTCCCAGCTGATTACTGTTAAGGACCTGAGTCTTCTTTCTTACATTTAATGCAACAGGGATAATATTAATGGGGTTTGGGTGTTTGTTTGCTCATTAAGCAGCCAGCAGGAGCTCACTTAATGGAGCTGAAACTCACAGTTATTATATTATCATTTAGTTATTCTGCACTGACATCACTGCATCTTCACAGCAGGCAGCTGCACAACTTGAAAAGGGGTGTGTTTCACTTCAGCCTTGTGCATCTTGATGAAAATAGGGTAACAGGAGTGGCTGGAGGCAGCTCTGTGCCAGACTGATCCTGCCTTACTTCACATAGCCTTTCAAGAAAACCAGGCCCTCATCACAGAGCCCAAGGCATGGGAAGTTATTCTGAAATAGGGCAGCTACAGGGAAGAGTAATCAGAGGAAAGGAGCTGCCAGTAAAAATGTCACATTGCTGTACAACTGTGCTTGCTGAGATATTTTTAGGTTGTTTAATAGAGAGGAAAGGGAGGGATGGATGTTTTTGCAGTGGTTAAAAGTGCTCACCTAAGTTTCCTGAAATCTCAATTCTTTGGTTAATCCATGGGTGAAATAAATTTAACACCCTGGAGCTCCTGTTTTTCTGTGAGTGAATTTCTAGTGTAGACTCCCCTGTAGTCCTTGAGGAGTTAATTGTTTCTTGTGTCTTTCCCAAACAAAATCTTGTCAATTGGCCAGGCAATACAAGCCTCGATTATCCCACCACTCCACAAAGCTGCCTTACAGGGGGATGCTGTAGAGTTTTTGTTCTCATGGTGGTGTTTTAATCACTTTTCTTGCAAACATGCAGCAGAGCAAAGGCCAGATGCCAGGCAGTGTAAGGTCTCAGCTGAGTCTCTTTGTACAACAGCTACTTGCCAAAGTCAGTCATTGTTCAGGTGGCAAAATTGGGATGAGTCAACGGTGCTCAGCTTTGCAAAGCCACACACCAGCTCACTGCAGAAAATGTGGAAAAGCAGCAAGGAAAAGAGGCAGGAATACTCTGTACATGGGTTTGTGGGGTTTTTTCATTGTTCTGTGTAGAAGAATATGTTCTCTTAGTGCTTTCTCAAGGGAAAAGAAAAATCTCTTTGGGCAGAATTGTCTCTAACAGCAATGATTGGCAGCCTCATGCAGAAGCACATTCCTGCAGATGATTGCTTCTTATATAAGAGAACAGCTTTTGCAGGAAGTCCTGAATGCACAACTTTTGAACATCTTGTATTCAGTGTTGAGAACACGTGACACAGGAATTTGTATTCACCTCAGTGAGAGACCTGTGAAGTTTCTGGCAATGACTTTATAGATTATGTTTGTTGCTGTGTCATTCTGAGATTTAGAAGTGATTTTAAAGGGTGATGTGCAAAGGCAGAAATGGTTTTGTTCCACTGATGTTATAAAGGTGCCTACCTTTTTGTTGAGTCTATGGATCAGGGTCTGGGAGTTTGCAGCCACAGAGGGATCTCTTCAACCCATTCCCTTCTTTGTTTAACTTTGTGTCTGTCATTTCCTTTTTGTTGTTAGCAAGAAACACAAACATAAAATTTTTAAAGCCTTGGTTTGTTTAGCAGAAATTACTAATTTTCTATTGCCAGAAAATTCCCTGAAGAGAGGAAGCCAAGAATATTGAGGGGAAACGCAGACAAACTACAGGTAACACATGAGGCTTGAGGAAACAGCTCCGATGACTTGTGGAATATTGACTATTAGAGAGTGATCCCATATCTGTACATATGGTTTGAAATCTACCTGCTGAAGAGGTTACTGTCTGGTATGATTTCCATAACTGAGTTTTTTTCATCTTTGGGGTGTTTTGATTAGACTTTAGAAACCTTTTGAGTGTCTTACTACATGGATGCATACGTGGGAGTTACCTAAGATCACTAATATATTACTGTATAGTCTACATATTATATCTATGGAAAGCTCATGGAATTTTCATTATGAAAATGTCCTCTGTGTGCAATGCAGGAAAGGCAGCAGGTCTGGCAGAAGCTGGGCAGCAGGAGCCTTGCAGTCTGGTGTGTGCAGATGGTGGGGTTATGAACCCCACATAAGTTTTCTTCAGAGAGATGACTTCATTGTATATTTAACCTTGATAATGGCATTTGGGAGTAAGGATCCCCCAAATAGATAAAGATAAGTAAATTCCAGTGTAAGGAACTGAACTGGCAAACTAGAATGCAGGCTGGCATCGCATTCACTCTTTTGGGGTTTAGAGCATTCTGCAGCCACAGTATCTTCTTAACATTGAACAAATGACTCAAAGACATCCTATGACTTCTTTTCCTGCCCCTACAACGTTGCAGGGAGAGTTGGCAGAATTGTTCAGCCACACAGGCGTAGCATGATCCTAATTCAATTATTTATTCAATAAACAGTTTCTGACTTTCAGTCTATAGCTTTGTTCCAGTGGAAAATAGCTATAAACATCCAAGAATAGTGACAATTTGAACTAGTATCTGGCATCAAGACAAATCTATTTTTGAGAAAAGGAGGATAATAATAATAATAATTCCCAATAAACCCAGGACATACTTGGACAGTCCCTGTGGCCAGATGCCCATTACCTTGAGAAGTCTGAGATGCTGCAGCCCTAGAAGGGCTTTGCCAGCTCTGCTCTACTCTAAGGGGGTCAGGTTTCCCAGACATCAGGTGTTAGCTGTGCCACAGCAGGACAGACATACACACAAAAGGCTCAGCAACACCTCAGTGTTTCTGATGCTGATGCTGCTCAGGAGTTGGTATATGTTACCAGTGTAACTACAAGGAGAACAGTGTTTAATAATCAAAGTGCAGAAGTGACACCAGGAGAGGTATTTTTCTGACTTTCAAGGCTCCCACAATAAGCAGAATACCTCTGGTTTATGCTTTATTTTTGTCACTTCACTCTGCCTTCCACCTAAAAAGTGAACTTTTTATTCCCCCTTTGTTTTGCTGTGCTGTCAGTCAGAATAGTGACTTGTGACCTTTTAGGGCTGTGACCAGTGTTTCCTGACTGTGCATTAGCCCAAGCTATTTCATGCATTGTTTGACAGCATAGAGATGAAACAACTAGCAGTAAGTTAATTGCAAACATGACTCTTGCAAGTTCTGCCTTGCAAGCACTCTACCTTGGGAATTCATCTGCTTCTTTAACTTGATACAGAGAAAGTCTCATCTTCATTGCTTACAAGTGTGCAAAGAGATGGCTAATTGAGCTGTTGTCATCTTTGTTGCAAATGAGAGCAGCATGCTGGAGCTGTAGTCTCAAGAGCCCTATTAATCATCCTAAAGTGTCCTTTTTACTGCAAGCCCAGAGTAATGTAGATTGATTAAGGAACTGGGGGAGATATGTGTGAAAACAATGCATGTGACAGCTGGATTAAGGAGGAAGGAAAACTTGCTTTCTCTGGATTTATATTTAGAGCTATTAAATGTTTAAAGAAAATTAATGTAGCTACCTAAAATATTCAAATGCAAGTAGTTCCCCTCAGATAGATGAAACTGCCTCTAAAATACCCCTGTGAATTGAAGCAGGGACATCCAGGATGGTGGCCCTCCCTCCTGTAGCATGAAGTGCAGCCCTTTCTGATGCTCTCACTGTTCCTCCTTGCTTTGTCCCTCTAATTTATTCCAGAGAGGCTGAGGCTAACAGGGGTGTGATAATTACATGCTGACTGCTCTTGTTAACCTTCAGCGACCTGCTCCTGTTGCTTTGCTGGCAGGAGCCCCCTCCCCACATTACAGGGAAGTGCCAGAGGTGCTGCTGGTGCCCCAGTGGGTGGCTGCAGTCTCACACGTGAGTGCAGCCATCTGTGCTCCCTGTCGGTCTAACACGTGTAAAACACAACATTAACATGATGAAGGCATTTAGGGGTAGGTTAATGTGAACCTGGAGAGAGACTTTTCCTTCCCCTGTTCTTTTATTCTACTACATTGTTTCACCATGATCCTTTAAAGGGTTTTTATCTGCTGGATATTGATGCTTCTGAATAGTGCTGCTTGCTGAGAAAGCTCTGCAAGATGTGCCTCTTCAGGGTAATTAATTTTGATCTCATGTATGCCAATCTACAAAGGTATTACTAACAGGAATTACTGCATCGTGGTTCACATCATCTGCACTTCTAGAGAGTCTGGGATGAATCCCACAGAGAATTTAGGAGCTGCTTTCCTAATAGTTATGGCTGGAAGAGAGAAGCAAGGAGCTGCCAGCATGGCTGGCACTTCCCATTTCAGCAGAGAGAGGACAAGAGACATCCCCTGTGTCCACCAAAGGGCTGGTCCTGGTCTGTGCCCTAAGGAGGAAAAGCACAGTTTGGATGCTCTGCTAGGCAGAAGAGGTAGGTGCTGCAGTGTGCTCCCAGCCCTTTGTGGCAGCTGAGGGGAAAGCAAGGACATTGTATCTTTCTCCTTCATTCACCTACAACAGTTGCTGTCATGACCAGCTAGATCATTTTTTCATGCCTTTTGTTTTCTGCACAGAAGCCTTTCCACATGAAACTGGGCAGGATTGCTCATTATAAGCTCTCAGTGGTTGCTTTGCTTTTGCCCTGCCTGAGCTGATTGTCCATAAAAGATAGTTTTATTTCTTGAGCCTCCACTCAAGCTGTGAGGTGAGGGTACATCTGGACAGCACAGTGCAGAGCAGAGACCTTCCAGTCTTGCACCAAACAGATCATGTCCGTGGCTGGAAGCAGGACATGATTACCAGAGCTAGCTTCTCCTCTCTCCCAAAAACATCCCTGAGATTGCTACCTGAGCGCCAGGAAGCAGCACACTCCCAGCAGATGTGGAGCAATTTAAACCATGTTCTTGGCTGTGCTGTTCAGGACCCTCAGTACATCGTGGGTCCTGCACAGGAATGCAGTAAATAAGTGACAGCTTATCCTCAAGAGTGCCTCTGTTGAACACTTGCATTCTACTCATGCATTGTCTTTGGGTACATATGATGGTTTGCATTAAGAAATTTTCTTACATGATTGGCTGTATTAACCCTAATTCACCAATCTTGTCCTCACCAACACATGTGTTTGCTCCACTTAATAGTAAACTTTGGGTATCTCAGCAAAGGAAGCTGCTGAGTTACATTTACAAATTGGCACAGAAAAAGAGTAGTTTTATCTCCAAAAAGGATTTTACTTCCAGGAGGATTAGTGAGTGAGTGTATTGGGAATTCATCTTGAGTCTTTGTTTCTTCCCTTTATTTTGATATTCACATTTTTATTTTCAGAAGAGCAGGGATGCACCTAGTCAACCTTGCTCTTTATGGAATACGCTTCTTCTAAAATGGAAAAAAAAAAGGGATCCATAGAAATGCAGTCTGAAGCTGCTTTCATAACACAGCTTATCCCACCACATCCCCAAACCCCAAATTACTAATTTTGCTCAGCCATGAGGCATAGCGAAAAGAAGAAAGATCAAGGTATCTTTGAAAGGGAACTTGAAGAAAACAGGGACTAAAAATGAATTAATAACTGAGTTTACTTTTATTTAAGCAACATTGGCAGGAGTCCTTTGAGTGACCTCCACAAAGCTTTGCTGAGGCATCCTTTTATACTCTTCTAGAAGATTAAAGCCACCTTTCATAGCTTTAAATCTCCTCTTTCATAGATGCCATATGTTATCATCCTTGATATGCATAAAAGAGCTGATTAGAGAGCCACCTTGAAGACATGTCTTTACCGAGTCATCCAATTTTGAAGACACATAAAATGGTTGCTGATTTTTGGGCATTTCTCCTGAAAGGGTGAATGAACTGATTAAGCTGGAACTGTCACTGGCTTTTTCTTGCCCAAAGAACCAGGCACTGCCTCTCGTGAGATGACAGAGAAGAAACGCTGCGGGCAGCTATTTCAACAGCTCCTTACCAAACAGATTATGCACGATTTGTCTGGCATTGAATCACTGGCTTGTGTGAACACCAGATGCAAGTGAAATGCACTGTCTTAACTAAAATGCTGTGTTTTGGCCCGTGAAAGCAATAGATTATTGAAGTTAATGCTACGGTTACCTATATTTATTATGTGATATGTTGTGTGATTTTATTATCTTCCCTGTCTCCCTGGCTGTGCCAGGGGCTGCTCTCACACCCAGAAGCTGCCAGGACACCCCCTTGTGTGCTTTGCTCTTGGGGTGGGCTCAGAGGGAATGTTTCTTGATGTCTCCAGAAATCAAGTCTAGCTGTTTGATGCCCTGAAGAAGGACCTGAGCACCAGCAACCTTCCTGTTCTTGCTCCAGTGCCTGCATCTCTGTCCTTAGGGGTGTGCTGACTCTAAGATCCCCAGAGAGGGGCAGGCACTGAGCCTTATCCTGGACAGAGGGAAGATGTGACCATAGCCTGCTGGGGTGAGTGTGAAGGAAGAGAGACATCTGCAAGCACTTAAACTGCACATGGGGTAGATGCCTGCCATTCTGTGCTCCAGTGGCTGCCAAGAAAACCTGCAAAGAGATGCAGGGAAAGCACTGTTGTCACAGGGCTCTTGCCTTCCCAACCCACTCTCCTCTGCAGCAGTGCTGGCCACAGTTCCAGGGAGTGTGTCCAGGTAAGTGCAGGACTTGGGTCTATGCAGGAGAGCTCTTGCTGGGTGGTCAAAGGAGCTGCAGGAAAGTGTCCCACCTGAAGGTGGCTCCTGGGGCACCTCCCCACAGCCCTCGACACACATGCATCTCATCAAGCAGCACATGTGCAGATGTAGTTGTTCAAGGTGCTCAGCCCTGAAACAGCAGAGCATTCAGGTGCTGGGTGGCAAATGTGGAGCCAACAGGGCTTTGTAGCTGTTTATAATAAACACAGCTCTGGGGATGAAGAGGATGTCCATGAGGATGATGTATATTCATGTGTCTACATATATACACCCAGTCTACACCCCACCAAACTTTTCATAGTCTCACAGCAACCACATGCCCGAACCTAGAGCCACATCTTGCTCTTGCAAGACCTTGCCTTGATTTATTTTTTTCTAGATGGGCAGCAAAACATTTTATTTCCTTCCTTTCAGCTCTTAGAAGAACTGCATTGTCAAAACACTCCCTAAGGATCTGGAGAAGAGAATGGGGAAAGCTGTATGCAAAAGGACAGCCAGTGATGATAGTTCACTGCATATCTGCTGTGGTGGGGGGATCCAAGACTCTCTAGAAGAGATGTTGGTTTACCTGAATGGTGTGGCCAACTGAGCAACAGCAGAATTAATCAATACAGTTTGCTTTACAAACAAACAATAATATAACTACATGACATATATTCAGGTATGAAGGCTGGTGTTACAAGCATTAGGTGGTGCAGAGACTGAACTGGCAGGGCATTAGTGATATGTGACAGTCTGAGGAATTTAGTCACAGACACAAAGAGACTTCTGGAAACTGAGCTAGGTCTGCATCTTTCATCCTGCCTGGCTAGGGTGGAGTATCTTGTCCTGTACAGCTCTGCAGTTACCACAGCCAGGGATGCAGTGGCTGTGGGACTTCTTGGTTTCTCCTTCCAGTGGCCAGATGTGGCTCCTCAGCTGGCAGGGAAGGATGAAGAGTAGCTCATGCTCAGCATGGTGCCTGCTTTGTGCACAAAGCAGCAGTTGAGGACAAGGTCTGAGGTTTTCCAGTACTGTTCTGCCATGAGAAAAATAATTCAATTATCTGACAAAAAATATGACTTAGAGGTGCTGAAATGTGTTCCTTCTTGGTGAAAACACATAATTATGGAAAGTCATTAACCTTGCTGCATAAGAGCTGTGTCTTGATGCTTTAGTAATCCAAAGACAAAATGTGAAGTACCTGTTTCAAGCTCTCAGCTTTACTTAAGCCATCTGGGATCTGCACAAGCCATCTGATAACAGGTTTGCACCACTGGTCTGTTAAATGAACTTCATTATCCTCCCACTCTATAACAGTGCAGCTTTCTTTTTCTATCATGCAATTCATTGAATTACCAAATATCCAAGAAAACCAGCATTCTCTGAGGCAGGGAATGGACAGAAACTATAGTTTTGATCACAGTGATCTTGAGTCTGAACTTTTTAAATTAATCCTCTGTTCCTTCTGACCTCTTTACCAGCAAAAGGTTTGCAAGCTTCTTTTTTATTGCTGTGGCACCACATAGTGAGGAGTGAGCTAGCTTTTCCATTACAAAGCACTTTTTCATTTCTCAGCATGCTGAAGCCTGGCACACAATGCTAACCCAAGATGCAGGAAGGTTTTTTAGCAGCTTAAAGCGAATTAAGTTTTCTTTGAGTTTTGGGAGCAAACAGGGTTGTTTGTTTCTGAGAGGAAAAACTGGGTGGTTTTAGCTGGAGCCTGGCAAAACTGTACGTAAATAGAGCCAGGAAAACCAAGTTGTTTCTCAGGCTCTAAATATACTCTTTCCCCTTACTCTGACAGAGATTTTATTTTTAAAAACAGACAAGATTCCAGCAATCTTAGTTCTTGCTTTGAATAAGTTCCCACTTTCGTTCATGTTATGCGTTTGCCTTTTTTTGTTTTGCTTATTTTGCCTTGCCAGTTCAACACTGAATAGAGCCATCCCCTGTCCTAGATTTATCTGCACCAGAAATCCATCCTGTTTCCACTGCAAGCAGCTTCTTTGGGTCACCCTTAGCACAACACCCTGTGGGCAAGGTGATCACAGACAGCATACCCCTCTCATCCCTGCATGAATTCCGGGGAATGCAGAGAAGGCTCACGCTGGCCTTGCAGTAACTTTACCAAAACAGTCCTGGCCTGAGAAGCAATATCAGTGTAATGAACATGCAGGGCAAGTATTGACAAGTCCACTTTCCTTCTTAGATCCCCCCAACTCAAGATGCAGCTCTCATTCCCAAAGAGGGAGTGGGCTTTTCTCTCCTCCATCACTTCTGTTGAGAAAATGTTAATAACACCACTGGTAATATCATGTGTTTGATGGTCAGTTGCCTCTGTTTTATTTGTAAAGTATTCTGAGATGCTTGAATAAGCCCAAAATACCCTCCAGCCATAAGCCATGCTGGAGGAAAATTGATTGAGTAAACTGAAGCCATTAGAGGAAGTAAAGAGTGTTAAGCAAGATGCATGAATGTATAAACCTACTCTGCTGTTTTGTCCATTTGAAGATCACTATGTAGTATAGATCTCTGATCTCTGATTAATTTTGACTTGAATTGGTTTCCGATTGTATTGGATGTTATTTTCTTACTGAAATTATGTTTTATAAAGAAGTGGATTTAAAAAACTGGTGTCCATCTAGTTCCCCTTAAATCACGTACAGCATCTGCAAAGGCACAGGTTGTTTTCACTTTTATAACACCAGTACAACAGAAGAAATGTCCACTGTGTGCTGCCATTTATGTGCTGCCTCCTCCTAAAGGCAAAATTCTCTGTGTGGCCAGTGAGCATGATGAACATTCTATTAATGTAGATCCACCCTCAAAAACTAGTATAAGACAAAATCTAAATGGAAAATTATTAAAAATAAATGTCCTCACTAAATGTTCTCACTAAAACCACAACACAGAAAAAAAATCATCCTTCTATAAGGTTCACTCTTTTCTACTCCTTGGAGCCTGTAGCTCTCAAAGTTATCTGCCCAGGGGGAGTTTTCATCAGTATGTGCTTCATCCTCATGTAACGAGGAGGAAGCTGATACAGCCCATCTGTTTCACTTTTGAGGTAGGAGCTGAGGAAGCTGATTTGCCCAGCACAATTTGAGGCACTGAATGACAGCGCCAGGAAGGGAGCTCAGGTCTCGTGTGTGCACCACTCTGCTCCCGCTGCCTGAGATCAAAGCAGCCCCTTTCCTTTGGTGCATGTGTCACAGACAAGGAGCTACATAAACAGCCTTGCAGCAGCGCTTGTGCTCTGACAAGCACATGATTCAATCCCTCAGAAGAAAGCAATGCTGAGCGTAGTTACAGTTGTAGTTAGTGGAAATGTAGGAGAAATAGTGTCCAGTGCACAACTTGCAGTCCCATTTTTCAGTCCCAAAAACTTTAAGCTTCAGCATCATTCTTTTGGCTAATGGCACCATATTTCCTACACGAAGAACCTCTTGTGAGTCTTGTCGATAGTTCTTGTGTCCCTAAAACCACACTGAACACACAAAAGCAACAGAAAAGTAAGTGGGTGGGGGTTTTTCCCCTAATTTTTATGACCAGACTTTTCTTTTTGGTGCAAACAGAAAGATTTCCTTTGGGGCCATAGCATAGAAGTCACATAGAAGTGACATTGTGCCATTGCCTCTCTTGGTGGCGGTCAGCTTTGCTGGGACACCATCTCTGTGGGCAATCTGCTGTGTGCATCTGTAAGAGAAATTTAGCTGAATACTGTGAAGGTGATGAAAGTAAGGACTTGAATAAAACCTTCAAAACCCCTATAAAGCTGGTTCCTCATTTTAATAAAAGCTGTAATTCTCTTTCCTTATTACACGAAGTAACTTTCTAGCTCTAACAGCCAAGGACAGAAACCAAATTAAATAAAAACCACTTTAAAGGTACGATACAGGGAATGGAATACTTTTAATGTCCTTAACAGTGTCAAATTCTCATTTAACAAATGAACAAGAAGCAATGGTATGCTTTGGTATATTACCTATTGCAGCATTGAGGCTTGTAGACATAGCAAAAACAAAAAAAATAAAGCCCAATCTTTTGAGTCAAGGCACTTGCTAGAAAATAGTTCAATAGACCCAGGTACAAGGATTCAAATGAAAGCAGTCTCTGAATTCATAGTGAAAATTCTCCAAATTAATTTCGTCCAAATATTTGTCGCCCAATGGGATCCCTGAACACCACTTTAGCACTGGCCTGAACTTTCATTTAACTTCCCTTTTTCAGTATTGGCAGCCCACGCTCAGAGATCTTTTATAGAGCATGGTGTACTCCACATCATATTGATGGAGTTTTTAATGACCAGTATTAAGTGGAGATGACAGATACCTGCCTCAAACTAGCTAAGGCTGATCTGTAACATGGTACGCAATTCACCAAAACCCAAAGCTACCGTGATATTTCAGACTTGCTTCTTGTTGTAGCCCAGGTTTTGTTGGTACCTATTACCTCACGTGAGTTTTTTTTCCCTGTGTACTTCTCCAAACTGGTGAATCCTTGTGCAGAGCTGGCACCTGTCCACTGAGGAGAAGGGGCTCTGCAGCAGACACTGCTCCAGTGCCTGACAGCCTGAGAACTGCCATGGTTAGAGGATCAGGCTGGGAAGTAAAACAGAGAAAGCAGCCATCCTTGCTACAAGCAAGAGAATATTTCCTACAAAAGCAGAAGCTAACAAAGATAAGCTTTCTACCAGTGAGGTCAGGCTGTGCAGAGAGGGAGACAGAGGCATCTCTGTGGCCACATCCTCAGGACGCCCTGAGCCAGCAGAGGAAAGCAGCTGAGCCAATGAAAAGAGGTGAAACCCAGCCACACCAAGCTGTCACACACCCTTTTCTTAGAGAAGATAACCAGGCATCCTAACTAGACTAAGCACAAGAAAATCTCCTTCTGGCTGCTACAGATGCCTCCATTTACAGAGGACATCAGAAGGACACGTAGGTTTGGTCACTCCATGGGCACAGCTCTGTCCTGCCTGCATGAAGTTACCACTGAACTTGCCTAGGGCTTGCTTAGACCAGGGACATCAGCATTTCCTCACCACTGAGGACTGAGGGCCTCCTTCCTGTAGGGACACAGGAACGCTCTGTCCTCCAGGACTTCTGAGCTCACTGGGTATTCCACAGGCAAAACAATGCCATTTGGGAATTGTATTTTAAAAAAACCAAAAAAGTCTCAACCACATCCTGCTTATTAAAGCCTTAACGCTGGCAAAAGTCATCACGAAGAGCTTTCCCCACCTCTTCCTTCAGTGACATTTATCTTCTTGTCAGGCCTTCTTGTGTCCAAACAATAACAAATATGCCAGCAGTTTAAAGCTCATTTCCCCAGCCTGCCTAGGAACCACTCCAAGTCCTGACATTTACCCGATCCAGAAACTGTTTTATTTTGCCAAGGTTTCTCCAGACCCCACACACCACATTCAAAACCTTTTCTTCTCAACTTGCACCATACCTAGATAGTAGCTGCTATTCTTAAAGGCAAACTCGTCAAAGCACAGCAGGTATTAATAAACAGCTGCTGCTTCTCTTCTCAAGGAAAGCAATGAGAAGCTGCTGAAAATCTGTTTACATGATTCTTAAAAAGCAAAGTTCTTCTTTCTCCCCAGAAGCATTATTGATTTAATTGAAGAACTCCCCTGGGGGAGGGGGTTGCCTGCAGAAAGGTTACAGCCTGTTAAGAAAAAATTATCTCCATCAATTGTCAGCTCTTTAACCTAATGATGACAATCTTGAATAGCTTGCTCTACTCTGCAAAATTACATACAGCACTTAATTAGATTAATTAGCAAAATAGAGTTATCATAAAGAGTCTGGCTCTGTATTTCAGTGCCAGAAAGGAAGGAGGGGGAAAAAAGACAAAAAAAAAGTGTGCACATTAGTCTGAATGAAACCTGTCACTCATTTAATACTAGATGGTAACTGTTGTGGTTTGGTCACTGAAAATTTGTTTTCATGTCTATTCTGAAATCAGAAAAATAAGCTTTAAAAATTTCTCCTGTTTTGATGGATACTTGCAATGAATGCACCTTAGGACTGCTTGTTGCTGTCCTTCTAAAGGATAGTGTTTCAGAGCAATGACTCCATCCTTAAACAATCAGAGAGGTGCCATAAAAGGAGGTAGCATGAGGCAATGAGGTGGCTCTGACAGGTTTCTCAGCATCATAACCCTGTGCCAGCAGAAGCTTTACCAATTTCTTCAGAAAAAGCATACTTCAAAAAATGAAAGAAGTGCATAAATTGATGGTCTTTGCCAAGCCTGAGACGTGTGAGACTCAAAGAATAATGTTTTGTGGGTTTGCAGTACACACCAAAGTGAGTCAATGTTATGTTTCATATTTCCTGCTGGGGAGCATCAACACTCACATGATGTTCTGCAGCAAAACCCAAGCCCTGGTCTGTGCTTTGTTTATTGAGCATAAACTCCTGTTTCACACTGAAGATGCCATCTGCTCTTACTGTGTCAATTGATGTTTCTGAGTCGTACAACATTACTTCAACCAAATGTTTATTACTGAAGGAGTGGTACCCTTTAAGTAAAAAGGATAGGTTTGGATCTCTTTCTTCATATAGAAATATTAAAACAATTGTTCAGAAACTTTCTGATCATTTGACTTTGTTTCTGACTAAGTGTGGTAAGATGAGAAAGTTCCCAGGACAGAAAAGCCAGAAGACCTGTAGTACACCAAAGGAGGAAACATAGAAATTTTCATTATCTGGGCCTTCATGGAAAAGACCATAATATGTTATTTACATTGGACATCTGGGTAGGGGGAGAAAGGGACAATCAAAGATCGACAACTTACTCAATTTCAATTAAAGTTATTTTACCAAGTAAAATGTCAAGTAAGCTTTCCTTCTTCTTTGATACAATTTTAATTTGGTCATTTTGTACTATGCTTCATGCCATGCCTGATATCTTCAATTTTAAAATAATAACTATCTGAAATTAGTTTAATGATACTGATATACAGTTAACTTCAAATGGCTAGACACCACCCAGGAGTGGTAGTGCCTGATGGTTTCAGTTTCTTTATACTGATCTGAAAAACAATATAATCAAACATCCAATTTACAGAGAACACATATAACTGTGTAAATAAGTGTAAATGAAAGTGAGGTGAAATCATTTGTACAGATGGATTTGCATCACTTGACTACATGACATCACTAAACATGTCTACAAAAGGAAAAACCTTGTGACCAGTAATGGAAGCTCATGTGAGATATCACTAGCAGGGATCATGTCTCTGTCATTCCCGAACACATTTTCAAAGTGTCAACACCAACATTTATGCTGAGAGATCAAAAAGGATAAATAATGAAAGCAAAAGAGTGACTTGAGGCATTGACAATGCACTGCAGTGAGATACTTCAATCTGATACACAATACGCGTTCCATCATGGTTAGACTACAGGAAAGATTTCGGATTATAGGGGGATGTGTGATATTGATGGATGAGTGAAAGCTCAAGGCAGAAAAACTCAATCTCAAAGTGCAAGTTCTACCATGAGAAAAACTGGCCTTTGAGAAACACAACCTGCAAAAATTCTTTAGTTCTTAATTTTCATCACTTCGGAGCTCTGAGCAAGGAAGGGATATAGATTTTAAAAACTGCTGCAGGTGAAGAATCTAGGCAGGAGAACTAGGTGAACAGGCCTTTATAAGTGGCATTAGGCAGACTAAATCACCTGAAGTGTTTCAACCTTAATTTCTGAATACCTCTTTTTCTCACGTATTGAAAGGATATTTGCCAAAAATTTTCAGTAAAGTGAATCTGAGACCAACCTCAGCCTGCACAGTGGCATCCCTCATGCTGAGGAGATGGAGCTGTGATGTTTTCTTTCCTTTTCTGCAGAGGTGCAGAGTAAACAGTGGCTGGTCAGATCATAAATTTAGCTGTGTGGCAACTTTCAGGAAAGGAGGCAAGAGTGTTATAAATAGGGGCAGGCAAACCAACTGAGATAAAGTTAGAAACAACCTCAGCCTGGACTACAGACTAATATTTACACAAAATGTGTGGTAAAATTGGAATATAAATAGCTGTCAGTGGCTAAAGTCAGGATGTTTTACATGAGTGAAGCACCCCAGGGAGGACATCTGATGGCTATTTGCATCATGACTTGACAATTTCAAAGATGTGGTCCCAGAAGTGTAGCCCCACAAACGCTGATTTTCAGTGATGCTTCTCCATTTTGATAATTTTTGGTCTGTGTATAGCCATTCCCAACAGCAGTGATGACATCCATCTGGCCCAGCTTTTGCTCACCTAGACCTGAGTTCCTTCTAAATGGCACATGAGATCTCTCAGTGAGTGAGGAAGTTGTTTAGTTTTGTTTAGTGTTCTCAGGGAGACAATCCACAGCTCTGCCACAGGGCAGCCATGAATAGATTGTGGTGTACCCCAAGAAACATGTTACACATAAATCATACAGAGCCTTCCTGCCACATCCCAGGATGCCAGCACACCTATATTCAGTCCACAGACACTCAGGCATGTGTTCAGCTGGGCTCAACAACACAGTATGGTTTGAGGTCTACAAAAATATATCTCTTTCTCAAAATATTCCTGGCCATACCCAGCCTCAGCTCACTCTCCAAACACCCCTGAGATCTCATTTCTCCTCTCAATTACAGGCACTAAACAACTCTTTCTCTACGTGCAACTGCCTTCCTCAGGGAAGCAATTTGGAGGCTGAGCTTGGCAAGCACAAAATTTACGCTACTTGGAAAAAGTTGAAATTTTGTTTCTTAGAAGGGTGTTAGCCACTCTTTATGAGACAAAGCCATTTGATTTCAGAGTTTTCCTGGCTCAGTAACAGGACAAGCAATAAACCAGTGCAAGTATTTGAAGGTCTCTGGAGACAGACAGCTCTGCAATGAGCTGGCAGACATGGAAACTAAGAAAAGCCCACAGTGGATTTCACCTCAAAATGTCTCTGATGCACATGATATGTGCAAGACCCATGCACAAGGTCTGCTCACACCCTGTTGGAGTTCTGGATGCTGAGAATTTTAGATTTTCTGTGCTCACAGACTCTGACTCCCAGGAGAGCACTGAATTTGACCTGAGGCAGTGGAAAAGGCTTCCAAAATTGATTGATAGCATGGGATTATGGATGTATCATTTGATTAGGAGTGTGTAATATCACAGGTTGGAAAACTTAGAGTTTAAGGTTTTAGAATATAGCAATATATATGGGGCAAGATGGAGGTTTTAGGGTGGTGGCTGGTTGTTCTTCTTCACCTTCTTCTTCATGAGTTTGGGTGGTATTTTGTAATTGGACAGAAAAGTCCACATTGTGGACTTCAAGGGATTAGTTATTGGGTGAAAAGGGAAAACAATTTAGGTGTCATTTCTAAATTAGATAGTTTAGCCTTAAAAGGCCTTGGAGAGAAAGATAGCCATTTTGTAGCTTGTTAGTAGAATGTTGTAGAACTCATAACTTGTAATATAGATAGGAAATAATAAACATCTAAGCCTGAACGCAAAATAACCATCTCAAGTGCCTTCAATCCTGACTTGACAGAGGCAAGAAAAAGAAACTGAGAACAGGCAATACCCATCTCATATTCTTATGTATTTGCACATATTTATGTATTAGAAGCTTCTTTAATTAGGGGCAGGCCTCTCTAATGCGCCATCAAGACTCAGCATCCTCTCTTTCATCGGTGCTGCATGCCAGCATCCAACTTGGCAGAGCAAACCCAAGGAAAGCACCCAAATAACAAAGGCAACAACTTCTGTGACTCTTTTGAATTCATTGCACTTTCTATTAACTGCTCCTCCTTTACTGAGTCCTCTCTGTATGGCTGCAAGGTCGAGGTGCAGCACAGGATGGATGAGGTGGTTGGGCACAGTCCTCCCTGCCTAAGAGCCTACGAGGCCGGGTGGAAGACAGGCCACATGTGTGAGCTGCTGACAGTACCGAGCCAAAAAATTGTGGTGTTGGTGGGGAGTGTGTTCACACCTAATGTGTGGAGCCAGTGAGAAAACAGTGACTTGCAATGTGCCCAGTCCTTTTCCCCTACCTAAGGGGAAAGACCTGACCACTCTCCTGCCCTGCTCTTCACTCACTCTGTGTGTGTTGGATGCAGAGGCAGCTGCTGTGCTGGTGCTGGGGTTTGGGCTCCTTACTCACCTGCCCACTGACGTGACATTAGAGTTTGAAGCACTGCAGGGAAAGCCGTTAATAAAACCAGTTCATTCTGTTTCTCAGTCATTGAAACTATTTTCATATGTGTCAGGTTTCATTTCACAAACCCCTCATGTTGTGCCTGAAACCAGATGGCAGTTTGAAGCTTTTGAGAACAGTTTCACAATAGATCATATCGTATGTGGTAATGTGGCTTTATGGTACCAAGACCAGTGCTTTGTATTTCTGCCCTTTAGGCCTCCCAGCTGAATGTAAATTTAACTTAGTTTTCAGCATAAGGATCCTTCCAACTCCAGATCACCTCAGCATGCTTCAAACCTCTGGAGAAGCCTGAGCTTTCAGCTTATGTTTGCAGTTCAGCTGACTACAACAATTTACATGAGAAACAGTTGGCAATCCATCCTATTTTGTCATCTTCCCTGCTTTGTCTGCAATGTGTTTTGCTCTTTGAGTCCTAGAAGGGGTGTGAGCATGAGGAGAAGAGCAAAGTCCTACTGATGAGACATTTAAATGCCATAAAATGCCACTACATCAGATAAACTTCAAGATCTTAAAAAAGGATAAAAAGAGAGTTTATTGGATGCTGACATGCAGTTAATAGCACTTTTGCGTGCAATGACTTCACACACTGTTTCTATGAAGTTTCAAATGTCATGTAAGTGTATAAATTCCATTCAAACATAACCTTTATTATGAGGCCATCAATAACAGAAAAATCTAATTAAAGAATAAAAGGCTTGCTGGAAACATAACCTTTTTCATATTGAATTGGTAATGAATTCATAGAACTCTATGAAGGATATTATTTCAGAGGAGACTGACAAGCCCAGAGAAAATGCTGTTTTCTACCACATGGTTTAGTGGAAGTTCCTCCTCTCTCTTCAGCAGCTCATCCTCTCCCTTTGTAATCCTGAGCGAATTATCATTCAAAATGGCTGCATCAAAATACATTAAAACAGCAGCTGCACCTTTGAAATCCCCCTGTTTTTTCAGCTCGCATTATCTGCACTGGGACACTTGTCACCTTGCCACAGTCTATTACACCCAAGCCTTTGGCTGATGAATTACAGCTCTCTGAATCATCCTGTTTAACAAATTGCCAGCATATGAGAAGAAACCAAATATCACTACCAGCATTACAGAACACCATGGGCAATGTAATGGCAGGCTACATTTCCCTTGGTCAGTGCTTACCCCAGAAAAGTAGGCCATGATGTCCTTCAAGCCATAATGAGAATTACTATATGGAGGACTGTCAATCCACATAACAGAAGAAATGAGGCTTGACAGTTCAGAAAATTGGGGATAAGTACAGTAACAGAACCAATTACTGCAATAGGATTCGTTATTTTCTCCAGGCTCAGTCGAAAAGAGCTAGAAATTACCCAAGCCAAAGTTGTTGCCTGATTTTGACAAAACAGGCTTATCTGTTTCTAGCTATTGATTTTGCCTGGAAAACGAGAACATGATAAAGTTCTGTTTACGGTGTGTCTCTCCCCAAGCCATAGTTAAGTCCAAGCTATGAATGTGCCACGTCACACTGCAAATGTATGATCAGCATTGCTCTCATCTCTTTATTATATCCTAATAGGAACATCATAAATGTAAATATGATTACATATAAAAGTATTTTTATCTTGTTTTTGCATTGCCAAACATCACTTGTTTTTCTTCTGTACTGATTATTCAAAAGTTATTACTTTTCCCTCCAGACTAAACAAAGATATTACAAGCCACTCAATACATACTGTAGACTGACACTGAGAAGAAAGGTTCAGAAGGGCATCTGAAGAGCACTGGATTTCACGTGCCTTTCTCTCTGACCCTCTGCTCCCTAACACTGCACTTCTGTCTCAGAAGTGCTTCCACTGTCAGTCCCCAGCCCCTTTCTTTCTCAGATCTAGCAGAACAGTCCATCCTGCAGCTGATCACAGAATCTTTGGGGTTGAACGGGACCTTTGGAGGTCATCTAGTCCAACACCCCTGCTAAAGCAGGTTCACCCAGAGCAGCTTGGACAGGATCATATTGAGATGGCTTTTGAATTCCTCCAGAGAAGGAGATTCCACAGCCTCTATGGGCAGTCTGTCCCAGTGCACTGTCACCTTCACAGGAAAGAAATCTTTCTTTATGTTCAGGTGGAACTTCTGTGTTCCAGTTTGTGCCCCTTGTGCCTTGTCCTATCACAGGAACCACTGCAAAGAGATGACATTCAGGACAGGCAGCTCCATCATCTTTCCAGGGATTAGGGGAAGTGACTGGCCTGTAGTTTCCTGGGTCCTTCTTACTCTTCTTGAATACCGGGCTGACATTGCTTTTCCTGCAGCCCTCAGGCATTTCTCCAGTTCTCCACAACGTCTCAAAGGTGATGGACAGTGGTTTAACAACAACATCTAGCTTTCTTAGCACTCGTGTGTATCCCATCAGGGCCCCATGGATTTGTGAGACCAAGTTTGCCTAAATGATCTCTAACCCAATCCTCCTCAACCAAGGAAAAGTCTTCCTTTCCCCAGATTTTCTCTCTTGCCTTCAGGGCCTTGAGATAAAGCTGCAGTTCTGGACCCTGCAGTTCAGCAGCAGCTCATGAAAACCGTAGTTCATCTCTGCAACTCAAAAACTGCTCAAGCCTGCTTCAAAACTGCTCTGCAGGGTGTTTTGAGCCAGGTCAGTGGTAGTTGTTGGAGGAAAGAACAGTAACCACAATCGAAACAGCAGTTTTGGAAGCTGCTGGCACTGGGGAAAAAAAGAATGTGACCAAGTTGTGTTTCTGAGCTGCCTGAGAAGAGTCTGTAAAGCACACAGCAGCCATCAGCAGCCCCACTAAGCTAAAGATGTCTCTTGATGTCAGGTGCTTCATGGATGCTTTGCTACACCATTGGGAAACTCATTTAGATACACAATGTGTACAGCGTACAGGCAGGGCTGGTGGGACTGAGTGTGATCATGTGCTTCTGAAAACATCTGAAATCTGTGGGAAGTCTCACCTACTGTCACTAATGCTGGGGGAAGGAGCCTTGTTTTCAACATGTTTATGGTACAATAACTCTAATTGCAAGTTATGTGCACTAAACGTAACACAGAAACATCCATACAGAAAACAGAAGGTCTCCTGCAGCAGGGGATCTGGCTGGCATTGACTCTTGACTTGTACCAGTTGATTCAGTAGATAGCCTAAAGTTCTCTCAAATATGATGAAATAGAGACTATTTAAGGCCCTGGTGCATGACATCTAATCATTCTTTATTTAGTGCAACACTCTATAACTCTGTTATTCTGTATAAATTGCGTGGTATCCTTGTCGAGCTTGCTAAGCCTCAATGAAATCCTGTGATTGTGACTACTAGCTACTATGGAGAAATCCTTTATGGATTTCAGTATTTTGCAGCCTTTTATTTCATTAATATGTTTCACCATTTACTTTATCTGTATCTGAAACAGCTCAGTAGAACCTATGAAACAGCAATATTGAATATCAAATGCAGCAATTCTTACAGCGTTATAGATACTATTACTTGCAGCACAGATCATAAGATAATTTTAATCTGGCTCCCCTAATGACTAGTTTGTGAACAGAATCTTAAATGTGAGGGTCTAATTTTCAGAGATTCAGCACTTGGGGAATTGCACCAATGTCATTTGCATGTTATACACTTAGGCAATTTACAAAAGCTGCAATTCCAGCTTTCTTATTCTTTATTAACTATTTTCTAGTTTTTGTCTATACAAGGAGGTACATGGCAAATATAGCACTGCTGGAAACTGTGGAGGTGATGAATTTTAGAGTATCTAGTGCTCCCACCCATCAGGTGCATCTCCACCATTACAGGTGCAAGTTGTCTTTTTAGGGTCCTACTCTTGGATCATTCTACTTTTGGTAATGTAGCTATGGTAGGCAAAGTACATCACTGATTAGCTTGAAACACTCTGTTCATATTTAATCATTGTTCTTGTAGTTTTCCTCTGGGCTTTGAGCTGTGGCAGATCTTTTATGTAGGTAGAAAATGCCATTTTTCTTTTGCTAGAATTCTTCTGGGGAGATGCTGTCAGAGTGCTCCATCACATGTGACAGATCATCACTTACAGAGAATTATCTCCAATACAAAATTGAGTTTTTATCTTGAACTGTCATGTCTGAGAAGTCTTGGCTGTGACATAGGGTAGTGGAAGGAGCTGAATTTAGTAGCTGATTCCTTTTCCAGGACAGAACACATCTGTCATACCCAGATCTCATACCCTATCTCTCATACCCAGTTCTCTCCTAATCTCATAACAGCTGCCACCTCCCCTTCATGGGCTAGCAGGTCTCCTCAGTTAATACTATCTCCAGTGCAGCCTCCCTGAGCATTAGACTGTACTCACATTATAGTGCCACATTTTCAGTCCAGAATTATGTGTTGTCACAGCATTGACATCACCAGTGCTCTTCATGCACTCCGGCTCTTAATATTTGTAAGCTATTGGCTGTTAAAATCACGTTGGAAATAGTGGTGTAAAAATACTCAGTTAGCAAATCAATCCAACATTCTCCAAGCAAATAAACTTTGAATACTGGTTACGAATCCAGGCTCAAAAAAAAAAAAAAAAAAAACCAAAAAGTGAGGTGTATGCTTCTGTACAACTGTGTGCCAATAAATGTAAGCACAAAATATTGTACTCTAGAGAATGATGTTTGTGAAATGCTGTTTCCAGTCCTGCTTGCTGACTGCTCCCCAACAGAGCCACAGGGCTCTGAACTGCAGCAGCAGCCTTCACTCTCCTGGGAAATTTGCTACTCACCTCCACAATTACAGATTCCTGGTCTAAGATGGGATCTTTATTTCTCCATCCAACAAAATTGCTTTTTTTCAGGAACCCTGGCACAGTGACAGCATCAGTAATATTTTAAAAATTTGAGTATTTTGTTAAATATTAATAGTTAAAATTTAATCATTGTTTGGCTGAGAACATACCCAAATCACAGCAGTTATCAGCAGTTCTCAAATTCAGAACAGAGAAAGAGACAGCTGAATCCTAAGGCTTTTTCTAAGATTTTTGTAAAGTTTTGGTTTTTTTATCTGGAGAATAACACATCTGAGAATAAAAGAAGTGCTCATGCCGTGAGCCACAGCATAAAGTCTGTATTATAAGAGTATAACAAATTCTTTTTTACACTCTTATTAGACAGGAAAGATATTGGAACTCTCCAGGACCTGGGACCCCACACAGACATGCTTAGCTTGTAATCAGCTGATAAAATTTGTATTTCAAAACCCTCTTCACCAATCAGTAGCACGTTTAAGAATGCCTGCTAAGTACATGCCATGGAACAGCTGTGTAGGCATCAGTGCACTCTGTAAACCAGGATCCAGCAAAACCTGATGTACACGGCATTCAAACACAGAGTGTTGCCTTTCCTCAAAGCACTCATTTACATGTCAGTTTATTTCTCTCCCAGCCACCTCCTGAGGGGGTTGGGTTTTTTCTGCTGTTACACAGTATGTTTCTCCCGCTACTTTAAAAAGTGGTAGATGTCATTTCCTCCAATTTATCGATGGAGGAAGCTGAGGGCTGGAGAACAAAGTGCAGGGCTTCGCGTTCCCGCGCTGTTTCCTGGCCGTGCTCCTTCCCTCTCCCAAACCATCCCCAACGCACAGGCCAAGGCTGCAGCCAGCCAAGGAGGGCCTCTGCTCCCCCACATTCATCTCCATGGAAAAGAGGCAACTAATTAAACACCCAAGCTTACTCAGAAAGCTCTTCCACACACTGCAGATAGCTTAACGAGGCCGGATTGCTCTTGACAAGCAGGAGGGGTTCATGACAGCTGAATCACTGCTGGCTTGTGCTGCTCCCCCTCCAGCTCAAGCTGCCTCCTTTCGTACCACCCTCCCACGCCCCCTCTTGAACACTCTCCTCCTGATCACAGACACACACATCCTCCTTCCTCTCAACTCTGCTGGGCCACAGTGGCACTCAGTGAAAGTCCTATGAGCTCAAGTGGCAAAAATATGAACCTCAAAGCAGTGCACGCATCTAGGCCCAAAAAAACACTTTGGTGCTTGTACCTGACCACTCTCCCAGCAGCACTGCTCTCTTTACCACACTAGATGATTTTGTAGAAGGAAGAAACACTATTATTGTCCCAAAGTACCAGTAATCAATGGGAAACATTAGGGATCTGTCAGGATGGCACTGGGACCACATCATCTCTGGCTACCCACACTTCTGGGCTATTTTTTTTTTTTTTTTAACATCCAATTCTGCTCGTCTTTCTCTTCCTCAGCACTGCTTTTCAATTCTTAACTGCTGTTCAGCTTGGGTGGCTACAATGGATGCCCCCTCAAGCCTGTGAGGACTTGTTGTTTTCTTGTATACTAAGTTCCATTTCTAATCTTTCTGCTGTGCTCCTTTTTGCTACCCTATGTTTCCTCAGCCACCCACAGAAGAGGTGATGAGTCAGAAAGGGAAGTTTAATTGGGTCCTAAAACAGAAATAACAAGAAAACCTCAGGAGCTTTACTTGGGCAGTTTACTGCCTTTTTCTTATTGAGAACAAACAAGTTGTAATGACTAAAGAACATCACATAGATTAGTTTTGAAAACTATCAGACTGATCTGTCCCACATAAGCTGCTTTCATAATACTGAGAGCAACAGGAATCAGGGAGTGTTCAGAACGGTGGAGGGTTTGATTGAAGTATTTACAGGAGCTCAAAAGACTGAAGGTCTTTATCAGATACATGCAGCTTTAAACCAAGTTGTTAGATACTCCATTTAGAAAGTTTAATTGGTCAGAATGAGTAGGTGTGAATAGAGAAAAAAATGTGGTAAAGTCTACACCCATTACAGTCAAAAGAAGCCAGCTGGGGACATCACCAGTTAAGGAATTCTGCTCAAAACCCCATGGGCTCGTCACCCTTCAGCAGCAGCACTACAACTCGTAGCTATATAAGCATAAAATGATTTCATAGTGAAGAATATGCCTTTGCAAGAGCACACTGTGCCATGATTATGGCCGTGTGATTAACCCTTCTTGCAAATATCACTCTTTGTATTAGTTTTTAACCTTCAATTAACACAAATGCAGACCTAGGTAGGCTAAAGCTTATTCAAAGATTATTACACCATGCACAGGACACTCAGGAGCTTCCCGGGTCTGTGCAGCAAATGAACATAGCAAGAAGAAATCAGCATTACTTTTAAAATCCATGCCAGAGAAAACTATATCAGGAAATCATACAAATGGAAGGGATACTCAAGCACTGAAAGAGCAAAGGACTGGGTCCTTTCACATTAGTTTATTTGATTAGTAGACCAGCGTTAAAATTTTTGAAACTCACTTCCATTTTTCACGTTGGCAGCTCTGAATCATCTCTCTCTGTTGTTTCAACTTCAAAACAGGAAAAAGTGAATACAGTAACTGGCCATAGAGTCTTATTAAATTATTCTTGTGCTGTACAAAGTAGCTGAAAAAATGGTTGACTCATACAGCATCTTCACTATGCCTGCATGGGCCAGCTTGTGAAATTGTGCAGAGCACCATTCTAGCATTCTTTGCTGCAGCAACAGAACAACATGAAGGTACAAAAAGAAAGGACCAGAGAAAAAGGGGACATTTGCAATACTACACTTAAATCCCAGTCCTAGTGACTTGAGTAGAAGACTACCATTGACATCAGAAAGGCCACAACTTCAACAGTACAGCCTGGCCCCCACCTGTGCTTTGAGGCTTTTGCTGTTTCGGTGGCTTCAGGAGGCTCAGGAGTGTCCCTTGGTCACTGCTGCTGGGGGAATTCCTGGAGAACAGAGCTGTCTGCTAGAGCTGGCTGCTGCATCCAGAGGATGGAAGGCATGGTCCTGGCTCTTTGGTTAAATATCCAATGGGTGCTATGTACCACACCAAGCAAAACCAATGAGAAAGGGAGGAAAAATGCAGATGAGGTTTGGAGGTGCTAAAAACAGTTTTTCAAACAGGCACTGCTTAGCTTTTTCTTGTCTTCAAAAAAAGAATTAGCTGTTAGTGTCTATATGGTTAATCCGTATGTGAACTTTTTCTTTCCCAATTACCCTTTAATTTTAAATTGAGAAATATATTGACATATACCTGTACCCACTCAATTATTATTGGAGCCAAACAAAAGCTAAAAAGGCAGTCAGATAAATAGTCACTCATATTTTGGATCAATCTTCCACAGTTAAAGACTACATAAACAGTTCAACAGCATTATAGCACATTTAAGAAAATAAAGGCCCCAAAAAAGTGCAAAGTCAACCTGTGATTAATTTTATTTTGAATACTTTGCTGGGTCTTGGTTGTGTCTTTCTATATAACCTAAAATAAACATTGTAAAAAAATGGACTGATAACATGGAGGCAAAGAACGCTTTAAGAAAATACAACTGAAAAAATAGACTAATACATTTGGTGTTGAAATCATCATCACTGGGCTAACAATAGAGCCAGATACTTTGCTTGCAAGTGGTTTTCCTCAACTCTTTTAACATGCAACATGTAAACTTCCTGAAACACTTTTAGCTACACATCATCTTTCAGAGTGAAAGATGATGACTCAGCTCATTTTAAGACTTTATGGTACATACAGTTTTGGAGTGAGAATGAATAATGCGCAAAAGTGACTTCCATTTTAAGGAATCAGCACTAAAATCAGATGCTAACATATTTAAAGTGTCAGTTAGCTAAATGCATGTATTTTACTTTTTAAAAAGATATATTATGTATCTATATTAGTCATAAAGTATTATCTTCCTTTTTAACAAAATAGAACAGACCAATAATTCCATATATTGTAAGAGTGAAACATGCAAAATCTCTCAGGCCTTGTCTATGTGATAATCAATTTTCACTTACCATTTTTTGCCTTAAAACAAAGGAAAAACCATCAAACTGTGTGGAACCCTTTCAATGTTCTCTCCCCTCTGTTCAGGTTGTAATGTGCTGAACAGAAATACATAAATGCTAAGAATGCCCAAGACATCAGTTCTGATAACCTGGCTGGAGGAAAAGACTCTACAGAAATGCTTCATTTGTGATATAAATCATGTTGTTCTGTAAATGCCATACAAACAGGGCTGGGGCAGGACTGCAAAAGGAGCCTTACTGGTTTTTAGGTCTCTCTGAAGCATAATATGAACAGTGATGACATTTTCCCACAACCGACATCTTTCAATCAGGACTAAAAGTCAGAAATAAAATTCCAGCAGTCTAGGTTTTGAGATTTCTGATAAAGTGAACCTGACCTTGCATATTTATGGTGCAGATGGATCTTGATCTAATGCAGTTGTTTTGCTGTAGATAAATTTAAATCTAACTCTAGATCAGTTTTAAATGGGATAGATGTGGCTCTGGAAGACTAATTTCACAGTGGCTTAGGATACAGTTAACAACATGATTTCAAGTTGCTTCCCATCAACTTCAGGTTCCATCAGAAGACTTTCAGCTGCCAAAACAGAAAAGGACTGCCTAAAAAGCAACACTCACAGATGTTTACCGCACCTTAAATGCTTCATTTTGTAGTACACAGAACAGAACTCACTCCTAGCAAGATCCTAACTTTAGGGCACACAGTCTGTAACTAGACACTGAAAGAGCTTAGCACCTTCTAACACTGATCCTAACCCATACGGTTTGACATTTAAAAGTGCAAGCTCAAGATGCGACATTTACTATGCAAACTGTTTTCATCCCACCCAATCCCCACTTTAATTTTATAATGCCTAGAAAATAAATTAAGTCCCTAATAACCCAATGAAGTGCAAGTGTAACAGTGTTTTTGTTCAGAGCCCTATTGACTTTTACGGGATGTTATACATAGGTAGATTTCATTAACCTCAGTGCAGAAAGAGCATCTTGAACTGGTTAAAACAAAAATCCACGTAAAATGCATGTCTTGAAGACTTCTACTTAAAACAATGCTTTTCAACAACCATCCTCATCTTCTCTTTTTCCCCACAATTGAACAAAGAAGCACATTTTGATCTCTGGAGGATTTCACTTGTTTTTCTTCAAATTTATTAGCTTCTGTAATTATATAGTCCATTTTATTGTTAAATCAGAAACAGTAAGAGAACACTCTAGGTTGGTATAGTCATTTTACAATGAGCATATCAGCTACAATACCTTTACCTAATGTTGTCAGAAAACCAAAAAATATCAGAACAGCAATTGATTTATTTTTTTGACAAACCTGCTTATTGAGATATCACCTATTCTGTAAGGAAGAAAATACTCAAAAAATAAAAAAGTTAAAATTTAGTTAAAAGCTTTACTTGTTTGGGAGCAATCTCATAAAACTCTTTTTAATATGAGCACTTCACTTCACAAAATGAAAAACTATTTACACCGTTTTGCTTGCGGTTTGGTCACATTATCTACACACATTTGCAGAAGATCTTAGGCAAAATAGGTATGTATCTTCTTCTGACATAGGCTATCAGATTGATTGCACATTTTCCTTTTACATAATGGCTCTCCTATAGTGCACTGAAGTCAGTGATCACTGTCTAATTACATTCTCATTTTAATTTATGGCTCAACAATAAAATCAATACCACTTCAAACCCAAATATCCAAGCGGCTGAACTACATATAGTGTGAAACATGTGGATTCCACTTTCTTAGACCTGATTTTCAAAAGAATGATATATCTCACTAGCACAATTAACAAACTGTGCAAAGAAAGAAACAACCTTTGCATCAAATTGGTTTGAAAATCAAGGCATCTTGCCAAATTCTGTCAACTGATTTCCTGCTAGTTACATCTAATTTTAAAAATGTTCATTTCCTGATGGCACTACAATGAACTTTTCAGCACGCGATTACTGAATTACAGTATCTTTTACATATATATGCTATATTTAGGCCAATAATGTAATTTCCATGTTACACAAAATCATTGCCTTCACAAGCAGAGTTGCTACATACATTCACAGTTTCAATAGATTGTAATTAGCTTCTCCAGTTGTGCTTTAAAAATTCCGAATATTTTCCAACAGTAAGTGCAAAGCAAATGTCCTATGCAGCTACAATTGGTCACAGAGTTATAAACTCCAAAATTACGAGAAGAGCCTTCTCTCATTCTCCGTTTTCATCACCTGCTTTTTCAGGTATGACCTCCAGACTTCGACGAGGCTTTGAGATTTCTGCATTTTCAGTGCCTGGCTTATTAAGTCCACATGAAAGAGTGGCATAATGGATTTGCTTCAGATTCTCCAGTGCTTCATTTTTAGCATATTTGAGAAGATCAGCTTGTCCCTGTAAGGAAAAAAATGCAGTTAGAATGCATTTTTGATAACAGCATTCTCTTATCTGCTTATCTGTTACCCTTCTGCTTGTTTCAGATTAAAAGTATAGTTGTCCGGCTTAAAAAAAAAAAAAAAAAAAAAGAAAAGAAAACAAAAGAAAGACCAAAATCCAAACCAACCAATGAAGCAAACAAAAAACTCCTCAAAAACCAAAACAAAACTCAAATATGGATTAGTGTTAAAAAGAATCAAGCTCTTTGCTTTCTCTGAAGCCAATCAGTGGCATCAGCAATGGGGTAGGGGTAATTTCTGCCTAACACTTTTCATGTATTTTTAATCCATAGGGACTATAAATGTTTCTGCATAACAAAAACTGTGACGATTACTTTTAATACCTCAGGGAGCCATTTAAAGCTTTCCTGGGTTTTTGGTTCCTAGGGATTTTTTTTCCTTAGCAATGTGATTCACTCAATAGCAGGATGGTAAAGGACCAGTGCTTGTCGATGCACAAAATATGAAAACACAGACTGGAGAGCAGCACATAAAAAGAACAGTGATGACAAAGACTTCACAGGGCTGTCTGCAGTTCAGTACTATCACTATCCTTCTGCAGAATTACAGAATCACTTATGTTGAAAAAGACCTTTAAGACCACCAGGTCCAACAATTAACCTAACACTGCCAAGTCCACCACTAAACCATGTCCTTAAGAGCCACATCAATCTTCCTCTTCATGGCAATTAAGTTATAAGCAAAGCTGTAAGAGAAATTGTCCCAGGCTTAGGTCATTTGGCTCTTGTTCTACAGTCGTCCATCTCTCAGTATTGATCAAAGCCCTCTAACAGCCACAGCCCTCACTGGGAGGCTGTGGACAGCAGCTGGTATCTGCCTACCCTGCCCACTTGCAGCAAATGAGCAAGGCTGCAGCACATGGTGAGCACATCTGTCTTACTGGTGGGCACAGAGAAGGTCAAAAACAAGAGCAGCAAGTCTGCAAGGGCCACAGTGATTATGCTGTGTCCGCATTCCTGACAGAGAACTGCTCCACAGCTCACAGGAAAATACCTGAAGGAGACAAATTCATACCTGAAGGGGGGAAACACACACACACACACACACACACACACACACACACACACACAAAATCCATGTATTGTCATTCCTTGAGACTGCCAGTACCAGTGTGCAATGAGGTATGAACACTGACTGCACCTTCTCCTGTCACGTCTGCCCATCCTGGGTAAATTCTGTCTCCTGACAGACATTTCTCTTAAGACATGCTAGTATCTCTTCCAAAGATAATACATTGCTTCTCCTCTGCCAAATAGGGTTGAAATGCATCTTTACCTCTTGATTTTGAAAATGCAGGAGTTGAGATAGAATAGCAGTCAGACAAAAACATGTGCACTCGTGGTGTGATACTTCTGGTGCTTCTTTAGCAACTCAGAACATAAATACTACCCAATGAAGTGAGCAGACTTATGTCTTTGAGACTCACAAATTAAAAACAAATTCTACTTTCTTCAAAGAAAAAACGTCCACCCTCCCCTCACCCAAGACGATAATAGCCAAAGTCTTTTTTTCTGATCACCAGAGAAGAAAAAATCTAGAATGTCATCAATCATAGCACAAGCTTCAGTAATATTTTAATCTAAAGGGCTACTTTTTATAAAAATCACATACTTTTTTCCAAACTAACAAACAACTAAAAGCTAATTTAAAACACTCCAGCACACTAAATGAGTCATATCTGGAGTGCATCTGTTTCTAGCCCAAGTTCTGTTTTACATGGATTAGTAGAATATAGTTCTGGAATTTTAATCAAGTTGTTTATTATAGGCAGAGCTGCTAGCAAGCAGTCTATTAATAAGGTTGCCCAAAACTTCTCAGTTAAAAAAACACCCCTGCTTTCAGTTACTTACATGCTTGCCAAACTTTAACTACTTTAGCTGATACTTTCTATGCAGGATTTTTGCCATTGGCAGATTTTATTATTATTTCTGTTTAATATAGTTCTTTAACCTCATCCATATGGTTCATTCAGTTCTGAGAATAAAGATGGAGAAATGCCATCAGAAGTTTATTAACAACCTTCTACACTTCCTTCCCTACTCTCACTTGGGGTAGGGACTTGTAATTGGAATGACTACAGGGCAGTAGATTCAAGTCATGAGCTTTTAATAAACAAAAATCAGATTTTGAATGTGGTTAGTACAATCACTGAGGATTCCACTCTTGATCATCCTTTGTCTCTTGACAGCTCCAGCAATGTGGTAAGAGAATGCGTATTCCATTCCCACAGAATAATGAATGCGCATTAGGAAAATAGTTGAGTTTTTTCCTGGATGGCTTCTCCAAGCCACCAACATTGGGTTGCCAAGGCAAGTAGGCCAAAAGCCAGACTAGAGGGGAGGAAGGAAGAGCCTGGGACAGACTGTGGAGAAGAGGTAGATGGGGAAAAGGAGGGTGCAAGAGCAATCTCTGGGACTGACCCGGCAAGAAGCCTAGTGCTGCTGAAAGGGAAGCCAGACTGCATTAAACAAGGCAGATGCTAGATCTTTCTGCAAGAGGAGATGGTGAAACACAAACACAGTGCAGCAACTTTGGATCTGACAGGTGAGCAGAGAAAGGGAAAGACTGAGGCAACATTTGGGAGTGGAATACAGAAAGAAAACAGATCAACAAAATCCACCACATTAAAAGTAGCCTGAAAATTATATAAAAGGAGAAGAACTAATAACGCAAAAAGAGTGAGAGATTGGTAATGAGAATAAAAGCTGGTGAGAAAGAAAAACAAAAACACTGAGCAGGGAGAAGGTTGCTGAATGCAATAAATTGGGTAAGGTGACAAGAAAATGAAAATTAACACTCATTGGGAAGGATCTCTAGAGGTGGCATGGAGGAAGAAGAAAATATTAGGCGTTAGCAGGAATGGCTCGTTTGCAGCAGGGAACTGTGAGTGTCTGGATAATTCCAATAAGGGAAGATGAACTTCAAAGACAAAAGAGGATCTAGGATAAAGCCTGGATTATTGCAGACAAGGTGTCCAGACTAAATACATTTGACCAAGTGGTATCAGGTTCAGACCACGGTGAAATAGAAAAATGCATCAGTGCTCATTACTCTCCTCTCCAATGCTCAGAATTTATTTCTGAATGCCATTGAACTCAGAAAAATGTTTGTGAAACCAACTGTGTTGCCATTATCTGCTGGTATGTCCTGATCTCAAGATAAAAGAGCCAACCACTACTACCAAAAATGCCATGAGCTCAAGTGAGAGAGCTCTGCACAATTTGTGTGAAGTGGCTATTTCTGTTGATATACCATCATGAAGATGTATGCTGGGGAAATGAAACAGCATGCGCCTCAAAGATTCAAGCTGTAGTCACAGTGAACCCCACTGAAAAGTAATACAATGCATTTAAAAGGCAGAAAATTTTAAAAGTCACCCGGATCTGGAAAAAAACTGCCATCACACTCTCAATTAAATAATCACAAAGACTTTCTTTCTAGTTAGGTATCAAATGTCTCTTCTCCAAGGGCTCTCAAGGTTCAGTTTCAAATCTTTTTATTTTATGCATCCTGATTTTCACAGTAGGTGCTGTTGACTTAATAGCAGAGTCAGCTGACTGCAAGCTGGAACATGGGAATCTCTCAGACCGATGGACTACTCAGGAGTCTTTCACATTCTTAGCAGACCCAAATGACCATAGCAACTTGCTCCGATAAAATGCATATTGTAAAGTCAATACAAGAGACTTACAAATAGCTCAAACTTTAAGCAAGCAGATTTATCTTAAGGGAATCCCAAAAAACCCACATTCCAAGAAATAAGCTGGTTTGCACAGAGAACTCAATGCTGGGATCTGAAGCAGTTGTAGAAGCAAACCAGAGTGTTTCTTGCTGTGTGGAAGGGCTGTCTTCACCAGGCTTTCATCTCAGATTAAGACAAAATGTAAATTAATTTAGTCCTCAGTGTTGTCTGGCAAGCACACCAAAACACTTGAATTGACTTCCAGCACTGTGGTTAACAGGCAGCTTGTGGTAATTCCCAACTGGGAGCAGGATGGATCTGGGCCTTGCAGAGCACTGGGAGAGCGCTCTCACAACAGCAGCACACAGCAACCACTGCTCCCTTTCCTTCACCATGGTTAAAATTCACTTACTGAACTGAGCACTGTGTAACTTGAATATTTCATGTTTACAGGTTTCAGAAAAAGTTGTTTTCTAGGCAGACATGAAAAAAGACCTTAAAGAAGTCAAAGAACAAAACTGATATTCATTCAAAAGCTTTTAGTAAACAGCAGCAATAAAGAATATGGATTAATTTGGAAGCCCAATTCAGTACCCTTTAAACCTCTCTGGCCCAATATGTCCATGTCATCTAGTCTAGTTTATTTCTTCTTAAATCAATGTTAAAAACATTGTTTGTTTTGAAACTTTTGACTAAGAGCCAGTGTCTGCATAACCGAACTCCATAACAGCAACTGAAAACAAATCCAAAATGGTTCCTTTCAGTTCTTGTACATCCAAAATGAGGTACCATTTCAGAGTCAGTCAGATATAGAATCAACTAGAATGCCTCAGCACAGCTACCTTCATAAGCTTTTATGTATTCACTCATGATATTCAATTAACTAGTTCTTGAACCTGAAAGTATGTACAGATTGTACTTACAAAAAATTGTACAGATGACATTTAAAATAACTGCATGAGCATCCTTTCCCCAAAAAATCCCAAGAAACTCTATCGTTAATGACTGGTCTTTAGCTCAGGATCTGGAACCCAAAGCTCCTATCAGGAAATGCAAGAAGCCACTATCCCTTTCTCAAAGTGCTCCTCAGAGTACAACAGAACGTTGCTTTAAGCTCCTCAGAGTACAACAGAACGTTGTTTTGAGCTCCTCAGAGTACAAGAGAACATTGCTTTGAGCAACCTGGTGCAGTGGGAGGTGTCCCTGCCAATGGCAGCGGGGTTGAAACTGGTGATCTCTAAGGTTCTTTCCAACCCCAGCCACTCTATTATTCTGTGACACATTACAGTGTTCCACGCCCAGCTGACACGCTCTGAGGGAAGTTCTGGAATCAGAACAAAAGGCCTTAACTTCCCAACTTCTAAATAAGGGATTAATTAGGAGACAAAATCCCATTAGTCCAGCAACATCAAGAGACTAGTAGCTCCAGATATTTAAATTGAACTGGGATGTCTTCTGAGGACCTACAAGACCAGGCAGCAACTATCAGAGGTTTTATGAATGCTCCATGGCTGCCAGAATTCACTTGGAGGTTTGGTTGAAAAAGTTCAGATTATTTAAAAAGAAGTAAGAAGCTGCAGTCCTGGAAGTGCCTTGAATGTTCCATTTATAAATACATTTTTTTTAAATAGTGTAGGTGCAGAACTAATGCTATTAAAGAGATAACAGATGCCATGGACTGCAAGCCTTGCAAGAGAAAGTAATTAATATCATATAATGTGACATGCCGAAAAGCTCATAGCTAACAAGAAACATCTAACAAATGCTGAAGAGTTAGGAGTCCCACCTTCATTCCAAATATTTCCATTGACCTCTCCCTTTGTCTTTAGAACAAAGCTCTTTAGCTCTTCATTGCCAAGACTAATTTACAGTTGCTGCTATGTTCTTCCTATGGGCATCTCAAATTCTGAGCCTTATAGAGGGTTTTTCTCCAAGTTTTTCTATGTCAGACAAGTCCATAAATTTTTACAATAGGTTGTAGGAGTCTTCTGCAACAGCACTTAAGAGTGTTTTTCCTTCTTCAACAGTGTACTTTTGGCAGAAAATGTGATTATCTATGTTTAGAAAATATGAATTCTATCAGCCTGAGTAGTAACAATAAATAAATTACTAGCAAATAACTGTCTATGTGTAAGAGATGAATATTCTAGCAGTTTTCAATCCCTGAATCAGGCAACAGACCAAATTTACTCCAAATGATGTTGTGAAGTTAAATATCTCTGTGTACATATATGAGGTGAATAAGAATGGGCATGTGTGCATATACACATACACAAATTAGATGGAATTTCAGCTGAATTCAAACATAGTATACTACTAATAAATTTGGCCACATGGCTTCAAATTAAGAAAAATTAAATCATTTAAAGCAGTAACTGTAATGCATGTGCATGCATAACACATAGATATACTTAATAACTGCATCAGATGTTCTAAAGAAAGTTTCCCTAGAATTAAGCTGTCAATTTTGCTATTTTATCAAACTTTCCATTGCATCAACTGCAGTCAAAATGTCCCAACTGAAAGAGAACAATCAATATGTATCTCGAGGGTAAAATGCAGCTTGATCAGTTTGGAAAATACATTAACCACACCATGTGAGCATGCCATGAGTCCTCTGTGCAGGAGCTGAGGATGGCACTCATGCAGGATTATTTAGTAAGGCTGTTCAGAGCCCCACAATAACTCCTATATCATAGCTAAGAATCCACATCTTTATTGTGTATTTCCACGTTCGTTTTTGTACTATTTGAGAAGGAAGTTAATTTGAAGAAGGAAGAGAATTCAACACATAAAAGAAATCCTTAAAGTGGTTCAGATTATTGCTCTTCTGCTCAATTTCTACTCAAATGTGGATATTCACTTTTCATCCCTGTTCTCTCAGAGTTTTTTGAGAACTGGGAACATGGCAATGGAAAGACAATGAGATCGAAATTATGATTGCAGATCTTTTTCTCCAGACAGGAAATGTGTCTTAGAAACTGTTTAACTTCTGTTTAATTATATGATACGAAAGTATGGTTAAAGCCCACAGTTAAAGTGTTTGGAGTGGAAAACCTCAGTGTGTCACTTCAAACAAATCTCACTTTTAACTTTCTGTATATCTAAATGTGAGCAACAGCACTTAGCAGATGCCTGAACTGCAGTACCTGTAAAATAACTTTAAAGATGTTCTGTAATGCCTCCTGTTAAAGTTTCAACGAGAGGCTGATTAAAATCTCACCTTTTTTTTTTAACTGAAGTCTTAATTATGCGACAAATTGCACCTTCCAAAAGAAAGGATCTTAATCTCTGACTAGAAAAATACCACCCAATCAATGTTGAAGATATTTTCTCAATAATCTCTTCAAAAGGAAGGCCTTCTATCTTCAAAACTATGTTATAATCCTAAGGACATGTACACAAGCCCTTCAGTGCTCCTCGGAGCCAGACCTGCCATGTGGCTCCTCCAATTCCTGGCGAACGCAGGAATCACGACTTCACATTTCAGTCGCTCACCAACTGCAAACCTCCCCCCCACCAACCCTTATGTTCAGAATGTAAAGCAGAGATGAAGCAAAGGTACTGCTGTTTCAGGAAGCATTAAAATAGATTTGCCTATCCAAGCTGGTATCTGACACCTTTGACAGAAAAAAAGGGATAGGAATTTATTTCTTTGACATTCACCCAACGCCACTGAACTAACTCTTCTCTATGCTCTCGGAAGCACAGGACTGATACATTCCACATCCCATACACTGTCTTCAGGAAACTCTGTTCTGATACAGGAAATGTGATATTCTGGTCCTTTACCTATAAGCAGAACCTGCATGAATATTTTTAGAATGCATTAACTGTACATGCTGTAGCAAATTTCACCAGTTTTTGATTCTCCTCCGCGTTGGATTTGTGCAGTGTAACACAAGAGGGATTGGAGCACCAAGTGACCTCATGAAAAGCTTAAGAGTTCAAACCAGCATGGAGAAATACATATGCATTACTGCTTTTCTGTCATAGTTCACTGTAAGAAGAGGCGGTATGAAACCGTATTTTCAAGAAGAACTAAAAATAAAAACTAGGTGGGAGAAAATAATTTTCTTTATAATTAAAACAGACTTTATAGTTTAATGTAGTGAAGAAGTATTTGATTGAGTGGGAGAGAAGAACTCATTAGTGGATGTAAACACCAAACTTGAATAATATGAGCTAGAGCCAAGGGAATAAATTAAGGGAGGCAGTTTTGCTATCTCTACAAATTTTGATATACTCTGCTGAGATCAAAGATCACTGATAGGAAACCTGAACTGTTCCACATTCTAGTTTCCTGAGGGTCTCTGGCTGAAAGCTTTTCTTATACTTTACCATTTAGTCTTTTGTCAAAATGTAAGCAAATGTGCTCGACAAAATGTAAAGAGAGTCTCCAGCTCATACACTCAATTTATCCCAGCCTGGATTATGAACACAATTTGCTTCTACCATTAACCACCATTCATCATCGACTGCAGCAGTAACAGCTTCCCTTTTGTTTTTCAGTAACTGCATTAACCTTAACACTTATTCCCCTTCAAATCACAAAACAGGGTTTAAACAATGGCATAGCTGCCTTCCAGCCTGAGCCACTTTGCAGAAGCCAAGAGTCATTGTTTCAGCCAGGTATTAAAGGATCCTGCCAGTGTTAAAAGATTGCATGAAGAAAATGTCAGACAAACTAAATGAAATAAGCTTCCGTAACACTACATGAGAATAAAAAGTCACATTGAGACTCTGCTGTGTTACAGGTTATATAAACCAAACTGACTATGATTATAGAAGTGAATAAAGCCAGTTGAACTGTGACACAGAGTAATGACCAGTAACAATATCAGAATGACAGTTTTGAACAGAAAAACACAGTAACTAACCAAAGGAAGACACATTACCTTTAAAATTGTAATGTTCCACGTAAAACTTTCAACTGATTTTTGCAGTTTTCTTTCTTTTAGGCCCTCTCTTGCTCCTATATTGTGCAGGTTTTCATGAAACTCCATTGCTGTAGAGAATAAAAGAGGGAGAAATATAGTATCTATTTTAGCAATATTATAGAGAGAAATATAGTATCTATTTTAGTATCTATTTTAGCATTTTTGTGATCATAGAGATAGCAACTTGAAACTAATAAGGCTAAAAGACAGTGAAAAAGCTTCAGAAATTTTATTCTTCAAGCACAAATCTATCTGATGTAGTAAGATTCAATGCTATACAACATGCCAATATATACAAATCTCTTTAAGTCAAAATCCACTAAAGCACCTGTTAGGTCACTGCTATACAGAGATGGAGCCCAGCAATTATTTCCCATAGAAATACAATCTCTAAGCACAACTGAATGTGTTGCACCACATGTAAAAACCTTTTTGTAGTTGCTATAGGATGGAAACAGTAATTTCATTAACTACTCTGGCCCCAGTTAATTTCATTAACTACTCTTTTGGGCCTTACTCTTTTATGCATTTACATCACAGTTGTCCAGCTTACAATTTATATCATGGAGTCTGCCCAGAAAATAAACACTTTACCTTATCCCTGAGGATAAATGAGTAACTGTGAAGGAGGAATGCCAAATGAACTTGTCAAGGAATGCCAACAATATTTTACCACACCATGTAAACTACTGTGTCCACAAAATCTGTATCTGACAAACTCCAAATCAAAAATTTTTGGTAACATTTAGATTAGTTTGATCTAAGCACTGAGCAGACCAAATGAAGTTGTTTTAACACTGCACAGATAGCAGAGACATAATTTCCTTTCCATGCTGCTGTTACAAGCCGTGTAAAAATAAACTTTAAACTGTTTCTTTCACACAGGAGAAGTCAAATGTCCTTCCACGGGTACACAGAGCAACTAACATGGATTACAGCTACTCTCCCATGAAGGTCATAGCTCAGTTGTGCTCTCAAGATTCCCTTCTAATAATGCACAGGGTATTTTGAGGTCAAAAGTTGGCAAGTGGCTCTGACATACACCTATGAACATAATAGTTAAAGGACAAATTATACTTTTAACTATGTTGTTTTCTCAGTGAGTGTATGTACTTCAAAATTTACATGTACTTTATTACCATGAATAAGCACGTAAACTTGGGTTGGCTGTCAATCTGAGAGAAGATTGACTTTTAAGGACATTATCTCTTCTTCGTAATCTCTTTAACCTACACTCATGTCTCATTAAAAGAAAGAGAGATGACTGAATGTTTCCATCATACACTCCCTTACCTTACTCCCACATACACACACACATATATTTTTAAAAGTATTCATAGATTCATTTGAAAGGCAAAATTGTTCTTTCTACCCTTTCTTACTATTTTAAATTTTGCTACAAGAAAAATAAATGGCAAATATTTTCCTTGAATTAACATAGTGTATAATTTTTATTTCAATCACTTCTCTACAGCCCTCCCTCTGCCGTCTCAAATGTTCATCTTATATTTCCCCAAAACAAATTTCTAAGCAGGTGAGAAATTAAAGTTTATAAATCCATCATTGTTCTAAGTATCCATTTCTCATTCATATCAACCATATGGAACGGAAAAATTATACACAGATCCCTATTTACAATATTACACTTCTAGAGCCATCACAACAGTACAGATTTTCTGATCTGTACAATGAATTCTGAGACATACTGGCAAACTTTTGAAGTTCTGCACCTCATTTCCATCTTAACAATTATTGCTTTTTAAGTCAGTGGACAGCAGCAATCGATAATAACTTGAACGAAAGAAGAAAGACATTAAGAATAGTGCTGACCACCTGCATGTTAAAAGTGGGATTGGTGCTTTGTAGATTTCAGATTATTTTGATGTATACAAAATTCCTGATATCACAGACATGAACACAATGGTGACTGTGTATTCTGCCAGCCAGAAAAACTCCTTTATGTTCACCAACAACCTTCTGTGGTGATGCTCTTTCCAGTCTACACTCATGCTATGACACATTTCTGTCCTGCCAAAGCCATTCCACCGCAGCTAAGTACACTTGGAAGTTGGCAGGAACATCTCATCATCCTTCTTGGGAAAATGAAGCAGTCAGATCATCTCAACAGGGCACACACACGTGTAAACCCCCAGCTGACAGGTGCCTCCTGCTTAAACACCACTAATATTGATACTGATATCGGGGCATCCTCAACATCTCTCACAGACTGGCCAACTCCTCATCATCATGCTACACTAAACCTAAACACACAAGCAGGGACAAGCAGATTTGAATTTTATTTCCGCTTCCATTACTAGCTCTTGCCTGATTAACTGAAATGAATTATTTCATCTCTTTGTCTCAGTTTTTCCATCTGCTGAAAGGAATGGCTCTTATTTGGTACACAATATATGGACAATTAAATTTTAGAGCATAAATGCAGCACAACATTTAACTGTTGACTATGCCTCTCTTGGCATTCATCTCGTATGTTCTCACTTGGTTTTGTTGCGCTTTGCCTTGGAATTATTTCATGCTTTAACTATGGCAAAGGAATAACACAAGTGTTAAATTCCAAAATTAAACATATTAGAAGATAATAGAAAAAGGAAAAAAAAAGGAAAGACACTCTCATTTACAGCTAAATTAATAAAATAATTTACATGTTCATATAAACCCATGTAAACATGCCTTTAGGATATGCTTACAAACAAAACTCAAGGTTAAATTACTTTTTTATATAAACAATTTTCTGTCTCTTGCAAATAAAAATTCAGCTCTCACTCTCATCAACATATAATAAACAAGTCACTTTTTACGAGGCTTAATTACTTCTAGATTTATTAGTCAATTAGTAATTTTGAACTGCCTGAGAGCTCTTGAATGGTAACAGGCATACCATTAACCTGATGTATCACCCATAATATTTTTGCATATACCACCTCAATCAAAGAAAGCACAAGTCAGTTATATTTTTCATTTATTGTGGCAGATGTTAAGGAAGATATAATTCACAACTTTCTGAGTGACCACGAAGAATATATAGGATGTACGCTCTTCTGTTTCGATGGTATTTTCTGTGTTTTAATTTTTGCCCACTGCACAAATGTATTTATCTACAATGAAATTATTACTGATTGTTGCCTTGAGCCAGAAAGCTCAAATCTAAAAAGCTCTTTTGACTGGAAACTCTTTACTAAAATCCTTATTTGCACAGAATCACTGAGGTTGAAAGGCAGCTCTGGACCAACCCCATTGCTCAAAACCAGGATCAGAGAGAATGATCAGGACTGTGTGAGGTGGCTGTTCAATATCACCAAGGATATCCCCTCTTTTGTGGGACTGAGGTGAGGCTGACTGGCTTAGTCCTACTTTCTAGCTTTCTTTAACTTGTTTGCCTTCTGCTTGTAACAGTGTGATGAGGTTTCAAACATCATTATTTGGTCCCCTTCTGAGTTTCTGCATGGGCGTACTAAGGGCTCTTAGTTTGCATAACCTGCATTAAGAAGGCTGGTCATCGCTGCATAAGTAAGGGTGAGCTGACAGAAGCCATACAATTTCCTAAGCATTTGCAAATTGAAAATGGATTCAAGTATTTCACATTAAAAAGAGCAGCTTTTCTGTAAAACATTCACCCCAGCTATTGCAAGGCATGTAAGTACACTGTAATATATGTAGCAAAACAGCAATAGCATGAGTCAACAGCAGGTTTGTACAGTGAACAAAATACTGCTGACAAATTTTCCTAATCATAACCAGAGATTTCACAGCATATTCTTCTCCTCTGCAGTACACTTGCTTATTCTAAAGCATTCTCATAAGCAATCCTTCAGTATTTCCAAATAATATTTTCCCCATCAGTGCTGAATCTCTTTCTGGTTCCCCAGTGAATGCTGGTTAGTCTGAATTTCATGATTGTCTCAGCTTTTCCCTCTCTCTCAGACCCGTTCCCACAGCCCTGGAATGCATTAGATGGCTTTAACCCTTCTTCATTCACCAGGAATACCTTACATCCAAGATGCTACTCCGAAATTTCACACACAATCCTCTTCAATTTTTAATAACTTAAATAGCATGAAGAAAAGAGAAACACTATAAGGCCACTTGATGCAGTAGGAACTATGTATCATTGAGGAGATTAACAAAAATTTGCTTGGCTAGTCTAGCAAAAGGAAAACCAAAAGAGGAGCAATTGCTCTCTAGATGCTCTACACCAGTCAGGTAAGACCTTGGACCTCAAAGGATCACTGCAGCTAAAGGACAATATTAGGATGGATGTCCACTAGCAAAATCAGAACTTAAGTAAAATTTATTACCATTGTAGATGTGTTTCTGTGATCAGTTTTAAAATGAGAAAATTACACAGATCAAAAACTCCTATTCATTGTAAAATACAGTTCAACGCGATCCATTTTCAAGAGGCGCCCTGGGAAGCAGAGTGAAGCACCTACAGTCCTGTGTTTCCTCAGCCAGCTGCAGGATGACCTACAGTGTTACATGCATAGGATGTCAAACTTGCATTAACTCATGCTTGCCATATTCTGATGGAACATTCATGTTAATAATCTCAACAAGGACTAAATGACAGTAGAGAGAGCAATGTGTTTTACTGCTATGACATACTTCAATAACAAGAAGTTTTCCTAAATAAAGCATACAAGGCAATATAATTGTCTTGACAGGATGATAATTTTGAGTCATCCCCTGTCAAAATAGCTTCCAGATTGGACTTCAGCTTTGCTTTATGTCCTGGATTCTTAGTGTTTAATTTTTCACAAATATGTTCAGTAGATACAAAACTATTCAGAACTTACAACATTCATATGAGCTTAAAATATGGTTATTGTTCTACTGATGCCTGAAATGCTAGAACAAAGATGCCCTGCATATTGTTGTAATCCCAACACTTTATTTTCATAAAAAAATATTATTTGGTGATATACCTCAAAAGCAACATTTTTGATACTAATAAAAGCCACTCCTCTTCAACTGTATTTAGCTTGAAAAAACAGTTTCTTCTTTTCTTTAAAATGAAGCTACTTCATATAAAATTTATTGTCTTTAATTACTAACTAGAAACGACACCTGTTGGAAGCTGGTTAGCAATTCCTCCCACTAGTGGGCTCTCACTATAGTTCCAAAGCATCATATTTAAGATATTAATTAAAATGTGCTATATAAAGCAGCATAAGTGATTCTGCTATTTTTAAACTAGTTAAAGAGCATATATTAAAAAGGAAAGAGGCCTTAGGTCACTGAGCTGCATGTAATTATGGTTTTACATACAATATATGTATATTTGTTTGAACTGTCTGATGATAATTACACATGTATTAAAATGAAGAAGTGAAAAGAAACTGAAAAATGGAAAACTGGAGAACATACCTGTGTGGTACAAGTACAGGAACATTTGGAACTCTGAGATTTGTTTGCTTTTGTGAGAGCGCCTATCACAAAGCCCTGGCATACAATCTCAGTTTATAGCAAAAAAATTCACACCTTTTCTTTAACTGAGAACCAAGATACTAATTTTTCAAGGAATTTTTAGCAAAACAGCCAGCACAACACTTGCTCAGCTGTATTTCTAAAGCCAAATCTTCCCCTGGCATGCTCATTTGTTTTCTTTGATGAAAGCTTTCTTGCCAAGAGATGATTTACAACCTAGCTGAGACATGACTACACAGCAGGTGGGCTCCTCCTGCTATGTTTCTTCTCTTAACAAAAAACTTTATCAGTGAAACAGCACAGTGATGAGATTCTGGCAATAAATGCATATACTTAGTATGCCTAACGTGAAATGAGTAACAAACAAAATTTGACTATGTCTATATGAAGTAAACACTGGTAATACTCCAGGTATGAAGCACTTAAATTCAGTCAAGCCAAATATAGTTTATTTAATTTCTGGTAGAGCTCTTTGATTTAAAATCAAATTAAATACTTTTCAAAAGAGTTATAAATACAAAATAAAATTAAATAAACATTAATATTTTTTAAATGTAAAGAAAATACCTCACAGCTTTGGATTATCTCACAGGTTTTAGGTTATCACACCTTGCAGGTCTACCACTATGCAGATTCAACTCAAACAATTACAAAGATGCTGTGAATAATTTGCATACACAAATTTCTTCTTTACAAGAAAAAAAATCCAAGAAATCAGTTAATATATTCAAATATTTCTTCCTCCACTGTGTAGGTCAAACAGTAATAAAGGAAATGAAAAATTCTAGGAAAGTATTTAGGCTGTAAGTATTCATTTCCACAAATATTTAATTTACTTATACAGCTGCTACTCTTGGCCACATCTTTGAAAGCGACAGCTTCAATTTTTTACAGCATTAAATATGTTTCTTAATATTTTTATTTTAGATTACATTCCTTAAACAGTCAGCTATTTCAGCCTCACAAACAATTTCCTCTCAAAATTAATTTTATCAGAAAAAGAGATTGGGAAAAGAGTCTGGCTACCAGACCATATCAACAATAAATCAAATGCATCATGCTGGAGAAGCAGTAGAAGTCACCATACTTGTAAATTCTCATTTATTTTGCTTACAAAACACTCTTCACACAAAGATTTAAAATGAACCTTCATAAACTAATGCTTAGTGTATCTCTGTATTTTTAAAAAGTCATTACTAACTGCAAAAATAGAGTCTTAGCAGGAACAAAGATTAGATGCTGAAGTACTTCCAAACACTTTGTTTCCACTGAAGACATTGAAAAAATGTTACACCATAACTAGAGAATCAGAATTTCTTGGCAGGTTCAAAGAATATTTTGCTGAGATTTAAGATGCTCAAGGAATTAATTATTTGCATTCAATATATTCAGATAATTATTTGACAAAAGAATACAATATCTTAATTAGTTGTTCAGCATTTTTTAATTACTTTGACCTTTTTGGCACTATCTCTGTAGTAAGTGGAAATGTTCCTCAGACACAGACAGACACGTAGGTGCTGCCTCTACTTAGGTGGCTAAAAACTGTTTTCATGCCCAGTGCCCTATCATTCTTGAAAAACAGCAAAGACAAATTGCATACTTAAGAGAACTTTCTTATTCCAACATCCCAAACAACAATGGCATCACAGCCTGCTGAGCACCATCCTTTCCTTTAAATTAGTATTCAGTCTTCCAGTCCAGACTCACACAGTCCCATGTGCAATCACAGTAATCCAGTTCTCCATGTAAAAGACTTTCTTTAATGCTGGGGAGCCACTGAGGACTTCAAATGCTCACTAAATTCCTTAAGAAACACCATCAGAAGAGATTGATAGTAGTTGTAGCACTAAGCTTACACTATTATGAAGCTGAAAAGAGGAAATGTGCAACCTCTATGCCACGACGTTGCTACTTCCAAGGGTTAAGTAACCAGCTCCACCCGTCCAAACACTTTCAGGAACAATCCTATGTAAAATTACCCTTCTAGATACCAAAGTCAACAAAAAGAATATCAACTGACAATACTCATAAAACACACAACAACACTTTTTCTGTTCCTCCAAAACAACGCTTCTACAAAATTCACAGAGAAACAGACCTTGACATAATAAAACAGTTGTTCTGGAAAATTGACTCATGGTATTCCACCCCCAATGTACAGAAAACTTTATTCCACAAATACACTCCTCTGTGAAGACAGACAAGATTTCTGAATGGGGGTCAAGTTCAGCCATTACACGTATGAGAATGAATTAAGACTGTCAATAAAGGGCATAAACACAAGAGAGGTACAAAGGAGAGGATTTTTTTTTCCCACAGACTGCTGTTTCCATCTCTTGTTTATCAGTCTTGATACTCAAGAGAGACCAATGAGATTATATTGAAAAGTTTCTGATTTTATTGAATGTTAGAATGCAGACTTAATAATGATACTGATTTATGGCACACTGTAATTTTTCCCAGAGTTCAGATCTAGCTGAGCCTACATTGTTTCACTGGCAATAGTCATCAATCTCTTACACTTCCACAGAAATCCAACTTCTCTCTTTTCTGGCATTACTTTAACAGGAGAGGAAACAAAGGCTTCATGTGAAGGGGCAAACTCAAGAGAGTAATGCAAAATTCTGTGCTGGTAAAGTATTTGCCCTAGTACCAACGAGCAAGGTCATTAAGAAGTATATGAGATGTCTCCTACGAATCATCCACCCATTTGCAAAATATATCAGATTCACAAAAAAACCCCAATACCATCCAAGGTATTACAGGATGAGAAGTAATATGTATGAGAAGCAATACAGGAAAAATGTGGTATATGACTGGTGTGAATAACTATGGTGACAAACATGTGAGCATAAAGAAAAATGACTCATCACCTATTCAGTAATACTATTTAAGTTGATCTAAGTGCATTTCTTCACTTCCCCTCCTCCCCACTAGAATGTGGTTTCCAGAATATTCAAGGCACAGGAGAAGAACAGGTTTACAGGGAGTACAGGCAATGACAGTACAATCTGGGCTGCTGTGAGCTGTACCTGGAGACAGTGGCTTAGTGGAGTTATTTGAGGAGGAAGGACAAACAGGAAGAAAAAAATGCAGAAAAAAAAGGAGTAGACAGGACGAAGAGCAAACAAGAAAAAAAAAAACAGGTAAAAATGATAGACAGAACACAGAAAAATTAGAAACATAAATAAAGGGAATAACTTGAATAGACCCTTTTTTTTTCCCCTTAACTATCAGCAAAAGTCTATTGTGCTAATAAACAGTGAAAATTATGTTGTGACAAGTGTAGAGAAAGGAGTTAAAACAATTTGATAACTGGCTTATTAAAATGGGAACATAGAGAAAACAAGGAAGAGCAGGTATTTCAAAAGCATGCAGACTGGCTGAGAGGGGTCTCCAAGTACTATTTTAGCCATAGCAGGTGACGTTGGAGCTTACGTGGTGGTGAGAAATATTATAGATGGCTTTCTTTTGACAGTGAATCTCATGAAAAATACAGCAATGGATCCAATTCTAAGATGTAACTTGAAGATCAGCTGTCCTACTGATGGCAGTCAAAAAAATGAAATATTTTCAGGTGCAAAGTCCAATGATAATAGAGCAGAATTCCTTCACTCCCTAGTACAAAACAGTAGTTTAAATGCAATGGCTTCTAACCAAGAGCCAAGACCTGCTGATGAGAGGCAGTATTTCAGAAGGCATGGAATAACATGTTCTGCTGAACTCCACAGTACCCAAACCATAAAAAACATAAATTCTCTTTCAAGTCAGGGATAACTGCAGAAATATTGGGAACCTAGTCATTGCCTCTCACACTGTAAATAAAAACTCAATTGCTCACCCATATACCAAGTCGAAAGTGCTCCTCAATATTTAAGTATATAAATTTCTTTTGCTCTGTTAGTGGATTATCTAATCTGCCAGAATATTACATTTCCTTACATGTTTTATTTTGGTGAACCTGAGTCAAAAATTATTAGAATATAAATAACCTGAACAAACAGTAAGGGAAAAAAGCTCAACAGCTCAGTGGAAGTGTCATTTTGCTGGAAAGCTTAAGTAGTAACAGTGGGTAATTAAGAGTTCCAACTATTGAAACAAAATTGATTTTATTCCTTTTGTTTTCAACTACCAGAAGCATTTGAAGTGTTTGTATGGCTATCATCCTAGTATTCTTCTGCATGCAGCTCAGATTAACCATTTTCCAATAGATACTGTGTACTGTGTTTATCTTTAATGGCATCCAGAATGGCTGGATACTACCTTTCCTGAAACCATATTTTTCTTTGAAGTACATGTTAGAAAATACACTCCTTCTCTGTCATTCATTACTTGCACTATTAAACAAACTCAGTCACTGTACGGATGGGATAAATAAGACAGACTCTGCTCCAACAACTCAGAATCCAAGTGTGAGGAAGAAAGAGAACAGATGGATACAGGAAGAGTGGGGAGTACAATGAAAACTATTTTGGTTAAGGTGGTAGGAGGACATGTGTCAATCTAGCTATATTTGTAGGATAATTTTAAAAACAAATTCAAAGGAAGTAGCCTGGTAGATGTTTACAGAGAGCCTGTGGGACAACATGACAAGGACTGAAAATCCAGCAGGCACTGGAAACTCTTGCTACCAAATGAGCAAACACAAGAGAAGTGAAAGCAGCTCAGTCCTGACGCACAATGAGGAAAAAAACCTAAAAATCCATCCAGGGACAGACATCATCAAAATGACAGCCAGGAAAATGACGTGCATAAGGCAAAACTAGGATGGTCAAATGGAGAGACAGAATAGTGTAGCTGAGAGCCGAGAAAACAAGAATCTGAAAAAGAATTCTGGCTGCACGGATGCCTAGGGAAGGCTATGCCTATTAAAAAAAAACATATGGAAAGAGAATCTGAATTCTTAAAAATGAATTCATCCTCAGTTTGAGCAAAGAGTGCTGAAATACACATTTATGCATCATATTAACACTAAACTGACACTGCTAGAACTCCATACAAAAACTTCAGTTTCTGAATTAGAACAGAAACCTCAGAGACCATTCCTTGCAGGTATTGTCAAGGCAATATTTTCCCTGACACACATAAATTTACCCTTACTGATTTTATATTTCCCAAGATTATAGAATCATAGAATGGTTTGAGGTTCGAAGGGACCTTAAAGATCATCTACATCCAAACCCTCTGCCAAGTGAAGGAACACCTTGCATCACACCAGGTTACTCAAAAACACTCCAGTCATATCTACCTTTAATTAACTTCAGTAGTTCTTTGTCACCAGCAAGCTGTGTTTAGTAATTACTGCTCCCCGTAATTTAATGAATATTTGGAATATTCTTCTGAGCTTCCAATGCTGAATACCAAAATGAATTCCTAAGTCATGGCTCTCTCTTTTAACCAGGGATGAGCTCAGACAGTATTCGAATTATAAACCAAAAAATGCAATGGAAGATTCAAAAGAGGAGTTCAGGAATTATGTGATTTGAGTACAAAGGAGGCTATAAATGGGGTAGGGTGACCTGGACATTCAAATTCTTTACTTTAGCAGAAATACAGGAGCATTTTAGCACTGTAAGAGATTCAGTGAATGGATCAGATTATCTTCAAATTCCCTTTAGCACATAACTTCTATTTTCTTGTAGCATCTTTAACTGGCTTAATAGCGACAAAATAAATGGCACTGCAGTCATCTTGAAGTTATGTGGATTTTTTGTAACTCTGAAAAGAATAAAAGTACACTGGGAAGCAAAGCAATATCATGTTCCCATATCTTTTCATCATTCATGTACCTAAAATACTTTCAACAACTACTTAACTAACAACAATGTATTGAGCTGAATTAATATGCTGATATGGATAAAACAGAGAGGTTTTTAATATTATTTAATTTTAAAGAACCAAAGTGAGGAGAGATGTTTATAGTTAAATGTGCTCAGAGAATATTAATAGAAAAAAACCTGAATTCTGAAAATAGCCATCTCAATAACTGTATCTTTACTTATCCAAAAGGCTATCAACCAAGGAAATAATACTGCATTTATTTCCAAACTAGGTCTGAATTCTGTAGGTGGCCAAAAGTCCTATTATTAAACTTAAGATAGAAAACAGTTCAACAGAGTGAATCTACTTTGCCTTTTTAACAAAATTCTCTTATAAGCCTGGTTATGACAACAAAAATTTACTGCTTATTGGCAGCTTGTCTATTTCTTATTTTAGCAGCTTTTCCACTATTTGAGCCCTAGAAGGAAAAAAGGCCAGACAAAGGCATGATTTTGTTTTCTCCTTATCCAGAAACTACATGAGAAAACGTATAATCTTTTACTTGTAATTCAAATAGCATCTGCTGAGATCATGAGATCAATAAGATAATCTTCCAAACCCATTGATACTAAAAGTTAATTCATCTTAAAAAAATGCCTTGACCCTGCAGGGCTAAAGCTGCCCTAAATAGCAGGATCTATTACATAATCCATACTTAGGCTTATGTCATCACACTGGAGGGTTCTCATTTGAAGGAGATCAAAATCTCCACTATTTAGCACAGGCTTTAAGTCTTTAGCATCTTAAGCAAAGGATTCCTGGACCCAACTGTCCCTCATGTAAAATAAGGCAGTAAGACTCAAGAAAGTCAGATATATGGAAGTTTACAGGAATCCATATAAGCTAGTAGAAAGCAATCTTTTCTGAAGAGCAACAATTCTAAAATATAAAAAATGAAATTGGGCAACTGGCTTTTGCCTTACCTCTAACCAAGGATCTAAACTGCTTAAGACACTGGTGACACTAAAAAATTTAAGCACATTATCACCACATAATTGGGAGATGATTTAAGAAGCAAGCACACATGTCTACCAGACAACAACATCCTTACAAAAGCACAATATATTCTGTGTCTGGTACTGCTGTGGTTTCACCCCAGACAGCAACCAAGTGCTGCACATTTGCTCACTCCTGCTGGGTGGATGGGGGAGAGAATCAGAAGAGTAAAAGTGAGAAAACTTGTGGGTTGAGATAGACACTTTAATGGGTAAAGCAAAGGCTGTGCACGTAAGCAAAGCAAAACATCATCCTGTGTAAGCACTGCTCAGCAGCAACAAAAAACATCTCTGCATCATCAGCCCCATTTTAAAGCCCTCTGTAACACAGTCCCATACCTGCTACTAGGAAGAAAAATAAGTATCCCAGCCAAAACCACCACAGTATTTTTGATAAATCTTTGCATCTATCAATAAGATATGTGAAGTAATATTTTGTCACTCATGGTATTTATGTTTGGTATTTATGTTTGACAATTTCAAGTAAATAGGGCAACTTAAAACTTTCAGGTATTTTGACAGTCCTTTGGTTTGACTGAAGTTCACAGTGTCTGAGGAGTATATGCTGTGAATCAAGGGGAGATCTAGAAATTCCAAGTGGGTAAGCCTTTCTTGCTGCTGATCTGAAAGCCACTGTTAACAGGAGGGAGTTTGTAAAGGAAGGCTGAAGGTGTAAGAGCATTATTTCTTTCTTTTTGGAAAAAAGGAACAAAACAAAGGGACTGGAATTTGTAGGAGAGCAGAGAAGCAAATCAAAGAATGGAACAAAATTATGGAAGATAATGGGAGCTACAGGATGCTAAATATCAGGCAGATAAAAATGTATTTGTATATAAAAAGCTTTTGTTCCAATTGAGTCATGCAAAACATGTCTATAAATGCTTTGGCAGAGTCTTTGGCAGCATTCCTGTTTCTGATGCAAAATGTGATGCATCACTTTGAGCAAATTTGTAACATTATTTATAAAACAGTTGAAAGTTCAAAAGAAAACAAGCATGTTGAAACAACAAGGTCAGGCATGCTATCAAAACAAGCAGGAAACCTTCAAAACTCAGCTGTGCCCAGATGACAAAACTGTTACAAAATATCACATTAAAAAGGGGTCAGTTTGTGACGGGGTCAAGAAGTACTTATACCATCTATTTCAAATATATATCAGACCCAGGAAACATTTCAGAGAACTTGTGGGAGCAACACAGAACCAGAGGGCATCCACCCAACAGATCTAAAGAAATACAGGAACCAAACATCTGAATTACTGTTACACAACTATCAGAAGGCAATGTTCTCCTGACAAATCAAGTTTCGCCAAGGCTCTTGAAGACACTGAGCTACCACATCAAAAGAAGAAAAGTTCTCACATAGAGAAAGAGGAACAAATGGTTAAAAAATTTCAGTGTGAAGAAAGATCATTCTCTTTGCTTCCTGTAACCTTGTGTTTTCATTTGTGGAAATGACTATAATGACAAACTACTGTCCATGTATAAAATACTTGTAATTTCTAAATTTAAGATGTAATTCTATGAATCTTTGCTTTCTATGATTTGAAATGTCTTTTCACTCTAACTGGATGTGCCTAAATCACAGTAATCTTTTTTTGTATATTTGGTTTTTTGTTGTTTGGTTGTTGGGTTTTGCTTGTTGGGGGGAGGTTTTTTGCTATAGTTGAATATTGATTTTAAGTTTTGGAAAACACAAAAATTGCAGCAAGTTCTGTATAATATTTTTAAAAGCAGCTTGTACTTACCTGCCTTCTGACACTGCACGATCTTCTCATATAAGCTATCTGTATTTTCAACCAGAGTCCTGATGGTGTGAATCATCTACAGAGAAAATAAATTGAAATATACAGAATATCAGTAAAATTAAAATTTTACTTAATTTTTTTTTATCTGTAAATGATGCCTAAAATTGAACTCAAATTGATTAACTAATACTTATTGTTAACATAATGAATGTACTCCTTTTTCTGGTCATAATGAGGTAGCAAAGTGCCCTAGACATAGCATAAAGGCATCAAAAATACAATGATTTTGGGCTGGGATCTGTTAATACTGAAGCAAAACATCTACTCCATAGTTCACTGCCTATCAAAGCAACTGGGAATGATATAACCAGGCAATTTGCTTTTGGTGGCTTGGTTGAGATAACCTGGATGCAATTTTCCTCTTCCTCATTCCCTCCAACACTCAGGATGATGATCACTCATTACCCAGTGCATCCTTTCTCCTAGGCATCATTCCACTGCTTTTCCAGATTTTTTCCTCTACATTTTCCCTTTTGTGGCCAGACCTGCACTCATGTATGAGATAATGCTTTATGGAAGAAAACAAATCACTTGAGGCTGGTAGTGGAGGATAGGAAAAATAAATTATTCTTTTAGCTGATCTTTCTAAACAGAAAGCCTTTCAGGGAATCCCAGCTGAATGCTCTAAGATGGAACCGTGCAGAATTTTCAGCCTAGGGTATGTACTGAGAAGTAACAACTTTGCTTCTCACCTTCCCCACTGACGTCTCTGCTTTCCACTCAAGCAGACAATTTTCTCTGCACTAAAACAATGACTACATTTTTGACATGTTACTTATGTGGGTGTTCATGTGGAACTTGCTTTTCCTTAGGAGACCACCATTTGCTTTTATGAGGAGGAACAATCCTCCTCATAAAAGCATGTTACAGAGAAAAAGGAATGTTACAGGGGAAAAAAGCCCAAACCTCTCTAACACTGCTCCTCAGAGAAAAATTACTGTAAGAGGCATGACTCCCTCACACATATTAGAAGGAGCCTTCTCCAGCTGAATGACATTGAGGCTGCTTTTCTGAACATTGCTCCAAGTAAGGCATAAATCAATTTTGAGAAGCAGGCAAGCAAGTCTCAGATTTTTGATTGTGACAAGTGTGCAAGCAAGTGAGGAGGAAAAACACCTGCACAGACAAACTACTCTACAGGCTTCTGTAACTGTCAGCTGCAAAAAAATCTGGTTTAAACAAATGACAAAGCATTTAAAAATAATTCTAGTTCTATTTCTATTATTTCGGTTTGAGCCAATAAAGAAAATGATGCAAACCATGAATTTGTACTTGCTACACACCAACAGCATGTGAAAAAGCAACTTTAGAGTACATGGAGGTCATCATACTGGATAATTTAATTTAATCCTCACATCCCAATTAATCTCTTTTTAAAGTATCTACTTAGCCTGATCTATATTATGTCTGTTGTCGGGGTTGCTTTAAATAGATGTAAATTAGAATATATGAAATAAAAATAACGTGATCAGGTTGCTAAGCTGCAAATGAAAAACTTTAGCTTACCACAGTTTAAACTGGATTGTTCTTTGAATATAAATATCAATTTTCACTCAAGCAAAAACTACCTATAAATAGAATTATGCTGATTACTATTTAAGCGTAACAAATTGAAGACAATTTAAGCAAGAGAATACTATAGTTCACCCACATAGGGAGCACTGCAAACTGACTATTCCTAATCAGTCAAGGAGAAAGCCCCATTTCACTTTGTTTCATTACTATTCAGTCTCTAAAACAGAACTCACAAATTGAAATAAGATCACAGTAAATTTGCTTGACAGGCAAGGATTTACCTGTTTCAATATGTATGTCACATAACACATTTGTTTCTGCAATGAACTTTAATGGGGAGGACCAAAACACAGCTGATGTCAGCTGTATACTTCCAATAGCTGATGTTATTTTGCCAAGTGGCTGAAAGGAAACTGTAAAGCAGATTTTTCTGAATTGACAATCACCTTGAAAAATGAAACGCTGAGCACATATGACTCTTGGGCTTTTCTGGGGTGCTAATACACAATACTAAGGACTAGAGAGGGATTCCCTATCAATATGAGTCCTTTCACCTGAGCACTCTTTTGACTGGAGTTCATAAAAAAAGAGAACAACTATGCTGCCTGTTCAAGGTATTTGTTTTGAAGGAATTGTAAGAAATATTACAGATGTCCTACTCTGTTTTCCTGACCCCATGTGTTTAATAACATAATTTCTAAGTTATCTCAGTTAGGTCCTATTCCAGACACAGAGCATATCTACCTGCTCTGCTTCCTTTGTATGGCCTACATGAATATCAGATAATTTAGAAGCAGTGGAGAACAAGTCTCAGCTGATTAGAAAACTTACTTTGAGACGCTGCACTGATTTTCAGAAATAAGAGAATTCTAAGATGAACCAAAATACTTACATTACTGCTTTTTTGTTTACTTTCTGTATTGACAAAAGAAGAAAGTTTTACTGATTCTGCAGATGAAAGGAAAAAAAACTAATCACTGTATTAGTGCTCTTTCATCATGGTCAGGCTAACACTGGAGAATTTATAATAACATGCTAATTTCATATTTCACAGTTCCAATACCTTATGATCAAAAGGAATACCCTCTTTGCAACTTCTGAAGAAAAATGGCAATGCATTTCATGTGGCAGAAATTATTCTAATATCCACTTTTATATTATCAAGACCAGTAACGGTTACTTTCATTATCTTTGGTCTCTAAAATACATACAAAGCTGTATTTAAGATTAACAGCACTGCAGAGCAAAACTGGCTGAGCCAGCAATAATTCAGGGGTTGACTGCCACTACCATTCAATCACTGTTAAGGAACACCCCAATTTTCAAATGTCCTTCCCTAAGAAAATAATGGAGTAGTATGCTATGTGCATGACTAGGTGTCACCTTCTAGTTGTGTTTGATTAATAAACTAATACTATTAGTTCATTATAATTTTATTCTTACATTGCTCTTCACCACACAGTCATTTTTTAGTATGGATTCAGCTATTTGTTTAATTACTCCTATGGAGTGTTTGAACATATGAATTCTTTCTAGTGTTCAAGCCAAAGTTTTAACCTCATGAAAACACTTATATAGACATTCACGGAGACTGAAAGACTTCTGGCAGACACAGCATATGGAACAACTATGTATAAATGCCTATATTTAAACATAAAATTAATCCAAATATACTGGTATGTATATGTGAGATCAATATAAAAATGAAATTGAAAATGATGAGTAAGGAGGAGCTTCAGTGTGAAAACCACTATGTCTGCAGCAGAGTAAGACATGGAAATCTCAAGGCAAATTAGTCATGGAAATTGAGCAGAAAGACCAGGTAGAATCTGCTCTACACTGAACTAGTCTATATTGAACAAGGCAATTAATTAGCAGGCATTTTCTAACCACATCTAACTTCTAGAATATTACCAGTGACAAATCTGGAAAGAGAAATGGAAACAAATGCAATAGGGAACAACCAGTTGCCACCCGATCATTAAAAATGTATTGCAAATTGCCCGTGCATATTCAAGAAAAGAACACATGCTACATGAAGTTTATTAAGCTGTATTTTCTAACAAGCCTCTTACAATACTGATTCACATTTCTAACCTATGTTGCTTTTTTTCTGGAAGCAAAGATTCAAAATATCAAAAAGATTATTTTAAATATAGAACTTATAAGATACAATGCTGAAATTGCTTTAACTCACCTTTCAATTCCCACCCCATCACCACACTCCAACCTCAGCATGACCAGAGAACTTCTCAGGTGCTCATTTCACACTGGACTATCCTACTCTTTTTGTTGGTCAAGCCTTGAAGTCATCACATTTTTGCAGAGGCCAGGTTAATAGTTTGATCTATTTGTTATACTCTTCAAACTCTATTGGTTAAATCACGCAAGCATTTTACCTAGTTATTCTAACAAATGGATGAATGTCAAGAAAGATGTTTTAAAAATTAAGTAGTTGTTATTGTTGTTGTTCAGAAGTAAGCACTATATGATTAGTCCAGAATTCTCAATGAGGATTGGAGACCTGTATTATTATATATATTGTTCCTACCTTAAAAAGCCAATGATGATGGTTAGAAATCACAATTGTTGCTTCAAACAGATGGAACTGCATTGTTAAGAGTTCATCCCTTATGTGATGCTGTCCTCACAAACCAAATGAAAAACTCATTTACTGAAAAAAATCTATCCTCCTGCTCAGCAAAACAGAACTCTCCCATTAAGATGGTTACTTAAAATTATATACATAAATGTCTAGACTACCCTTTAGGATAGTCTTTTTTTATGTTTCAAAGTTTGTTGTCTGATCTGTTGTTTTATGAAAGAGCTAAGTGCTATGAACTAATACCATGTAAATCAATGCAAGTGCTCACATGTATGTACACATGCATATATTTGAAACCATTTCTTTAATTTCAGCCGAATTTGAACAATATCTATTCCTACTAGGCTCACATAGCCAGGTCTTCTGGTAGAAGATAAAACATTCTGTTTATGCCTTCAACTTGAAAAATATGTAACTGAACTCAACCGTAAATATCACATTTAACATAGGCCTTGGGAAAGAAATCTTTCAAAACCCCGAGGATTTATCCAATCTTCCAGTGTGGAACTGGTTGGTAGCACACAAGAAGACATCAGCTGTATTTTAAAATGGAAAAATCAACCAATTATAAACTGTGTCTGGCTGATGAAACTCAGTGAGAGAAAACACCTTCACTGACACAACTGCAACACCAAGGATGAATGTTATTTTTAGCAAGAAAAGCACACCACACATTTAAATTTCAACATCTGTAAATGTGTTGCCAATACTGCTAGACCTATATTCCAACAGCAAACCTGAAACCATACTTACAGTAGGTATAAATCAAATCTTCATTAAAATGGCACTCACATTCTACTTTCATCCAAACCTCTACATATCAGATATATTTCTGAAATCACAAACTACACCATTTCTAATAAATGTATGTATCTTTAGTATTCAGAAGCCAAACTGGAGCTCTTAACAGCAGTAATAAACATGTAATTTGCATTTTCCAGACATTTTATTAAGCCCAAGATTGTACAAATAGCACCATTATCAAACAGCACTTCACAAAAATAGGAAACCAAACACAAGGCATTCCAAACTGCTAATAGCATCTGCACCACTTCAAAAGAAGTGTTACACAGTGAGGATCAGAAGCTGCTACCATTGCCCCAAGCAGTAACATCAAGGAAAGGAACTCTGGTAGGGACTCCTTATAAATGCTTTGCCCTCAAGAACCATTATAGGTACCAGGACCTCAAACAAAACATGGTCAGCTCTAATTGAATGTCTGTAAAAATTGTACCCAAGCAGTCCAGCAATCAATGTCAATGCACCAAAAGTCATTTTTGTTGTTGCACTAGAACAAGCAGATGAACTGTTCTTAGTCCTTTCAGTGACAACTGCCATGGTCAGCTTGCTCTGCAGCTGCATTAGGAGTTGTTTTAAGCGGTATGTGCTGCCTTTTATTTTCTGCTGGAGAGGAATGGTATTATAGCAAACAAGAAAGGAAATTGCTATAAAATCACATTGCAAACCTCACAACTCAAATTAATTGTGTTCTAGCTGTTCCTACAGTGTGGACACCACACTGAAAGAATTCTGAAACATCCAACTTCTAACAGGACCACCATAAACAAGAGAAGTCAACTTTTACGAAGAAAAAAATCACAGCTTTCCTCTACTCTGCCAAGCCTGTCACCACGTTGTAGAAGGTTACACACATTGGCTAAGCCTGATTTTCCTTTTGTAAACCCATACTGAGTTTATCCCATCTCTTTCATGCTGGAGCATTCATCCCAGTTTGGGGTTTTTCAGTACAAGAAATATATGGAGTACTGCCCAGCACAAACTCACAGAGATTTAAGGAACTGGAGTATCTTTTATATGAGGAGAGGCTGAGAGGGCTGGGACTGGTCAGCCTGGAGCAGAGAAGGCTCAGGGGGAATCTTAGGTGGTCAAACACTGGAAGAGGTTTCCCAGATTGACTGTGGAGTCTCCACCCTTGGTGATATTCAACAGCCAACCTGACACAGTCCTGGGCAACCTGCTCTGTCTGATCCTGCTTGGAACAGGGGGGTGGGGTTAGATGATCTCCAGAGGTGCCTTCCAACCTAAATGTAAAAAAGAATTATAGCGAAGTTGACATGTCCAGTCAAAAGAACTGAACTTTCTGGCTCAAGATAACAATCAATAGTAACCTCTTCATAGATAAAAATCAGGTGTGGTTTTGCACAGAAAGTTCAAAGCTCTACAAACCAAAGGTAATCTTTCTCCTATCCAAATACAGTCCAAAGTACCAAGGTAAGAAAATCAAGCTGCTAACTGATACTTCTCTACACACAGAGGATTCATCATATCAAACCAAATTTCCTTCAAAGCAGTAAGGTTTTTAGCAAATGTGTTGTCTAAGTCAGAAAATATTTCTTCAACTGTACAAGAAAATAAATTTAGCAGAGAAGCAGAGAGATTTAAAGTTAGAAGGGACCTCAGGAGGTCATCTGATCCTAACCCCCTTGTTCATGCAGGCTTACCACGGCTGGCTGCCCAGGGCCATGTCCAGATGGCTTTTGAGTATCTCCAAAGCTGGAGACTCCACCATCTCTCTGAGCACCTTGTTCCAGTGTTCAGTCACCCTTACAGTCAAAAAGTGTAACCTGATGTTCTGACAGAGCCCCCTGGTTTTCATTTCATGCCTTTTCTCCTATCACTGGGCACCAATGGAAGTGCCTCTCTCTGGCCTCTGCACCCTCTCCTCAGGCATTCATACACATTGATAAGATCCCCCTCAGCCTTCTTTTCCCCAGACTAAACAGTCCCAGCTCTCCCAGCCTTTCTGTGTAGGAGATGCTCCATCAGCTTAGTGGCCCTTTGTTTGACTCTTCAGCACATCCATGCCTCCCTCGTGCTGGGGAACCCAGGACAGGACACAGCACTGCAGCAGGTATGCACTCAGCAGCACTGAATAGAGGGGAAGGGTCATCTCCCCCCAAGAATAACTTATGTTATGATATAATCAGGTATTATGTTTCTCTTTAGATTTTAAAACCACTGCCTTCTTCCAAAAAAAAAAAAAAAAAAAAAAACAAACAAAAAAGCAGATGAAATTTCCCTTCTGCTTACTGAATTCATTGGCATATTATGATAAAAATGTAATGCTGTACCTGACAGTGGCAGTTTATCTATTTAAGTGGAAAAAACATAGGAACAGACTCATGGCCTCATGGTCTAACCTTTTCAGCCTACCTTTCCTCTCTCATCTCTTTTTGAAATGTTTTATATTCTAGAAAACACATACATGGAAAATGGTTTCTTTCTTCAGAAAGAAGCAAGACAAGATTACGCCATAATGCTTTGCAGATCAAAGGATATAAGATATGAAATCCACTTACCAAAACTAATTCTTGTAGGCCTGAGAAAAAATAGGACATAATCTGTTCTTAACTCTGCAGCATCCCAAAATTAATTCATTTCCCCCAGTTTAAGAAAATCTACCAAAGGAACAAACAGTCCACAAGTCCTCCATTAAAGAGAACTATTTGCTTTTAATTCCTCATGAGTCAAGTCTATGAGAAAGACTAGGTTGAAGACAAAGTAAATATAATAATCAGCAGCTCTCTTCTAAACTATGTACCCAAGGACAATAAGCCCTTTTTAAATCCAATAGTCACTGCTTTTCACTTTCCTGATAACCTGGGTTTTGTAGCAAAATTATTTTCATAATGTTAAAACAAAGCAAATAGAATAAAAAACCATGTGAAAAGTGGACAATAAGTAAGGACACGTGTATGAAATTAAAATATCCTCTATCTGTATAAGAAGCAAAAATCTATCATCTGTGTGAAAAAATTCATAGGTAGTTAATAGGTTATTTCTGAAATGAGAACTGTCAATAGCAGCTCTAATAGTCATAATTCCTTTTTCACACAGATGAACTCAAAAAGACAAACAGCAAATTTAAAATTTATTGAGAAAGAGAACTCCTAATAGAAATATGTAATACATATGAGAAGTTGCTCTGCATCTGACCTATTTTATGCTCTTCCATAAGCATTTCATTGGACTACATTAAAGCAGGCCAGAAAGCAACACGCTCTCCTCTTCCTGAGTAGCCGTATTATTTTATGCTCTTATGAATTCTGTGAGTCAGCCATTAGACATAATGGGATTAGTGAGAGGATACAAAAAGCTTCACCATCCATGCTCTCAAAAAGAAATGCAGAAATCTTGCCTTCACAGAAGCATTAAATTGTCATTATCAGAGCTTTTCAATCAATGCAAAGCAGCTCATACTTTACAACATTTGGCACTGGAGCCTTGAGTACCCAAAATTAGACATTTGCTTTGTGGACTGAAAAAGCCCAGCATAAGCTAAGGTTATAATCTGCAGCTCTGTTTTTGGAAGCATAATTACAATCTTCATGTTGTTATAAAACAGGAAAATAAAAATTGATAATAAGCAGCACAACTCTTTCTGAAGAAACTGTCCAAGCTATTCACTATATTTTCCATGAATGCTTTGTTTTCAGTTTTTATGACAGGCTAACAGCTACACAATCAGTAACTATTTCAATTAATCTCAAAAACCAGGATCTACAATTACTATAATTTATTAAACATGGCAAAAACCATTACCTGGGCTATTTGCAATATTAAATTGCAAAGAATGATGGATGTTTTTTCTTAGATCTCTTCACCACCAAACTATATTAATTTATTACTTAAATAAAGACAGTTCTATTCTGCAGAGACTGATAATGAAAGTAAGCAATACTGTAGAAAGTCAGAGGCTATAATGGAAACAGTGAGACACTGTGTGTTATCACAATTTAAATACTGCATTTTTGTTGCCAACTCTGAAACTCACTGTTTTAACACATATTATAACAATCTACCGCTAAGATTGAGAAAGTTGTTGGAAGTCTAAGCAGCTACATACCTCACACCTCGATGATCTTTGCAAATCTGGGGGCAGCATTAATTCATACAGCTTCCAGAGTGCTTAGCTACTTGAGCTGGATCAAAGTTGCAGGAGCTATACCTACTATCTCTAATCCACTTACTGGAAAAACACACCCTTAATGCAAAAATCAAAAACATAAGCAACTGTCTTTAACAGCTCTTTTCCTGCTGGAGCACCAGGTTGAGTCCAACATTCACTTTAGCTATCAGAAAAGATCTAATAACTTTAAAAGTCTAAAAATTTAATGGTAACTTTATTTTAATATAAGCATTTGAAAGGAAACTTTGTCAAATGCTTTTGAAAACCTAACCAGACTGATCTGCTGTGTCTACATGCTTTTTGACATCAAAGAACTCCAAGGGATTAATGAGCCCTTCATTTTATAAAAGCTGTATTGACTCTTCCTCAACATGACACATTTCTCCATGTTTCCTCTAATTTTCCTCTTCAAAACAGTTTCTACCCATTTTCACAGTACAGATGTCAGCCTGTCTGATCTGTAATTTTATCATCTTCCCTGGAAATATCTTAAAACACTGGTATCACACTAACAACTTTGATAGTCAGTTTCAAGTGAGAGAATACACACAATTAGTAGTTTTGATACATCAACTCTTGAGGCCTTTCAGAACTCGTAAATTAGTGTCTCCTCTTTCTGGTGTCTTATTTTCCCAGTCTTTTGCCTTTCCTATGTAAAATCTTCTGTCAGCATTTCACTTACAGATGAATTCTGCAATTAGTCTTTCATAAAGAAGCGTTTCTTGTGAAACCTTGATCTCCACAGGTATATGGATGTAAAAACTAATTAAGTGTTGTGGCTTTGCCTCTTTAGCTGGGGCTTTCTTTTAAACATCGATCAGCTAGTGAACTTACATAATCTTTGACTGACTTCTGTTTCTGCTTTTTCAGAAAAGAGGTTACTGTTATTTTTAAATCTGTGCAGATCATTTTTTTAATTCTTCACTGTCAGTTCTCTTTTATTTCTTATTTAACCATGGCAGGGTTAAATATGGATCCTGTCTTCCCCATCTGCACATAACTTCAGCTATTGGGAAGATGCCTTATTTTCATGAGAACCTCCTCCATGTTATTCTCCCCAAGTATTTTTTCATAAGTGGTACATATTTACTTCAAACTCCCCAGGCGGTATCTTTAGTGTCTGTGATGTCTGTTCTTTTGACTACTTCTTTTATCTTTTTGTTTTGATTTATGTGGTTATGATCTCAAGTATAAAAGCAAGGAATTTTCAACCTTCTGCGCAAAGCATTAAATTCTCTTCTTCATAATCCAGAAAATGCTAAGAGGTAAATTGTAACATGGAAAACTCATGGAGCTTGACTTCAAAGTCATGGGCTCAAGGACAACGTTCTGAACCAGCTGGGCTCAGAACACAGCTATCATGGTCTATGCCAGTCACACACTCCTCAGGAAAGGTACTATATGGATAAATCTGAATTTTCTTCAAGTGCACAATGCAAGTGGTAAGCAGGTGATTAAGCACGTGATTTAAAATCATGTGATATCCAAAGATTGGGTTCTGCTACAGGAGATTGGTGCTACTGAACTCAGCCTCCTCTGACACAACCAGAAACTGAATATTGAGGCCTTTGCACAAGTTGAAGCAACATATTCACTCAGTTTTAGGAGAGAATTACTAGCACTGCATCCAGCATTTTTTGGTTGCCCAGAAGTTTGCAACCTCAAAGGGTAATTCGGGGAACAAAGGCTTCTCAGCCGAATAGCCCTGACACATTAGCAGGCTGAGTTTAAACAGAAGTCTTGCTCTATTTGTCCCTCAAGATACAAATATATAATCACAGCATAACTGTTATCCTCCTTACTATATTTGCACAGTAACCATAACCAAGGACCTACATCAACAACAGGAAACTAATACAGATTTTATGAACTAAATGTATATCAAAACAGATCTGCTAATCACTCTTCCTTAGGCCCTGTGAAAGAGGCAATTGATATACCCTTTGCTTCCTTCAGAATTATGGAGTTCAATACAACATGCCCAATAAAACTCTGCTCAATTAATCTATATTAATATCAAGATGAGTTTTAAAAGTGAAGAATATTTAAAATTTTGAGCAGTAGCTGAAGTTTGAGAGGATTACTAATATTTCACCAAACCTTGATAATCAGTGCTTTTCAGATAGGCTTTTAATAGCCCTATTAGTATCAGTCCAGTCTGTAACTCTACCAGGTATAGTGTCAAATTATCTGCTTTCCAGTTCAAGTTCAAAATATAGCCTATCTTATTTAGTTTATGTCATTGCTGAAATTTCCAGCTCTGTAAGATGAAGTTAACTTCTGCATGAGTGCACATGCAATCTGCTCTATTGAGTCAGTAGCTGGAAAGAGCCAAAAATAAGGTAACCGGATTTAAGCTTACTACAGCACTGCTTATCCCCAATGATATGGTGTTTTCCAATTTAATAGTGTCACTCTCTTTTAATACCTTTCATTTTCATTATCTCACAACCCCCACCACCAATAAACACAACCTGCTTTCATGTCCTTCCCTAGGGTGTATATACAAAATCTATTCATCTTGTTTGATTTCATTTAAATCAAATACGGACTTATACCACATTCTGTAGACATTCTGAATTACAAAATCACCTCAAAATCTAAAAAAAAAAAATTTGAAAATCACTCCATAAACTGAAAACTATTGAACTAGCAGCATTATCTAATCAGGATTTAATAACATGGAATCCTAATTACTGTAGCAGCACTACTGATTTTTCACACAGGTACAGTTATCTGCCTGGTCTGTGTTAGTTTTTCCCTTAGAAGTAAATGCCTGCTTGCAAAGTCCAGAAAACCCTATCCTCAGCAAATGGGACACTTCATCCTCCACTAAGGGCAAACAGAGAGCCAAGTTCTCAACAGTATCTGGCTTTATTTGTATGCTACTCTAGGATATCTCTGAAGTGCTCTTATATCATCACTGAATAATGCTGCAGACGGAGGGTGAGATAATTTTTTTTTCTCTTGCCATAGTATAACTTTTAAGGTTTACTTACTTTTTATCTTAAAGGTTATAAGACATTTTTAAAAACATGCAATGGTGTGGAAGAGGCACTTGCCTTAACTCCAAGCTTCAGTCTGCAGCATTGATCAGTGATGGGTGTGATGACACCAACAGAGTGCATGCTGAAGTATCACATAAAGGAAGCTGAAGTTCATGAACAAGAGGGAAAAATAAAACATTGTTAAACAGTGAAAAGATGGTAGGGTGAAAAATACTCAGGAGCATGGAGAAGTTAAAGAACAATACACCTGCAATTTTTCCCTTTCTCAAAAATTTCTAGATATATTTGGTTTTTATTATCCAGAAATGATACTTCAGTTTCTATAATATGGGTTTTTCAACCCATGACTAGTACTAGCCTTGATCACTTAACAGCTCCTCCATTAAGTGAATGCAGATAATTTAAGAAAGCACTATGTGCTATTTGTTTAAAGATAAAACCCCCAAATATCTACTGACACAGTATTTTATTATCATTTATCTCACTGTTTCTTTAAAAAAAACCTATGTTACACTGAAGATACTTTTTCCTTTCCATTGCCCCTGCAGTATTTAACTTATTTGCAATTATTTCAAGGTGGACTGACTGTCCTGCTGTTAAGGTCTTGCATTCTTTCCCACTTGACAGAGCAACAATAAGTTCGTCATGCACTCCCAGTGTAAACAAATTTTGAATAATTCAAATCTTAAATATTATCTTCAATGGTTATTATCATTTTATAGAAAAGAGAGTATTTCTGACACATAAGAATCCCTTCATTAGCTAAAAAAATCATAAACCTGAAACAATCACACTTTGAGAATGCCATTACATGTGCCACATTGAGAGGGCACACAAGGTAGTGACAGCCTATGCATGCATTTATGCTATACCAATCCAGGTTTGTTTCATAAACATTGAAATCTATTTTGTTTATCCACATGATTTCATAGAGTACCTGACACCCTGGAAGTACAGAATGACATCATTCTGACCTGTACTGAGGCCTAAGCCAGCAGAAAGTAAGACAAGTAGGTAATCATTACTTTGTCAGTGCATCTGCCCTTTCTCAATTCGGCATGAAGAAATCTCATTATTAAGTGGAATTTTACACCCACGTATTAATGAATCGTGACAAAAATATCCCAAGTCTAAACTAATGAGGTAAGATTTGTCCTTTTGAGGGCTCATTATATAAACACACACCAAAATCATACAACCCCCCCCCCAAACCATATAACTGTCAGACTCTGATCATCTGCCACTACAGCAAATACCCATATATGAACTAAACACCATCACATTTCTTCTTCTCTCTTTGAGGAAAGATGATACAGATGCCTCCCACTATTTCACAATGTGCTTCAGATTTTAATTGCCTAAAATCTTTGATCAAACTGAATAGAGGATTGGCAAAAGCCAAATGCCACAAATTTAAATACATCTCATTATTTTAACTTATAACTTATATTTGATTAAAATAAACTTAAATTTACTTATCTCCAATACCATTTAGCGCTAGAAGCACTATCATACTCTTTCTTTGAAATTGAGTATTTATATTTTAGGGACAAGAAGATGGAAAAATGGTTTTTTTTGCCAGTAAATAAATGTTCTATTACTTTTACATGTATAAAGTGAAGTATAGATTTCTCAAGTACAGAAATATTCAAATCATGTATAGAGTATAATATGTGTGTGGGAAAAAAACATATGTGAGAGCCAAAGAGCAAAGCAAACTTAGATTGTAAAGATTTCTGGAGTCACAAGTCACCTTTGTCTAAGTGATATTCAAAGAAAAAATGTATTCCAGATTTAGAACTAAGACTTTAAGTACCTAGAACAGCTGAGTCAGTAACAATCAGCACCACCACATCAGAACAAACTGCAGGTAGACATCTCCAGCAAGGAAACAGAACTTCTTTACTTGTTGCAGCTGTAATCCCAACAGCCAAGCTTGTTTACAACCCAATTACAGCGATATCCTGTAAGCCACCACTAAGAGGATATGCACGATCTTCTTGTAGCTCTGCTATCACTGCAACCAGATTTTGTCATATCTACGGCACCACTGAACTACACAAACTCTGCCTACATTGCTAATTATCAATGAGTGGTTTTTTTCACTTTGGTATAGCATAATTCTAAAGCTACCTTTTCTTTAGAAAACAGTTTACAAGCTGTATATGAAACGAGATACTGGTTAATTTTTCTCCATTTTTTTTTCAGGCAAGTGACCCGATGCTGCCAGGTAAGGTTTCTCATTTTAGCACACAAAAGTATTGCAAAATCATCATCACATGAAAGAAAACATTAAATAAATGAATAAATAATCAATTATACTCTGCCACATTACTTCAGTGGCAGTAAGAAGGACATTTCAAATCAAACTCTTCTTGATCTTTTTTCCACATTTCAAATTAATGCAAAGCAGATGTAAATCAGTATTTATTGCTGTGTTAGTTATTCCTTCTTTTTTTACTGCAACATGTTTAATTTCCAGTCTCTAAAGACACAATTTATGTATTTACTGAAACATAATGTCTGAAGTTAATGTTACAGCTGCTTACATGTATAAAAATGGCTAATCAAATGACATATGTAAGAAAGATAGAGAAAGAAAAAGAAAAGAGCATGTGTAGAATTTTACATGCCAAGGTGCTTATAAAACTACAATGCCTAAAAGCAGTGCCTGACATTTTTGTATTTGATGTTGAGCCAAAGCCAAAATAAACCAAGGTCCCCCAAGTGGAAGATGTAAAGTAGTAAGAGGTTTATAGATACAAAGTAAGTTTCAAACTACTGAAAAACAGGTAAATCAATACATCCTCTTCTTCATGTTAAATCCTCTTGACAATAACCACTTTACCTTCCGAGGTGTACAAGCACGTATTTGCATGCAGTATATCAATAATCTCTATGTTTTACTCTGTATAAAAACACTTCCAATTGCTGTACATTCATGGGAATAACTCAAGCACAAGTAATGAAGCACAAAATAGGAAGTCACAGGTTAAAATAGGAAGTCACAGGTTTTAAATCAAGCATGGTACAGTATATTAAATACACATTTTAAAAGTCTTTCAGACAATATAAGACAACCACAAAAAACTACTCACCATTTCATATGCTGTTACAATCTTTTTCAAGACCTCTGGAACAATCCCTTGGAGCTCCATAGTTGGATACTGATCATTGAGATTCACTACTACCAAGGGTGTATTATCAGGCCCAACCAAGTGCATAGACACTGCCAAAATGCACTGCATAAGATTTGCTACAGGAGAGAGGCCACATAATTCTTTGAATGAAACTACTGCATTCTGCAAAAAGGAAAGAAAGAGTTTCCTTTACAGTTAAATATGAAATTTAAAGTCTTGTTATTTCAGGATAAAATATTTCACTGTTATACTTGAGCTAAAATGGCTGTGCTACAATTACCACAGCTTTTCCCTGAAGAACTGGCATTTTTGAAACCAACCAATATTACACAAACATTTTACAAAAATGTTAAAATTTCAAGGAATGCAGTACATGCTACAGAAAAAAAACATCTATTTAGAACAAGCATATCTCCTCTCTATCATGGCTAACATTAACTATGGAAATAAACAGATTCTAAAACACAGTGGTTATATATTTTGAAAATTTTCAAGACATTTTTTAAATGCTACCAAGTGAAAAAAATATTAGATGCTGAATGTCCCAATTAAGCAAAGTGAAGCAGAGGAGGAATTCAGCACATTTGTAACTTTAAACATACCTGAACTACAGCCCAGACGTGCTGTGGATCTGCAGGCTCCCACTTGGTGCGAGTCACAAACCCAGCACTCCACTATTGAAGTATTCCTATCACATTGCCACACTTAAGTGAATTTTTTTAAGGTACCTTAACTTAAATACTGATTCTGTACCTTTCCCTAAAACTTTTCATGTCATATTTTATATCCAGTATGGTAGAATATAATGCCATAAGTTTAAACTTGAAGAAAGTTTACAGCATTGGAAATACAGTGTGACTCCAAGTAGCCACTGATATTCCATGATGGGAATATTGTCAGCACTGTAGAGAATTTAGGATTTTTGTACCAATTGGGAACTGGTGATCTATGGCAAGTCTGGAGTTTGTGTTCCTGTAGGAAATAAAAATAAAAATATAGTATATTTAAGTTACAAATGTGCTCAGTGCTCCTTTCTCTCATGTTGCACCCAGGCAGAGTATCTGGTACAAATTTTCACTTTAATCCAAACCACTTTCCATCTTGCTGGTACGGTAAGACTCTCTCGTGGACGTGTCTCTTAGAAAGACATAATGCCAACTTTAACTCAAACAGGACTCAAATGTGAAATATTTTGTTGTTCCTTTATCAGATGACATTCCAAAGCAGACTTCCAAATATGTATGCGCAGCTTATTCATGCAAAATTCTGTGAACACGAAATTGCACCTACCCAGTCACTTAGAGTGTACTTTTAGTACAGGTCCAGGAAACAGAAACTTCTTTTATCAACTGATGTACACTTCAATGACACAATAATTACACAGCTCAAGAGACAGACACTGGGAAATCCATTCAAACAGATTTTGGTCAAGATAAGTACATGGCTTTTTGGCTTGAGATAAGCCATTACGAACAACCATTTTACAGAGAGGTTAATGAGGACCCAGGGATTGTATATATTCACTAATGACAGGAGGACAGGACTAATATGTACTACTACAGTAACTCCTGCCTTTGGACTTCCAATTCTATATCCAGAGACTATTCCTCATACGGTTAAGTAACTTAAACATGTAACATCACATCCAGTTCAATCATCCATGTTATACTTTTATCAGTGATTAATATGTAAGAAGTTATGACATCAGTTTTTGTCATGGTAATATAAGAACAAAAAGAAACTCTATTCTTATACAGATTTAGAGAAACTATTAAACTCGTGGCTGCACATTTACTTTTCCTTCTCTTCTTCCATCTTATATTTAAAAAATCAAACCAACTTTGCCCTTTATAATCTGGCTCCTGAGGATATATTGGTCATAAAAACCATTACAATTTATAACACAAAATTTCAGTAATACAAAATCTAAATAAATCTCACATTCCCTGGCATAAATTGATACTTATTTTAATTGAGTGGTTTATTTACTTTTATTAGCTGTAAAAACTTAGTTACACAGAGTTTAAATGGTGCACATTATATAATCTGTTAGCAAAGTTAAGGAAAATTAATCTTCCCTCGTGCTTAAAATATCTTCTTGATAGCATTTTGAGATAATGATAAATTTAGTTGATAGCACATCTTTCAAACTGACAGAATAAAATACATAAAATACCTTTTAATATTTCATGTTCAAAGAAATCCCACTGTAGAGTCCGTTTGCAATTATATCTTTATACTGTGCATACTGCAGCATGCACATGCAAGAGTTTAATGTAGCTACACAAAATTCTATGTTTTCACTGCTTCCTCAACTCAGTTTTTCCTTGAAAAGTATCTTAAAATACAGTACTCTTCGTTCTACAGAATTCTAATCTTCAGTAGGCTAACTACAGGTAAAGTTCATTTTAAATGCAGCCTGTAATTTGAAACATTTATGAGTCAAAGTATCATCCCTGTATTTTTTAAATTATCTTTTAAAAGATCAAATTTATATACCAAATGGAATGGGAGAGCTGCATAATGATGTACTAATTTCTTCTTTCATATAAAATTAGCTTTAAAATTATATTACTATTAGAATATTTTTAATATAAGATTATTCATTAAGGAAATTTATATACACTGATGTGCCTTTAAAATCCAGAATCAAGTCTCAGACATTTCCTTTAATCTCTTTTCCTTCAACACTGTATAAGACCAAGAGGATTTGATAGGTCAGTCTATTTGAAATGATGATTCTTAATTTTGTTGATCAATACTAGTATTCCATCAGAAGTTAAAAAATAAGATTTTCTTAAATTAAATGCAACTTTAAAACTCAATTTTAATACATTTCTAAAATGGGTTATGTACCTGGAATCTCCAAGTGACAAATGTTTTTAAGTGACACCTCTTGGCTTCCACAAAACAAAGCACTTCAGACTGTACTTTTTCTCTAAATTCAATTTGTTTACTAATATGACATCTAAAGTAGGACAACTTCTTCTAGAAGATGCCTTCTAACACCTCAGTGCTAATGCCACGTATTTCTAACATAACTAGGAAGAATCATGGAAAGCAAACAGATCTTTCTTGAAAGTACTGCCTTCTATTTGGGACTAAAGGGAAAACATAACTTAGGTGAAACTATGCTAAACATTCTTAGACATACAAATAACATCTCTGATAAGCATTAAAGTTTCCCTTTTCTACCTGTTGTATATTCTTCCCACATTTCTACTTAATTTTTTTAAAACTAAACTATTGTAATATATTTTTAATATATTTCTAATATTCCTTCAACCATATAGGATGAGGGTTGAGTTCTGGAGTCATATTTCTACTTCACATTCACAAAAATACACATGTGCATTCAAAGTTGCATCAGCAGAGAGTTCACCTTAAATGCTCCTCTGACATGATCCATTCTTAGAACTGTTCAGAATTAGACTGAAATAGTTCAACACACAAGACTCTTAAAAAAGCAGGTATTCCATATGCATCATAATACAAAGGTACACACATGAACCAATAAATTATTATAAAACTGTACCTGCATATTTTCTCTCAAATCCGTAGCATCCCGAATAGGTTGGAGGGCATTCTTGAATACTTCATCTATTGTTTTAATCCATAATGTTCTCACAGAAGCATATTCCCTTGATTTCTTGCCCTTCCTCACAGAGAGGCCCCTCTTATGAGGTTTCCCACCACCCCTTCGATTAGTAATGGCCACATGCACAAACAAGGAAGCATGAGCTAAACTTTCACCAGTCAATGACTGCAGAGGAACGTGCCGATAACCAGTCTGGAGACACTCAAAGGGAATAGTGTACTGCCCAATAAACTCGTCCCCAATGTAATCATCATCCAGCACTACAAAACGCACCATAGCTAGCTCTGGTAAATTTATTTGAAATTCAAAGCTTTCATCAAAAATTGGATTATCCCCGTTCTGATGCATAGTTTTCGTCCTTTGCTCAGCACAGTCAGCAGGGATTCCATGTATTTCAACATAGACATAAGGATCCACAACATCTCCTTTGGCACCTGATCCTTTGGGTTTAGGGAAGTTTTGCCCACTAATGATTTTAATATGAAGCAGCTGAGGTGAAACTCCAGGCACGGTGTCTTTTGTATTCGCGCTGAAGAAGGAAACTTCTTCTCTCATGATAGCAGGACGAAGGACGTAGCCACAGTTTCCATTCTGTCGAAACCAACCAATGTTCAGGTCCATCATTAGGCCAGGGGTTTGAAAGTTCATTGCTACTATCTGACAACCACATTTCCAAAAGTCCTGGGGATTCATATTACTAGAGTCAATCCTCATAGGACTGGGGAAAACCCTTGCGAGAAAACGTTTGTTATAATTTACAAAGTCTCCTGGGTTTTCGTTGGCATACTTGCTAGCAAGCACTTCATTAAAAGAGCATACTTCCCAGTACTTCTGGAGCTGAAATGAAACTTGAAACTCTTTGAACTGAACTGATTTACATATGCTTACCAGCTCAGAGAGATCTTTGCAGAGCTGGAATCGTTTCCCTGTCATTGAGTTTTGCTGTTCTACCCCCTCTTTCGCCACTCTCTGTGACATTTCTGCTCCTTCATCTTCATCTGTAACATCTCCCTCTAGTCCAGAACAATTAGCAGAAAGCTTCTTTGCTTTAATTAGTATTTTCCCTTTAAGTGATTCTGGTGATGGTAGATAAGACTCTTCAATGTTTGGAGACTGCGTATGCAGCTTGTCCCCCAAAATTTTCTTCATGTGCTGTACCATCACCTTCTGCTGCTTAATAGAACAATGATTTTCTAAACACAAAATAAGAGGGTATTCTGAAGCAAAAAAGGCATACTTGTTAATAATGTCAATGACACTACGGAAGACAATTTGTGATGTCATTGTATGGCCTGTGTAAATCACGGGCTCGTTATCTGGACCATCCCATACGTCCAGCTCAACACTTCGACAACCCATTTTTAGAGCACGAATGTAACCCGTGATGTCAGAAGGCCCTCGAAACTGATCCTCTATCAAGTATGTATTATGAGATGAATTTATAAAGTAATGAGATAAAGGTTGTTTCATATCTTGACACACTTTTTTATGCTCTGGATCAAATATGTGGCAGTCTGGTGAAGTAAGGTAATTCGTAAACCCATCTATAGAAAGACAACCCTTTTCCTGGCCCTCTTTGGCTGGCTCGTATTTCTGAATAATTTCAAGGCTTATTTCTTCTGTGACCTGTGCCATACCCTGCTCTGCTTCCAAAAACATCATGAGGTCCTTGGTATCTAGAAATTCTTTATTGCTTGAAAACTGAACTAACAGGAAATAGATTTCAGGTCTGGTACAAAGCTCATGAAAAACTTCAATAAATTCTTCTTTTGTTACTTCAGTACCAGCTTTTTCCCTGGATCTATGTAACTCCTTGAATTTTAATTCAATTTTATTAGTTTTTAAACCAGGGTTTAAGTCTTTTATAAATTGTACAGCATTACATAGGGGTATATGTCCCAAATTATCTACATCTGATTCACTGAACATTTGTGAAAGCCACGAAGTCCGCATATTATCTTGACTAGTTCCTAACATATCTAGAGTATGTTTTCCATAAGAAATCAGGTATCTTAAGCCAGTAACCCAAATATTTGCAACATCCGCCGAGTTAGCAACCAGATCTAGTGACTCATAATTCTCTCCATATATAATTGAAAACGCACAATCTTCCGATATCTGGTCATATATTCCATTGCTGCGAAAGATGTCCGTATTTTTTCCTGTTCTCACTTCTTTGATTGACTTGATATCAATCTTTGCTTTCTCAGAATCCTTTTTGGAAGGCTCCCAGCGCAGAGACTGCATGTCAGCATCCAGGAGGAAGTAGCGGTGGTAGACCCTGGAGTTGGACCGGACCTTCTTGAGCTCGGAGCCTTCCACCATGGCGTTGATGCAGTCGCTGGCGCTGCTGATCTTCTTCTCCGTGGGCATGCTGCTGAACGACACAGTCTTCTTCCTTTCTCGCTTCTGCTTCGTACCATCCTGGTAAACAAGGGGTTGGGGGGGGGGAGAAAAAAATCATGTGTCAGTGTGATTTTGCTCAACATTGAAATAGCTTTCAACTTAAAGCTGAAAGTTCATCAAGCAGTTCAATAAAGTCTGCGCAATGACCAATAAGATGGAAATTCTTACTGGCACCATCACAGAATACTAATAATGCCTTAATAGTTGCTCTTGCTTCTATAAGTAATCTTCCAGGGTTAATTTTTAGTACTTTTGATGGACAAAAAATTAAAAAAAAATGAGTTTTGAATGCTAACGAAATAATAATGCTGTATTATTGCATACATGTATGTGCATTTTATTTTATGAGTTGTACCCTACTTAGAGAGAGTCAAGGCAGTAGGAAGCAAGCTTTTCTCTGAGTCTTTATGCAGTCCTATAGATACTTGCCAGTACAGAATCTAATGCTTTAATACCATGCTGACAGGGTCCTTGGACCACAGAAACATTAATACACAATCAACTACATAAAATCCATAGGACACAGTCCTATTTACCTAAAATCTATAGGACATGGCCCTAATTTAAGCATACAAGACTTAGGAAGCACTTCTTCATGCAAAGCTCCCTTCACCAGAGCACCCACCCATGTTCTTCCCCCGGACTGCCCACAGCATTATACATCCCTCCCCTTAGCTGGAAAATACCCACAACAGTCTAAAGAAGCTGCACTGAAACACAAGGAACCGGAATGGAGCAGATGCAGCTCTGCAGTTTCTGAGCTTCAGAAAATACAGCAGTGACTCAGAAGGGAACTTCTGAGACGGTTTAATTTAACTGTTTCCAAAGAACCTTCATGTCATTAGACAGAACTTGAATAGATGACCTGGTCAGGAAGGGAAGCAAAAGTGATTCACCATTGCTCTTAAAGCAATTAGATAACCCAGAGATCTTACTTTACTAGAGAAAGCTTGGGCATATAAGGATATATAAGCATAAAAAAGGGGGGAAAGGTAATTTAGCTACCTTTATTGTACCTATTTGTACTAATTAAAGCAAGTGCAAATAAGTCAGCAACATATGACTTAAGTACAATCAATTCATAAGAACTGAATTTTAGAAACTTGTGTGCTTTCATTATCTGCATTTTCTGAGACTGAAAAATGCTAGGATTTTTCTTTTGAAAGCAACGTGTCTTGAGGAGCTAACTTTTAGTCTGAAACAACAATATTTTTATGTTAGATACCCTAATTAGAAGTGTTCTTCTTATAAACTAGCACAGTGCAAAAAATTACTTTTCCAGCTTTACAAAAAAAGAAAATTCTATTCCCTGAAACAGTTTTCCATTTGAAGTAGGTTCCAGCGCAAATCAGCATTGCTTAAATGGCAGAAAGGAAAGTGAAAGAAAACTTTTAACGATTGCTATGCTGAACAGATGTTCAAATAAAAGCCATCCATTACAAAATGCATTTCCAGCTCAGTACACATGTGCTGTATGTTGAATTTCATTCAATTAAAAATAGAGTCCTGGTTTTGTAATTTAATTTATAAGCATCTGAAAAGTCTTTCACTGAAAACAATGATTAGTAAAGTGAGCAGCCTTAATATTTGATGTTCTGTGTTTGAGAAAATTAATCAACCATACTATTCTTGCACCTTTAATGACAGCAGAATTCGCTTTGTTCAAGCTCTCAAGAGACCAGTAAAAGTGAATAACCCTGCAGAGGACTGCTTTATTTCCAACTGCAGATCAGACACCTGCAATGGATACTGCACAGGGTTGACTCTCAGAATCTCATTACATGTAGTTTAGGCATAAGGACAGTTTCCAAACAAATGCAAATTTCCTTTACTTAAAAAATAAAAGAAATAAAAGAAATCAAATGTGATTTTTGTTTACAGAGATTTTTGTTGTATTTTAAGCCTAGCTTGTTTGTCTACCTATTTATTTCTCCAAAACTGAAAAAGTGGCAAAGGACAGTCCCACATAAGTGAGCAATGACATTCCTGCCTGATACTTCAGGGCTTGGAATTAAGCATTTTGAAACTCCTTAATGCTCCAGATTCCTCAATCACAGACCTGGGAGAGGAATACTGTTGATTGAGAGACAGCTGACACCAGAACCATAAAGGCCTGGCAAGTATTACCTTACCTGACCATGATCAGAGGAAAGGTCTACACCTTTCTCTATGATCAGGACTGTATCTGATCCAAGTCACTGAACCACAAAGGAAAAAAAAAATATTTCCTATTTCTTGATGCCATCTGATGTAAAGGAGCCCATCTCCAGGCAGTTCAATTGCCAGCTCTGGTTACTGAAAGCTTGAATTAGAGTTCATGCATGTGGACCAGAGGAGCAATTCAATATATCACCTGCAAAATTATTTTGCCTCCCTGCCAGATGAATTCGCAGCCAGTTCAGTAGTACTCTTCATTTTTGTAAGGTAAAGGAGTCTAGCCACTCAGATTATTTATATAAAGCCAGCACCACAGTGTGAATTGCTGTGAAAACATTCTGAGCTCCAGAACACCTTTCATAAGTTTTTGCTTCTCCAGAAATCAATAATTCTGAACTACCAGACTGCCTGTGCAAGTCCCCATCCTGACAGGCATGGAAGTCATGATCAATCTCTGTGTGATCAGAGTAACTTCAAGGATATTTTATCAAAGACACTGTTGAAAAGAATTCACCTGTCTGAATTACCCACCTGTCTGAAAAGACACAGAAAAGAAACTCTCACTCCACAAGCTGAGCATGCAATTGCATAGAGCATGCACAAACTGTGTGAAACTCATTTGTGAGCCTTGGCAATATAGTCTGGCATGCAGGAGACAGATTTATTCTGCTCTAAGATGTGGAGGATTTCATCCCAAAAGTGAGGCATTCATGAACTGGGTCAGGTCTCTCACGGCCTTAGGTCTGCCTTGAATCAAAAAGAATGGCACATCAGAAAACTGCATCTGAACAAACACAGGAGTGATTTCTTGGCATTCATAAGACTTACAAGGTTCTTGCTGTTCAACATGCTGGAAGTGACACTGACTCTACAGTGCAGATGCATAATTCAGTCCAAGGCAGCAGCTACATTTTTTGTGCTGAAATAATTTTCAGTCTTTCTAGGATCTCTCACACAATGAAGAACCATGTCTATCTACAGTTTAAAGCATGTCCTGTCATCATTACAGGATTTCCCCTAAAGACTGCCTGTGCTTCATATGACTTAATCACTGAAACCAGAACAACACCTCACCAACACATCTCCTAATACTATTCATGCCCCAGCCAAGGTCACCTGCAAGATGTTTTGAGGAATAGAGGAGACCACAGATAAAACTGTTTTGAAACATTGCTCATAATCACTACAAGCAACTACACAAAGAATTTCGTTTACCCAGAAGTTCCTAGCAACAGAAAGCAAAGCATCTAGCAGTTTAAAAAAGAGAAATAATCCCAGCTGTCACCTGTGGCACTTAAGAGACAGAGACAGCTGGAGAAAATGGATTAAAAGCACAAGGAGGGAAGAACATATCCATGATAACTTTTTTTTATTCCTCTCAAGGTACCAACAAAGAATTAGCTGTGTGACTAAGACAGCACTTGCTACAAAATAGAGTTCTGGAGACAACAGAGAATCTTGAATCAGACATTGAGAGAGATCACATCATTCCTGAACTGTAGTGCTTTTAATTTATGCAACTTTATGATAAAATTACTTAAAAGGCTGCTCCAATAACCACTGGTACTGATAGGGGCAGAGTTCAAACAGAGATTTGATAATGTAACAGATCAGGATGATAGAGGAAATGATGAGTAGTGTAAGGTTTGTAAATATCTCCCACAGGAAAGGAAGCAGAGAGAGAACTTTATGACCTGTAAATGCCCAAATGAATCATGCCCCAGAAGCAGTACTTCAAAAATATATAAACACCAAGTTGCCAAGATGTTTAGGTACCACTTGGTCCAGTGGAATTAAGAACACCACCAAGGCAGGGGCTTGCCAACCCTCTCAAAGTGGCAAGTGTGGGGCTGAAGCACAATGCAGAACACTCCTTCCACCTGCCAATGCAGAACAATCCTCACACTGGCCCATGCAACCTCTGGAGATGGGTGCCTGTGATCCTGCCTCTCTCCATGACTAAAGACACTGCTCTTTTCAGAACAGAGCACTTCAAACAGACGAGACAACAATAACAAGAGGAAGTGACACAATGACAGATTTTCAGAGCACTCCTCTGGGAAGTGAAAGTCCCTGATATCACAACGCAAACATTTCACTTGGTAACCCTGAGTGCAAAATTTAGTCTACCTAGCAAGGACCTGAACACTGGATTTTCTCCTCTCAGTACACACCGCCCCAGGTGACAGGTCCTGCTGCTACTTGTTTATGCTCTAACCCTAAAGAATTTCCATTCCTTTTTGTATACCAGAGGTTCACCAAAGCATGGAAGGCAGCTCCATGCTCATTTTGAGAGCACGTGGCTGAGCACTCCAAGATGCACAGGCAGAGGAAACAGAGCCCAGCCCCTCCACGAGCAGCTGAGTGCTCTGCCAGCCAAGCAATTAGGTAAGAAACAAGAACACAAAACAAGAGCACAAAACACATCCCCTGAAGTGCAGCACCACACTGCAGGACTTGGGATTGCCAAGGGCTGAGCTTTGACAACCTCTGAGAAAACACACACACCTTGAAGCAATGATGGTACACAGTCTGTAGAAGACACAGCCCCAAGAATGCCTACTTAGTTCACCCCAAGCAGGCTTAGAAACAAGATCAATGTGAACCATTCAGCCTAGAAAGGTCTGCACAGAGGTGTAGTAATAAGGCTGCAATCATGTACAGCATCTCAAGAGCTTGCTTTTTTTTTTTTTTTTTTTTTTGCATACAAGTTCTGAATTGAGTGGCATGCTGGTGAACCTGAAGACCAATGGTGTGCCAATACTCTGAGCAATTACAGGTGAGTAGGTGAAAAGAAAGGCCAGACCTAAGTTTGGTAATTTTAATTTTTATCAAATTACACCATTATTTCAGATAATACAGCATGAAAGCTATTTTAGATGCAATTGAATGTACATCTGTAGCCAACAGTTTCAGTAAAACACAATTCTTTATGATGAGAACAGGCAGCCTGATGATCTACATAATGAACACAGAGTGCACCTACTCTTCTGACACTATGCAATACTCATTGATGACTTTTTTTTTGTAGTAGATGTGATACTTCTGTCGCCAATTTGAGTACAAAACCTGCCTGTTTTCATCAAGTGCAATTCAGCAGTAATTGCGAAATCGCCTTGCTTGAAGACATAATGTATAACAAGCCCATTTCAGGAAGTGGTAAGTTAAAAAAACCACAATTGATGCTTTGTTTATTTAATTAAGATTCTTAAACATTTTTCTTCAAAACAAAAACCTTGAAATTTATAGATTTTCTTCATACTTAAGGAAGCATGTCTATACATAACTAAGTCTACTCAAAGAAAAAAACACATCTTTAAGTTCGTACTTTAAAATAATTTTATAATAATTTATAATTAAAATAATTTAATTTAAAATAATTAAAATAATTAAAATAATATATATAATAATTTTAATGCATTTTATTAAAAGTATTATAATATCAGTAACTTGTTCTTTAACTAGTTCTTCTCCAGGTTTTCCACCTGTGGTTTTAGAGATATAAATGCTAGTGTACATGAGCAAATAAGCTGCAAAAGCAATGTCAATATCATATCATCTTTATAAATATTTTTAGCACAAAAATTTTTAGGGTTTTCTTTGGAAAAAAACACCTGAACTGAAACAGCAATGATGAACAGGACCACTTGTTTTTGGCAACACATACAAAAATATAAATCATATTATGTACAGTTTAACTATGCACAGCTGCCTTCTCATTCTACAACATAGAATGCAGCATTATAAAAGAAGCCAAGCAAGTTTTTGTGTAAAAGAGGCAGTAGGAAAAAAAGGAAGGAAAATATCAGGAAACCAAATTTAGCACTGATTTCAAAAGTTACATGCAGTTAAAGGCAGAGTGGGAATCTTCTTTGGAAGAGTGTGGGGGAAAAGGGAGAAAAGAGCTGGGAGGAGGAAGGAGAGAGGTGGTGGTGCAGAAAAGGCACTTCACCATCCCTGTCCTCGATGCCCCCTCTCTCAGCCTAATTCCCCTGGAATCAACAACTCAGCAGAAGAATCTGCTGACAGCCACCACTCAGCCCCTCTCTTCCAGCCAAGCATCCTCTCTTCCTTTCCATTTGCCATTACCAGGAGATTCTCACTAACCCAGTGACCCGGATTCAGCAAAAGGCACGTCCCTTTTAATGCTGTTCCACAGCTGCCCAAAGCTTCCAGAGCATGTGGAAAGCAGAGCAAGAAAAAACTCTCCAAGCAATCAGCAGCTCAGCTGACAGGCTCCCAAACACTTCAGAAATGGCACCTGTTAAATCAGCCTGTGTCCAACAGACTCAGCAGCCACTGCCTGACTGCACACGGCTCCCAGCAGTTGTGTGTAAAACAAAGCACAGTCCTGAAATGAAACAGCAGCTAGCTGAGGAGAGACAAAACATCAGCTATTGGGAAAACACACAAGTCCTCCCACTTGTTGTGAATCACTGTGTTTGTGCTCAGCATTTAAATATTTCCCCAAAAGCCAGTACTCATGGCATATCTGTTCTTTGCAGAAATCTTTGACGAGGAATATATTTATCTTATGTGTCCTGGATTGACCCCAGCCAGACCCAGTTACACCATGTTATAAATAACAATGAGGAACAAAATTATGATTAGTTGAATAAGTAACAATTCTGGCCTGATTTTGTTGTTGTTTTTTTGTTTGGATGGGAGGTTTTTTGTTTGGTTGGTTTTTTGGGGTTTTTTGGGGATTTTTTTTTTGTTTGGTTTGGTTTTGGGTTTGTGGTTTTTTTAGTAAATGAATTCCATGATTAAAGGAATATGGACACAGGTGCTCAATATTCAAACAAAAATGACCTATATTATTTCAGATGAGCAAACTGCATGGTTCATGATAGAGTTAAACCAATTCTCTCTTCAGCCCCTACTTCAAACATTAATTTTCTGTCCCGTCTCTTCCTCCTCCTGCCCCAGTTGCATTCTTCCTTCTGCCCAGTTCAGCTCCTCAGGCACTCATTAGCAGCTGTCTAATACACAGTAAGTTAATTTACCTCACTACCTCAGGAAACAAAAAATCTATTTTCTTCCAAATTAGTTTTCTGCAATTTTAGTGAGCTGAAACGATTGTCCATGTGATCAACTAAGTATCAGAGCTGGTTCAAATTAACCACTAGAAGCAAGGAACCAATTAAAAATGGGAGGAAAGAACAGAATCACTCACTTTTATCAAGAAATTAATTCAATTAAAATCAATGTAGTTGAAACTCTTCCATTGAAATCTGATCCTACATGAACTGACAGTAGAGTTTTATGTCATTAGGTTCTGTGGTGAACTGAATAACCCTAAAGGCCTTTTTCAACATAATTCTATCAGGGAAAACAAAATCTCTCATCTTGGTCCACCTCACAGAGTACAGCCACAATTTCACAAATACATAAAATATAAAGGCAAGCTATAAGAAAGAACTCCCAACATCATAAAATAACAGAATTGAGGTTCTCAGGCACTTGGGCTCATTTTGTTCTGCCTCATTTCAAGAAAACAGGACTCCAGAAAATTTATGATTCAATGACATGAGAGAGATCACTTTCACCCTATCTGTTAGAAAGAGCAGAGAAAAACAGTAGCCTGTGCTGGCCTTGCTGCTGTTATAGCAGCAATTTAACTCAAAAGACTGTGACAAGCCAGGAAATAACAGGATATGGTTTTGCAAATAGAGTCTAGACCAAAGGCTTTCTCTGCAAAACTTCCTACAGAAGAGCTTATTTAGTCATTTGATCAGCTTACCAAGAATAAAGAAACCATCTTTTAATACGTTTTTTATGTTGCTGTCTCAAGTATCCTCAGGTTTTTCATTATTCAAGTGCTCTCACAGGATGTCACAGGGGAGCTTTCCCTGTGCTCCCTGGCACAGATACAGATTCACAGAATATTCTGTGTTGGAAGGGACACACAAGGATCATCAAGTCCAAGGCAGACACTTCTTCCACAAATATTCCAAAGACATCCACAGACATGATGCTGTTGCTCCCTTTTCACTCAGCTCTAACATAAATCCACTCCATATTCTTTTGAAGAGAAACAAAACAATCTGATATTGCCTACTCTGCTGAAAATAAAGGAGTTGGAGCTACTTTGACTATGTTTGACTTTGACCTATACTTTAAAAAGTCTGTGGCAGTTAAGACTTCCCCATTCTGCAGCTCCATGATGCCATTTATGTTTGCATTCTAGCAGCAATTACTAGGATACACCATTCTAGGATTCTGTCATTTTATAACATAATTTTATAATTTAATTATATTGTACTATGTATGATATTATAATTTTATAATACATTGTTATATTATGCAAATAATATTATATCTGAACATTAAAACACAGTAGCAAAACCAAACTTCAAACACCACTGAGGCATTCTTTCTTGTATGAGTTCATCTGCATATTTATGAAATTAAAATGAAGGGTCATTTGGTTTCAGCGGTTAATATCCAATACAGATTAGTAGGGGAAAGGGGAAAAAAAGTCTGATCTGAAAAGAAAATAAATAAGAAGCATTTAAGGAAACTCTCCAGACTGCTGTGAGCTCTGAGAGAGCCAAAGGCTGAGTTATGCTTGGCATGAGTGTCTCAGCTCTCAGTGTTACTGAGTCGGTAACTGGTTACAGTTCAGCCTTCTGGGGAGCATTTCCAACAGAGCAAAAGAGGTATCCCATTTTCACAAACTTGATAAAAGCAAAACACGCATACTTCAGATCCAAACAACCAACATCTTAACCAAATCCACATAAACTGCAATAATTATTTATGAAAAACAGCAGTTACTAAGTCCTGAGTCTTACACTGAGGGAACTGCACTGACAAAAAGCTGTTAAAAAATGTGTGATGGCATGAAGAGTTTTAACCCTAGGTAAGTAAGTGAAGAGTTTTTTAGATTTCTAATTTCTCACATACTAAGAAATCATACCTAATCTATTAAAAACAGGTCATTTTAACTAGTGCAGAGAAACTTAGGTTTATTATAACCACTTATTTTTTCTGCCATCAATTATCAGAAAAATGATAGAAGGTACAGATGCTTTTAGCTTGAATAATAACTGAAGATGTCAAAGCTGATGCTGCATGTAAAGGTACTGAAGGATTTGAAACTTGGCTCAACAAAAAGGTTCAACAGGTTTTAGCACAGCTCAGGAGGGAAGAAGGCTCTGAGTTTTCCCAGTTATCCCTAAAACCAGCAAGATGCTCTTTCTGCACACATGCACACCTATTCAAACACTGAGCATTTCCATTTTCAGGTCTTCAATAACATTTTAAGTACCCAAGCATTATAGCTAAGATACACTTTCAGGGGCATTCTAATCAAGACATATCTACAAGATTTAATATGTAGGAGTCTGAAGTTGAGTATCAGATTGCCTTCAAGAATTCGTAGCTGCATGTTAGTTCCACTGGTGGAAAGCATGGCTTTTTTCCCTTTTTTGTTTCAGTCATAAACAGCAATTTGATAGAACTGGCAAAATACATAGCACAGCTGTCAGCCTTTAAAGCAAAAGTACAGCACGTGGGTGACTCTGAAATACAACAGAGTAACTATGTTTAAGATTTCTGTAATTTCAGATGCAGGCTCTGCAGAAAGCAGCTTCACCTCTCCCTCTGCAGCTGCCCTTCAGTGTTATAGGGGAAGAGAAGCCGACAGCATCACCAACAAGAGGTGAGACTGAGCACTGGCTCAAAACTCCCAACCCTTTTCCACTCTTCTCAGCAGCTTCTCCAGATCTTCCCACAGACAAAAATGTTGGCTTTGGTTTACTTGTTTTTTAACCAACTTTCCTGCATAGTAGGCTGAGACTCTCTCCTACCTGACTCAAAACAAACCAGGACAAACAACCTGAGAAAAACAAGCTTGTAGAGTGTGCATCAGAGGATGCCACTACAGGAATGTACTCCATGAAATTACATTTAACTACTAATATGGAAAACAATGCCTTACTCTATGCAGACAAGATTCTTATTTTCAATGCTGCATATGCAGCCAACAAATGAAAATAATTGTGTTTGTTATGATTGACAAATTTAGTCAGAAAGCAGAAAAGTACCTCATCTCTCTCATTTACTGCAAGAGGAAGTCTACGTGATATTCCCTTAACTGTCAGCATCTGCTGCTCACAAAAAATATACAGCAGATTGACCACAAATCTGTTATCTGATTTACAGGAATGGCTTTTTCACACATCCTTACAGGTCAATGTTATGACTAAATCATGCACTTTTACTTTCCCTGATGCGGCAAAATGTTCACTTCCACCTGTGCTGTCAATTTGTGTATTTTGTCCAAATTTCAATCCAAATGTCATCTGTTCTCTTGGAAAGCTCTGGTGTTTTTGTGTCCTTTCCTGTTAGCTGAGTGTTTTCCAGGGAACACAGAATTAAAACTATCACATATATGCTACTTATTCCAAGTCAGACATTCAGGCTACAGAGTAATAAAGTGTAATATTCTTTTCATTCTAAAAACTATCATTACCACTGCCCTGCAGCCTTCAATTCATCAACTGATTTTCTTCACTCTAGTGATCGATGAATGGTGTCTGAAGATTTGCTTCTGGACTAATTTTAATTGGTCTAGCAAATTTCACAAGATAACTTTAAAGAAAGAAACAGAACTTCACAGACTGAGTTGTTCTCCTTGTGTGGTTTGAGATAAGTTCCTTTTTGTCAGTTAAGAGAGTGACTATTACCAATATTAACTCTTCACTGCTACAAAGAGTTCATGCAAACAACTCAGTATTAAATTAAATACAAAATTGGAACTTTTAGAAACTTACAGCTTGCTAAACAAATATTATCTTGCAAATTCTTGAGTTGCTACTTCTGCCTTATTACTTTGGTGACAGTGGTAATTAAACAGTGATAACTAGCTGTTAATTTTTAAGGACAATTCTTATGATATAGATCCAAAATACTTACTAGGTTATCACATGGGCAGACAAGATATGAATACCCAAGTACCTTTGCTAACCACATAAGGCTGTTTCTAACTTATTTTCCTTGTTGATTTTCAGATGTATGTAATTTCGAGTTGTCCAAAAATTACAGGAAATTCTCATGCTGAATGCTACATCAATGCCCTTCTCCCCCCTTAACTCATTTCTTTAATTATTCATAGCAGTTACAGGCACTTAGGAAAGAACAGTGAACTATAAATATTTAATACGAGATGCCTGTAACAGAAAGACATGACAGAGACTAAAAAAATCAAATAAAGTATTTGTTTATCCTAAGCAAAATAAAAAGTAAGGCAGGTGATCTTTATATAAATGTTCATAGCTTTGACAAACCAAACCTAATAAGACACCAGCATGCTTTACCAAATAATTACAGCTAAACAAATAAAAACTGGCAGGTATACCAGTTTCTTCAGACTTTTAGTGTTTTATAGAGATTTATTTTGATTGCATGCTACAAGTTTCTTGTGAGGAATGCTGAAGAAGTATCACTACAGGACATTACAGTTCTGAGATATTAAAGGATGCAAGAGTCAAGCAAATACACTGAAGACAATTTTTAAATACTCATCTACAACAGCGGCATCTTAGCAAGTAGCTCCTGAGAAATTCTCAATATAAATTAGAATTATAGAAGTTGGGGTGGTAAAGAAGTATGAAAGAACTTTAAAATATTGTCAAATACAGTTTATAACCCTTCTAGTTGTGGAGGAAGGCTAAGGAAACAGTGTGCACTCAAACTTCAGTATAATACAGCAGGCAAAAAAATTCCAACTTTTAATTTTCAGAACTCACTGTACTCAATACTTGGTACGGGCAATAATGAAAATATGTTAATACTATAACTGTCTTCTGTGGAGGAAAAGAAATTACTAGGAAAACAAGAATCCTTTTTTAAACCACTAAGTCATACAAGGGAAATATCATTAATCTTTCATAACTATGTTCACATACCATATCTCAGTACCCTGTTTGCAGCTTTCTAAATTTCTTACGCATGACAAATACTCAAAAAGTCACGGTGTAGAGCACAAAAAATTAACTCCCATGATGTCCAAAACTAAAACAAATCACAGCAGCAAAACAATGTTCTCATCTGTTTTCTTCAAATTTAATTACTTTCTATTTACTCTGAAACCAAAGGCCTCCACTGATTCTGCTGACAGCTATCCCCGTCCTCTGAAATCAGCCCAGGGTCCCACCATGAAGGCTCCTCTGCCTAAACTGACAGGAAAAGTGTGCATGCCTGGGGTGGGCAAGAAAAGGCTGAAGAAGGAAAGTTTAGACAATCCTTAGAAACTAATTTTCCTTATCTCAACATTATAGCCACCCACTATGAAAACTCACAGTTATTAAATGATTTCATGGGGAGAAGTTTTATTCTTGTTAAATGCAAGAGAGAGAGAGAGAGAAACTAGAACTGTTCCCTTACAGTCAACACCTTCACTCTCCCAGCTTCCTACTTCCAACTTCTCTTTTGTTCTAACTATTGGTTAAACAACACTTCCAAACATATTATTTTAATAGTTCATATTTTCTTGTTTTAAAATTATTTGAACACTCATCTTCAACACGGAAACCTTTGTGAAAAAACGGTTTTCTTTTCCTAAAACTGTTACTCAGAACTGAAAATGTATCACAGGAGCCACTTGGGTACCTAAAACATGCTGATAGTTTAATCAAGATGTGGTGGAGAGTATATTTAGATTGTACTTGAAAGTTTGCCTGTACAGTGGACACCAGTGTAGCAGGAAAAGTACTAGAATGGACACAGTTATATCTGCAAATGTGTCTTTTGGTTACCTGCCTTACTCCTCCCAGTAGTTGAATTATGGCAGGAAAAAAGCCTGCTGTCAGAATTTGTGTGGTCCCTAAAAATGGAGCTGGCCCTTGTGTCCCCTGCACCAATAAATCTACTCAGAAGCAGACAAGCTTTCAGTATTAGTACTTACACTTGAACCCTGAAAATAAAGGTAAGCATTCAAATGCCATAATGAAATCTGAAGGAACAACATTTTATACATCTAAGAACTCTCAGAATAGTTTAATGGATACAAAAACTAAAATAATAAATCCTTAACTTCTTACAAAACCAGAGAGATTATTACATTAAAAAAAAAAAAAAGAAAAAAACCAAACAAAACCAAAAAAGCAATGAAAGGCACTGACACTAGCATTCAAAACTTATGGAGTTTAGTTTTTTTCTTTAGAAGTAGACTGCATATAAAAGTGTGCATTTTAAAAGTGTGTCTTCAACAAATTTCTGTAAATTCATGTAAAAACATGTTTCTGTAAATTCATACTGCAACATGACATGCCCCATTGGACTCAATGGAACTGAAGTTTTAAATGACAGAGGGGCTAAAGGGAAGCATGAGAAGTGAGAGGAAGCAGATGTGCCATTAAAGGAATGCTGCTTTGGAAGATTTAGATTTTTGTACTAAGAACAGAACGAATACATCCAAAGGAAAATCATTTGCTGAAGTAACTTGATGCAATGGTTAATTGAAAAGTTAACCAAAATATTAATTATTTCAATACTACATTTTGTATTCATAGACACACACATATATATATATATAATTCAGTGTCTGTTTCCCACTTTGAATCCTGAACTAAAAATAGTCACATTACCATTGAAAATCCTATAAATCAACCAATTCTCTGAGACACAAAGTTAACTGAACCCAGCAAAAATATTCTGGCAATATTAACAGTACTGTCTATTCATGTTTGCAGCAACTTGTTGCTGGCCAATTTCTCTTTACCACTGGATTTTAACTGTCAACCTAATGCAGTAGAAAAGAACAAACAATAAGTGGTATAACTATTTCACACTGACATTTGATAACTTCTCATTCGATATATGTTGAATGCTTATTTCAGCACCTTCTCTTATGCTGCAACTCTACCTCAATCTTCCAACCAAGTGTAAATTAGCTATTTAAACCTGTAGAAATGGGACACAAATTTTACAAATTTAGGAAATCAACAACAATTTGGTCCCAGCTTGTTACACTGATTATTTATTTTAACATTTTTTAAGAACAGTTCTAGTTGCACACATTACATAATAAAGAATAATTTTTGGCCTCAGTAATTTATTATAAATACCCATCATCTTCTGCCAGTGCTCATCCAGCATTCCAGAAGGTTAAGGAACTGAACCTTCAGATTCCTCTGTTAAATGATCTGTTCTCAAATACAGCAGAAATGTCCCAGTTTATACAGAATCTTTTCCCTACCACAGTATTTGCATACTTCTCACAATGGCATTTAGTTATAATAAAACTATTTATTAGAAGATTTATGAGAAGGAAGGAAATCATGGCAGAGTAAGCTTCGTGATGATAAAAGCCATTGAGACAGAAGCAGACTGTTTCCAGGGCTACCGATGAACCATATATTATGCTTTAGATGGTTTCCTAGGAAAATAATCCTAGGGATCACATCATCTAAGAATGCATAAGAGACACACATTCTCCTAACTTTAAAAATTTATTTCTTTATTTTAAATAAATCTGATAAAAGAGAAGATCTAAAGATGATGTAAAGTCCATAGACTTGCCAAAACCAGGCAGTTGGGAATAAAAAAAGAATCAGCAAAATTCAGATTATTTAAAAAAGCACAGATCAAAAGTTCACACGTCCTTCGATCCCCAAGTCAACCCACAAGACACAATCCCACTGGAGCTGGTGTGTCACCTGATGCTTTCCATGATATAAAATTTTAGCCCAAAGAAAATCTTTTCCCTGCATTTTTTTTTCATTCTGGCTTCACTTAAATGGAACAGATCTACAATGCTGAGATCTAAACATCTGAATTCCTTACTGCCTCTCCCTGAGACTTCCTCAGCAGACATTATAGCACAGCTGAGAACTCCAGAGGGCTGGATAAGAAAAACAAAAGCTTGTTGTTTAATGTTATCAATCAAACTCTGCTCCAAGAAGGGCAAGGTGTACAGTACCTGCCTCTTTAGAGACAACATTCTCTGCTACTACACAGACTAAGATTCCTTATCTCTTCTAGGCAAGACACCAGAGAGGCTTATCTCATCAGAGCATGACCTGCTGTCTTCCCACAGAAGTTCCCAGCAATTCTGAAAGAAAACAGGAAAGGTTTCAGAAGAGCTCTTAACCTGTGTCAAAATCCCCACTGTAGTAAACAGTGGTTTCTCCAATGTAGGAAATTGCTGTATTGCCTGAAGTGCTTAAAACCAGCACTGTACTCTTTGCCTTCTTTTTCTACCAAGCAAGTTGCAAACTGCATCTGACCAAAACCAGCCATCCCAGCGCCCTTAGCAGATACTGACAGGTGACAGATACACACAAGAAAGTCATGAAACTTCCTTGTATGAACACATTTTCATCTGTGTTGGAACACATGAATTAAACTGTAAAATTTCAGAAATTACTTCTCCTCAGATTACCCTAATCTCAAATGATTCATTTTCTTCAGGGAGATCAGAGCTTTGTACCAGGGTGACAGGAGCAGCCTTCTGCAACATTGCTCCTCAGGGGCAGGGGGCTTTGAGCCTCCTACACACAGGTCAGTGACCTCAGGATACTCAGACTCACATTTACTGATAACTGATTGTTAAGACAATTCAGTACACATCTGTTCACAGGATAACAGTAACTGGTGAGCTCTTTGCACATGGATAGAAAATCCTGTGCAATTTTTGCCTCAAATATACCAAGAACACTTAGTAATTGATAAATTAAGCTGACATCTCCCCTGCTGACAGCACTCTACCCAACACATACAGGATACTGCTGGTCCTCTTTGCTGCAAGGATGAATTATTGACCAAGTGTCAGATTCTCATCTAGCAGGGCCTTAGCTAAGGTCCTCCTCAGTAAAATATGAACAAAACAGGTCTTAAAAATGGCTAAAGGACTGTCAATAAGAAAAAGAAAACTTAATATGCTAGTGATACATGTACCATTGGTAATTTTTACCACAACTTAGAACTATTTCTGTGTAATTTATTTGTTTCAAACACAGTCCATTTTAGGAGGTTTGCTCCTAAAGATAGTGTGCTCATAAACTGAATGAAAATCCATTGTGCAGAGGATTCATATTGGCTGCAACCTATTATAATTTCAGTATAATTTAGCAGTTGCTTGTGTTCTCAACAAAGTGCCAATGCTGGCCACAGTTTCTTTATCTATTGTTAGGAACCCCTTTGCTTATTATTTAATAATTTGTTTCCCTAATCATTATTTGCCTTACCACTGCAGGGGGGCAATCACTGCCCTGGCCACAAAACTGCTAATACAGACCAGGATGCCTGGCCTATTTGGTTACTTGGGATTGCTCCTGGCTCATGTTCAGCTGCTGTAAACCAGCATCCCCAGGTCCTTTTCTGCTGAACAGCTTCTCAGCCACTCTGCCCCAGCCTGCAGCACTGCCTGGGGATGATGTGGCCCATAGTGCAGGACCTGCCACTTGGCCTTGTTGAACCTCTCAGGACTGGCCTCAGCCCATTGATCCAGCCTGTCCAGATCCCCCTGCAGAGCCTTCCCACCTTCCAGAAAATCAACACTCCTGCCTAACCAGGCATTACCTGCAAACTTATTGAGGGTGCACTCCATCCCCCATCCAGATCATTGATAAAGATATTAAATAGCGCTGGCCCAAAACTCAGCCCTGGGCAATGGCGCTTGAGACCAACGACCAGATGGATACAGTTCCACTCATCACCACCCTTCAGACCTGTCCAATGATCAATATTTGTCTATATTCTGTATATTAGAGAGAAAGATACCATTTGAGCACACAGCCTACCTGCTGGTTAATTAGAAACACCAAAAGCCACAGCGTTGAAAAATCTTTAAAAGCCATATCATACATAACACAGTTTACTGATTAGCTTGTTAATGATGATTATAAACATTCTGAAAATTTCAAGAGAATATCTTCTACGTTCTTCAAGACTTATGACTTACAGTCTATGCTTTCCCCAGAGTTTCTCATTAATTTCTAAGCAATACAGAAAATACAAAGCAAGCATGACATTAGAAACTTTCCCTAGTATAACATTACTAGGTAACTCTGGATGTCTATAAACTAGACAAGACTAAAACACACTTAAAAACCCATGAGAATGTTCAGAAATGTTATTGTTATTACATAGACCCAAACTTTCTGGAACAACTATTTATTTTGGAGTTCAACTTTCAGCTCTTCCAGCAAATCTTTTTAAGTCATCCATTTTCCTGATCCCTAGCAATAAACAGCCGCTCTTTTAAGGAACCCCAAAGTGAACAGTCCAACATCATCATCAGTTTATGCATGTTCAACTTCAAGCAAATCTTACAGGGCTGTAATCCTTTTTCAGTTCCTAACTGACTAAGAGATGGTGAAGTAACATTACCCCAACAGTATTATGTTTCAAGATGCATGAAAACATATCCAAAAATTTTCTCCTCCATTTAGCTGTTCACTGCACTTTGTGTGAATGTATCACAGCTACAGAATTATAATTCTAGTTTTGTTCCCATATGCCAGATTGAACAAATGTTATGCAGAGAAAATAGATACATTTTATGGATGCATGCAAGTATATTATTCACTGATTTATAAGACACTGGTGGCTAACAAGAAATGTTTACACAGGCAACCTTCCTAAAATTCTATGTTATATGGTAATAGGACTGCAATTCTGCCTGAGATTAGAAGTAAATTACTGTATCCAAAACCACACTCCAGGTATAAACATTACTTTTTGAATAGCAAGTCTGCCATACGTATCATTTTGCCGTGGACATAACTAAGCAACACACACATTAGCAATGCAAGACTCCTCAAGAAAAACTGGCAGACTTGTCACAGCCCTGGATCCAGCAGTGTGTGGAAAACTCATAAAAATGTGTGACTGGAAGGCAGCAAGTGCTGCTGGTGAGACTGCACACACATCCGCTGGCTGGTTCCAGAAACAAACCCAACAGCTGAACACGAAGGCTAAACAACAGCAAACCTTCGGGATGCTTCTCATCCTAAGATTTTAACCAGTTTCAGGAAAATGTTCCAAATTCAGACTGCAACTCTGCCTCACTGTGTAAGATTCACTTGTTTTGATTAACTTTAGATGTAACAAATGTAGCCAAAGCCTGAGGAAAAAGGACAGGGTCACTTGTTGTATCAGACGAAGAATGACAAAGAAGATGAAAAATATAGAAATAAGACAAAGATCCAGGAACATGAAAGACAAGGGGTTTGATCAAATATTCTTTACCTCACAGTCATTTCCCTAATATATAGCAACAGAAATGAATAGTACTTTTGTATATGTTTTTCTTTGGTTTATTTCCATGTTGTCCCAGCAGGCCAGTATTTATAGAATCAGTAACATTGTGAAGCTTGTTTGATATAGTCATAACATTCACCTGGTAAGCTTTTTTATTTATTTAAAGACAGTATTTAGTATACATTGCTTCTGTAACCACAAACTGGTTTAAAGAATATCACATTGACACACTTTGAAAAATAAATCAGCACTTCCTTCAGGAGTGGATCACAGTCACTTTACTACAAAATGCAAACACATATCAGTTGCATACACTTTCACACCCTTTGATATTTTAACACTGTTTTTCAATTATTTTATTCACCATCCAATAATTGTCAGCAATGCATACTTTTCCGGTTTTCTTATTTTATTGAGATTACAGTAGAACTAGTCTAAATTCTTGTTTTACTTAGGAAATTCCATTGAGGTATGTTTTGAAACCAAGCTGTACAGTGACTAAATTTAAATCCTCACCACATGTCAAGATGTAAGTAAGGATCCAGAAGTCCCACTTTTTCTTACATGGAACAAACTAGACTTCTTTCTACCATTTTTATTTATAGCCCATCATAAAAAAAACACAAAAAAAAAAAAAAACCACAAAAAAAAAAAAAAAAGAAAAAGCGTTTTAGAGTCAAGGTGACTGTGAGAGAGCAGGCTTTCTATGACTTAGGCAATACTGTGCGCCTTCCAACTAAAAGCTGGTACTAACACAGCTCAATCTTCCTCTGAACTGCATAAACAAATGCAAGGTGCCAACACTGCTAAGTCAGTTTATGCTCCAGGTCCTCAACTAGGAGAGTGGGAGGTAAAGAAAGGGAAGAAATGCTTAAAATTATGAGATTTATTCCTTAAGAGGAAGAGAGTTTGAACATTCCACCATTGCATAACTGTTTTCTACTGAAGCTTTTATAAAAGCAGTGCTTAAGGCAGCATTATTTTTGTCTCCCAGTTAAAAATTTGTATCCTCTTGGCTTCCTCCTTTTAGAGACCAACAGTATTAAAGTACTTTAATCCACACATCTCCCTTTTATGTCAGATGAAGGCAGAATTCATTCTTCTAATGAATACTACATGAAGTCAATTTTTTAGTTATGTTACTAAAGTAGAAGGCATCATCAAATAATGGTTCATCATTTGGGAGAGTGCTCATGATGCCTTTTTTGGAATTTTAAAGCCACATAATTTTGAATGCATGCAATCTTTCTTATTTTATTTTTGGGGAAGTCTGCTACCAAAGACACCTTGATAACCAGTTTTAAATATAAACATAATTACTCAATATTTTTAGACATTACATTGGCACGTAGACTTTGAGACATTTTTCAAGTGTATTTCCAGAGGCTCCTGGGACACCAGTTACCAGGGCAACCTCTGAGGTCACACGAGCTACTGTAAATTACAGAAGTTTCAAGAGACTCCAATTTATGTTAAAATTGATATGTACCATGCATGACTGCAACCCACTGCACCGCATCGAACCCATGCAGCTGCTGCAGCCCTACAGGACAGCCAAAAGCGTGCTTCAGGGAGAATTCCTGCCAGCAAAGTGACAGAGGGAAACATGGGGAGGAAAACAGTAATTCTCAGCCTCAACACACCTGAGCACTGCCTGAGCCACATCCTCTCACATCACCAGATTCCACAATGCTCTCATGTCACACTAAGCCTTGTGTTTGATTGCATTCCTGATTTTCCCAAGCATGCTCACTCCTCTCAACTAACCCCTTCCCATCTTGTATGGTCCCCTCCCAGCTCCAGCAATGCTCCTCATGCAAATCCTGATGCTGTCCTTTGCCAGCATGGCTTGCAGGACAGCCTAGAGACAGCACATGGCGCAGCTCAACTGGAACAACACCTGGGCTGGAGGGCCTGGCAATGCAGAGCTGGCACCTGCTCAGAAAGCCAATGCCAACAGAACAGTCACTGCACTTTCCCCACGTTACTGCCATGAAAAAGAAATACTGCCTCTTTTGGATTTGCTTTTCTTTTTTTCCAGCAAAGTAAGGAGATCTGTCTGAATCTCTGGATCATTAAAGGGAAAACACATTATATGGCAAACATATTGTCTGAGCACTTCAGACACAAAGCACATGCAAAAGATCTGTCTCCTGCTGGCTTTACAAAAACCAGATATCTTTTATAGAAGAGAAAAGACTGAAGACTTGGAGAAAACACAGTAAAACCTGGGTGTTTTCTCATTTATCAAAAATGTTTCCTTTCACATACAGTAAGTCATGCTGTCACACAGAACTTTCTAATCTGTTTACTTTACTACAGCCACTCTTACATTTCAAACTACTTTGCACTATTCTCTGAAAAATCACAGCTTTCTATTTAATTTAATTTATAAAACTTTTGCTACAATTTTAAATCAGCAATATAGAAGGGTATCTGCTCTTTATTATGTTCTGGTTTTGGAAGGAGACTAGACAAGCCAGCCTATAGTATTAAAAAAAAAAAAGCTCATTTGTAGAAGAGGCCATCAGTCAGTAAAAAAGCCAATGGACTTTCATTATCTATAGATTCTTTCAACAAAACACATTCACATGATCAGTAAGAGTTTTGGCATCACTCTCCAAGCTCAGGACTCCAGACAAAATGAAGCACAGCTCTGAACCACTCTCAAAACAGCTGTCCCTATTCCTCTTCAGCACACTGGAAAGGAAAAACTGATCAGCACACACTCCAAACCTAAATACTAAAATGAAATAACATACTAATTATCTTATGATACTAAATTAGTTATGATACTAAAATAAAAAAACAAACAAACAAAAAAAAATCCATAGCAACCAAACTCCACAATATATTAAGAATTAAAAACCAATACAAAAATTTTGAAGATAGCCAGAATTTTTTCATTTGTTCCAAAAAGAAAAAACATTATGCTTTTCAGAAGTCAAAAAAATAAGAGGACAAACTACTTTGGCTTTCTTATATGCTTTATCTTCAATATTAAAATAATGTCTTATATACATCTTATTTTCTAGAGTTAAAAACACTTCACAGTAAAGTTCAAATTTCTGAGAAAAGACCAAAGTTTTTCCAGTGGGTCCAAGCCATGATTCCCAAGCATTGCACATCACATGCTCTAATAAATGAATGTACAAGTGTAATGAAACAGCAATTATTCTACCTGGAAGGGGAGAGAAATTTAGGGGATACTGGGTCTGTACATATAAATACATGTAAACACAAAAAGTCAAACAGAATGGGGAAACAGCCATCTTCCAGTCTCATGTAGTTACTACTTTGAAAAGAAGCACAAGGCCCCACATTCCATGGAATTTTGCTACCTACACATATTCTGTCCTATGTGCTTTGATTGAATCAGAATGTTTTTATACCATTTGTCACGGGCAGAAGTGCCCCAATTTCAGAGCAACCAGCTTTCAAAACTTAATCAAACAGCACTCTTCAACCTGATTTTTCAATGCTTTACAATTAGTAAGAATTATCCAGATCCATAAATTATGGGGGAGTGCATTCAATAAATTATATAGATAAGCACTGGAAAAAACTGTTTACAAGAGTTTCTAGAAACAATATGCTTTCCTTCCAATGAAAAATCCTATTTGAATTAGAAGGGTAACCCACAACATCTGAGGCCCAAATGATGCATAAAATATTGCACACACTATATAAGTGGGAAAGAGAAAACAATAGCTGGTATTCATTCTGAAAGCTCAGTGAAATGTACCAAAAAGGAATGAAAATGAAAACAGAATTATAAATGTTTATTTAGATTGGTCTCCAACTATTGCCCAAACATACTCTCTACGTCTTTACATCTCTAAAGTACATTCTCCACATTTTATAGCTATGAAAATATGCAATATTGTTCTCAGGAATAACAGTCAGAAAACTTTTCCAAGCATTTCCTTACTTCTAAATACACAATCAAGTGATCATACCTATAGCAGAAGGAAGCAGAAGCTCCATTGCTGTTGCAAAAAGTGACATTCTCAACATTTTCTAAGTCTTGAAATTCCCCCCAGAGAGTGCTAGCCCTTCACTCAATTTCAATGCAAATACTTCAATGCAAATATTTTAAGACATTTTCAATTACTATCAAGCGAGTAGTGAATTACTCCCAAAGGAATGTCCTGTGCTTTCAGAACAAACGTTTTGAAGGGTATTAGCTACATATTCTAAATGGAAAGAGGGAAGAATCTTTTGATCCATGTACTTCTGAATCACAATTGTTTTCTAATCTCCTCTAAAAACATCTGCATTTAGAAAGCCAGATCATACACACAAACACATACATAAGGGACTGATCTGGAACTTCTGTGATACAGATAATTTTTGAATTCTTTATGCCTGCTTGGGTAACACATGACTCCATAGATTTAACCTGAATGAACTCTGTGTGTAAAAACAGGCAAAACTGAAAACTTAGAGATGACTAAAACTAAGTTTATCCAGTTCAGACAAAGCAGACAGTGCCAGTGAATGAAGATCATGTCTGCTCTGCAACCCATCCTTGCAACTGATGCTAAACCTGTAAAGTCAACATCCACAAAGTAGCAGAAAATACAGGGGAGTAAGAAACATTCATTCCTATAAGACAAAAATTACCTCTTATAAGGCAAAAAATAAAGGTTTCACTTGAAATATACTATCACATTTTTATATGAATCAAGCAATGGTCTCTTCCCTTCTTACTACATGCATTATTTGCCTTCAACTGAATTTCTTCAGTAAATCCTAGCAATTTGCAAAATGAAAACATGACTGAGACCTTCCAGGAGTTGCTGAAAAGCACAGGAAACAATGTTATTAAAAAATTTCAGGCAAAAACTGAAAAAATTCAAGAGAAATTAGAAAATAAGAGAAAAAAAAATGTAATGCTATTTTAAATAAGAATTTTCTGTTCCAAAATTGATGACCCTGTCTCTAATTTCCCCAAGAGAAACTTTCTCAGCTCAGGCACTCTCTAACTACTACTTGCAGAATAGTAAACAGATTTCCCCTTATTGACCTGCTTTCAAACCAAATGTTAAAATCAAGTATTCTGGTTTTGCAGTGCACTGCAACTAAGCAGAATTTGACTCAACAGCCTTAAAATTACATTAGAACTAGCTTGTTCTGGACATTTTTAGAACATAACTGGTGATCCTATTGTTCACAGACTCCAATGACTTCCTTATATAACTTTGTAGGAAATTTATTTTAGTATACACAAGTTTTAGTTCATGTGTGGGTTTTTTTCCCTTGCAGACGCTACAAAAATGTTCATAGCATGCATTCCAACAATAATCATGATAGAGAAAGTCAAAATAACTCATCATTTCCTAAATATGGTACTGTGTGTTTTGTGAAATACCACAATTCTGTACTTTTCAGTCTTGTACACCAATGGTTCCTAGGCAGCTAAAAAGACAAGTAAGGGTGAAACCAATTTTGTATTAATCCGTGATAACATAAAGTTAGAAAGCAAATTCTTTAGTTAACAGCAAAAAATGTGTTTTTTCATCTGATAATGCTACTTTAGATTGCCAGAAAGATTACCACCCATTTTGCAAAAACTAGCAAGTGTTTTTCATTTAGAGTTATTTGCCAAGTCCCCAACCACAAGATCCTCTTAACTACCGCTCATAAGGCCACTGACTGTACCACAAACATTAATTAATCAACCACTGCAATAAAAAAAAATAAAAGACAAATCAACCCACACACAAAAAAGAAAAAAAAGCTCCTGAAACACATATTTTAATTTTAGAGGTTCTACAAAACATGTTTACTAAAATCAGCTTGGTAAATTTGGCCCATTAACTGGGCCAAAAAGAGTTTAGGTACAGTTTATTCTCTTTCCTGCTGCAGCTGTTATAGGAATAATTAAAAACCTCCCCTGCCCCCCTTTCATGCTGTAGGGTTCAAATGACAGAGTAACCTGGCATCGGGAGTTAGAGAGGATGCAGCAGATTGAAGGAATGCAAAATGTATTCAACTAGGAAGCTTCTTCGGCCAGGCTACAGTACATGAAAAAATTATACAGCATGAGAAGTAACAGACTCATATTACAATCACATATCAACAGCAGAAAGCTCTCCTAAAAAGAAAGCAAATTCCTACAGAAGAATGTCAGGCAGGACGTTTATGACAGACTGACAACTGAAGCACAAGAGAGGTCACATAAGGTCTTGGCATTCTTCCAAACAAAGGGGTTTTTATCCTTATTGATGCAATTAACTGTCTTGCTTCAGACACATTAAGTCTATATTTTAAACTAACTTTCTCTAAGAACACACAGATCATCAGTAAATACTTTAAATGTTCACCTAGCTGTCTCCTCCTTTTGTAGTCCCCTACTAGAGCTTTTAAATGCATTAGCCTATGTTAAAGAAATCTGAAAATGGAAACAGATATCCCAACATTATTTTATTGCAGTGGTTTTCCTAAAAGTTGGTGTGAGAAAGAGGGAGAAAAAGTGGGCAAAATTAAGATGCCCATGAAAAGCCACCACCCAACTGGCCAATCTATATCTACCTATGCAGCTGCCTCTCAAAAATGGGGCTTAACACGAGAACTTCATCATTATGTTCATAAAGTTCTCAGTTTCCTGAAGATATCCACCAAACTTTACAATTATTTTTGTCATGTGTCTTTTCTTCAACTAACTGTGTTCCCAAACAGCAAGACGCACAAGTGTTCAAGCACTGCACTGAATCAGATGTCCTAGAATTTCAAACAAAGGCATATCCTGCACTTATTTTCAGCTTCTTTAGACAGCAAAACTGTAGCCGCTGATTTGGCAAACGCCTACAATGTCATTTTGGCCAGTGTCTCACCTTTAGACCCAAGTGATTACATTTCCAGTTTCCTCTTCCCCAAAATGGAAAAATGGCATTCAAAAAATAAAAATCTGAGTTTTGACTGAAAAACTGCTTCACTAACACTGACTTCCAAAATTCAAGCTTCTTGTGCTGTAGACAAGGGCACAGACCCTCTACTCTAGGAGATTTTACAAAGTCTACCACTACTGATAAACATGCTACAGCTGGATTTAAGATCTTAAGGTCTTGGTACACACAGTTAATCCACTCTGAAACTTGAGTAGTTGCAGCAGATGGCAATCAGAAATCTCTCATCAGCCTCAGAATATCCTCATGGTATATCATCCTATAAATAAGGCAAACCCCTTTCCCCTGGGCTGTACAACTGCTTATGGAACATCAGAAGTTTCTTTGGATTACAGAATGCTCAGAAAGATTTGATGCTGCCAAAGCTTATATCTCGTATTTTTGGAGTGAAGTATTCTTATTACAAAGTTAATGTAGTTTAGAAAAATGTCTGATTCATTTGTAGCTTATGCAGTTGCAATTTTAAACTAGAAATTTTCAATTTACTAATGCAGTTTTCAAAGCATCTTTTGTCTTACTACAGCTATTATGGGCATATTTTGAGTTTTACAGAACTGCAGTCAGCTAAGAATAAAAATAATGAAAACTGATGACCTAATTTGGTTTTCAGAATAAATTAGCTCTATACTTTTAAAAGCTAGTGCTACTTATTCAAAGCAGAAAATGGTACATCTGAGGTTTGATCACTGTTGGTAGGTAATGAGATATATTAAAAACAAGGCATCTTCAAGAACAATTCAGCACGAGTCCCTTAAAGAATCCTGACTTTAATCTCAGTCAGGGGAATAAGGAGTAGGGGGTGGGTGGGTATAAGCTGAGTCCAAGCATAAAAACAGTCATTACACTGACTATAGCTTTTACAGGTTTTCTACTAATTTCTATGTCTTCCCATCCACATATAAATGTATAGAAATCTTATACATATCCAGTGCTTCTAAAAAATAGAACCTAAACCACACATCACACCACTTTGAAATGCTTTTTCAACTTTACTTGACAAAAATCAAAAGTAATATTTATTTCTTTCCTTTAACTATTATTTGCCAATGACAACCTAATGTTCTAAAAATGTAGCAAAAGAGTTATTTTCAATTACTTCCTGAATGCAGCAAAGTCAACAGGTGTTGTTACCTCTTCTTGCAACAAGTTGCAAGGTTTGGGTTTTCCTTGGCTGTATGATCAAATGAAACTATTTTCATCTACTTTTACCTGAGGCTATAAAAGTTCACCAATTAAGAACCACACCAACATCAAGATTTCTGGTTAGCAGGAACCCTATTACTTGAACGTAAAGAAAATGCAGACTCATCTTCTGGCGTATGTTTACATTTGCAAAAAAAATTCCTCAGGCAACCCAGTCCATCAAGATTTGAATGTTGCAGCAGAATGTAATCCCTACCAGTACAATCATGTGAAATACTTCAGAATATCCCTGAAAGACTTTAGAACCCAGTGAACCCTAATATGACACCCTTAACTTCCACAGATTTTATAGCAATTTTAATAACATCTGCATTAGCAATTAATTTAAATAACATTTCTCAAAGATCTCTTCTCCCAACACATATTTGTCTATACAGAATGTCAACAGATTTAGCTATTATGAAAGCTCTGATTGCATCAGCAGCACAGTCAAGTACCCAAATAAATACAAGTAATTGAAGTAATAATGTTTATTAAGCAATCAGCACTTCACACACTTCACTTTCAGTATTACATCTCCTATTCACAGTGACACGAGGGTTGCAGACACAATCAATGTATGAAAACAATTATGCTTTTTCTAATGATATCGATCATAATGGTCTGATAAACAAAAAATTATTCTGTAACAAGTCTTTCAGATATTGGGGCAATTCAGGCAACTTTCAACACCAAATGTGGAATTGCTTTGGCTGGGAGGGTTACTTCCTGTGACCACTGACAATCAAACACACCAAAAAGAAAATCCTCCTGCTTCTCAATAAAGCAGTGAGGAACGTGCCTGAACTCTGCATTTACTAAGTATGTGTCACAACATGATATAAATGGTTAGGTGTACCCCAGTATACCTTAAAATGTCAACACTAGTCACAAAATAATTTTCAAGTTCTATTTCTAATTAAGCTATTTAAATACCTGAATTGATTTGGAAGTTTGCTATCACAGACCTTAATAACAATGGGCAACATTGATTTACCTTTGTTCATGATACCTGGAAACTTGAAAGTCAATATCTTATCCCTTTTTCTGTCATCACACTGTACATAACCTTGCCAAATTCAAGCCCTTATTACTATTACCTTGTGATTTATAATGCTAGCATTCTCTACCCACAAAGTCGTCAGTGAAAGGGGACACTCCATATGAACAGCAGGAGAAGCTTTCAAAACACTGTCTTACCCATTATCTCACTTGAACTTCTGTTTAAACCACACTGAAATAAACACCAGGAAACTGTAATGTCAGTAGGGCAAACATAAATATTTTTAAGCTTTACTAAATTTTAAAAATCTGGACAGTGTAGTTATGTATACATGTCACAAAAACAGGCTGCTAATGTCAGCGCTGCACTCTACACCTATCATTATTTACAACTGGTAGAAGCTGCTGCTTTGTAATTAACTAATTTCTGTTAGTTGCATACTCACATTTCCAGCTGCCATGCCATAAAATCTAAGCAAACACTCACAGCTACTGCAAGCATACTAACTACAGACTTATCCCAGGAAATTTATTCTGCTCTTGGGTGAGAGATTACAAATGTTTGCACACATTTCACTAATTCCTGAAGGCCAGCAGTAGGAAGAGACATAACCTCTACACTGACCTCCAAAGTTTGAACAGAAGTAGATGCAAAACTGTGTCAGTTAAACAATTACTACAGTATGTTGCGATAATGCCCAGAGGCACAGTTAGGAAAGGCACCTGAATATAGTTATTAGACACTGCCAGCTTTATTTTTTACAGAAATAAATCAAGAGTCCAGAGGTTTTGCTCTGCAGTCTATAAACTGCTAAACAACAAGGCTGAATGTGTCATTAAAAGATCAGGAATTTTTTCATACACTGAGCTACCAGCTCCTTCAGTATTAAATCATGTACAGGTACACTGCCTTTCACTGCTGACAGGGCATGCAGAATGAACAGCACAGAGGGAGTAAGTCAGCATTTGCAACTAGCAAGGTAGGAGTCCTTGAGGGTGTCCCACTGGGATAAAACTGGGGAACTAGGATAACACCAGGCAGAACCTAAGGAAAGTACAAATAAAAGGAAAATGATGCACAGAGAAGCGAGGGAAACAAAAAAGTATTGTATCACTATAGAAAGTAGCAGAATGAGGGCAACCAGAGGAAAACAATCAGCACTGGTGAAGAAGAAGGCAAAATCCACATTACTTCTGTATGGTTTTTGTTTGATTGATTTTAAGAAATTAAGACTGGATTTTGTGCCAGTTGATAAAGACTGGAAAGTTCTGCTTGACCCACACGATCATGAAACTCAAGGAAAAGGCAAAGGCAGCCTGAAGAAGCCTCACAAGGAAAAGAGGATAAGGAGAAAAGGAAGTGGTGACTTGTGAGCAATGTTTCACATGGTGACTAACCTATCACCTTTGAGCCACTTTCCACTGAAAAACACTGCAGCACTGGAAAGAAAACTCAATCCCAAGAAACTATGTCCTCAGGACAGAGATAATACTCCTTCCCCAGCACACAAGTCCCTTGCAAGGTAAATGCACTAGCCTCAGAATGGTGTGCAGGCACATTTAGACATGACAATACAGAACTGTTTTCATTCTTACTCCTTGGAATAAGGACATGAACTATTATTGATAGCATTAAAAAACATTATCATTAATTATCAGTAGTTTTAAACATCTGCATCTTAACTGATTACATCTCCAACTAAAGTCTCCTTCCTTACTCCTCTCAAAAGGTAGAGTTATACTGTGACCAAGACCAGAAAATAATAGGCAGACCAAATTAGGCTGCTGTGGCCTGCTATTATCTCTGCAGGAGTACAAATCTTTATACAAAAAGATTCTGAAAATGGTCATTCCATTTGTGTATTTCTCCAATCTTGTCTTTATTAATTATATCCAAGCAACCTAAGAATCAACTATCTATTTTCAAGCTTGTATGATTTTGCTATCATTTTACTGTGTTTTAGCATACTGCTCCTTGTCTAAATTCTACAAGCAGTCTGATAAAAGTTGAAAAGAAATGGAAAAGTTATATTTTTAATTTCAGGTGTCTTCAAACTATATACTCCTACAACTCAGAAATGGTTTTGGTCATGCAATTTTTTTTAAACAAAGTACTGAAGCTTATCTGCAATTTTTTTATTGTTTCTGACTACAAGTCAAAAAAGCAGTGCTGTTGAGCTGACCTCAGAATCTAGAGAAAAGGTTCCTTCCACGGGTAAGCTTAATGAAGTAGGGGGGAGCCAGATACTCAGAGTCACACCTTTAGGGGCAATGCAGAAAAGTGTGATGATTATTTAACTGTTTAAAATTAGCAAACACTACCTTTCAGGTCAGATCTTATTTTCAGAACAGCACGAACAAAAATTCTCATACATCAAACCAGAAGTTAATTTTTTGCTTTTACTGGTATGACCCTTGCACTAACATGTTTAACACTGAGCCATATAACAGCTGCTTACTTTTGCTTCAGTGAGTGCAAAGTGCAATATAAGTAAGGCTTGTCTTCATTACAGCACTCCACCAAAAAAACCCACACAGCTGGCTGTGTAACATGCAACATCTCACAAATTCTTTCTACCTTCATCTATTAAATGTAATCTTTTTCTATTTTTAAGCTTCCAAGCATTTAAAAAAAAAACTGAACACGATTTTATACTTCAAAGACTAAGAACATAGTAACACATAGTATAAGAATCGAGAAGAAATATTAAGATTCTGCAAAGTGAACTTCCCCCCCTGCCCCACTGTTCCCTAACTTCTAAATGGATGCTAATTAAGAACCATGCTCTTCCCACAGCCTTTAACTTTGGCAAGTTTTATATGTTAAATTACAACAACTAAGGAGTGAGTGTAAAAATGCCAAGGAAATACATGATAAAAATAGCAACTTCAAAGTATTGTTTTTAACAGTGTAATGTCCTTGGTTCCAGCATTAACAATACTGCTCTGTTCCCAAATCTTAAAACAAGAGCAGTATCTCTTTTCCAGTTTGAAGATACCAAATTTAATAGAACCAACATACCTTAGTAGGAGTAAAGAACAATGTTAGGAGTAAACATCCTAACAATGCACAAACAAAAAACCCAACTATCTGTCATTTTAGAGACAGCTGATCAAAATTTGTTTGATAGCTCAGCACTCCTCTCTCTGCAGCTTCTGTGTGGTGTGAATGAAACCCAGTGTGCATCTCACACCCTGTCCTCCTACCACGACTGCAGCGAGAAGGAAAACTGGACAGGGGATAAATCCAGCACTGTCTCAGCACTGCTTTCTCCTGCTTCCAGTATTATTACTGTGCTTCTTTTTACCCTTTCCTCCCTAATGTTTCAGACAGAGCATTCAGAGATATCTTTGGCTGTGCCAGGCTCGGGAATGCACTTTTCCATCGGTAACAGCTCGGTGTCCAGCTGCCTTCTCGAGCCTCCCAGTGAGCTGTTTCAGCTCCTCACCCATCCAGCACAGCCAGAGCACTGCACAGCAAACCAAAGTGCAAGATCAGGCAAAAGGGCATTCCCATTCCTCCATTTGTGTTGCACAAAACCACAAGAAGAGCCCGAGATGCTAAGGGCACTCACACACTGAGCTCTGTAACTAAACAGAGGTGAAATTAACCTGCCTTGTTTTGCAAAATATTCAAAACAACATTAAGCAGAGAGTGTACAATATGTATTCACATGTCAACCAAAGAGCACTTTAGCTGGCAATATTCTGATGGCTACAGAAAGTAGTAATAGATGTATGCCAATTCAATTAATGCTAATTTAGCACTTGGTGTATCTCTCATTTAATTCAAAACAATTCACGTATAAAATTGCACCTATTTGTGCCAATGTAGTTAAGTTACAGGAAAAGACTTCAAGTCAAGCTTTGCATTTTCTCTAAGTATATCATACTTTTATTAAAACCTATATAGGCTGAAGAATAACTAAGAGAATCAGAAACCATTAGCTGTTTTTACACAAAGATAACAACTTTCAGTTTTAACTACAGGTTATATCAAGTCAACCATCTAAACCAAACTTTTATGCAAACTAAAATACACAAAGGAATTCAGAACCAGTCAGCTTAAGGTTCTGTTGTAAATATCTACACACAGAAAAAGAAGAATAGGAGATATAAAATCCAGGACCTATTTCTCTAACTCCTGCTAAGCTGTATAACAATAATAGAGGATATAAATCAGCCTGAACAATGGAACAATAACTATGATCATTTCTCTACAGTTTCTGTGTAACAGTCTTTAGGTAAAAGATAAACTTATTTTTCCCAAATATAAGTACTTTTGATTACAAAGCATAGCACTTCCTCTTAGAATTCAAGCCAATTTTTTATAGTTCAGAAGCAATTGTTTTACAATGTTATTAAAATATTATCTTATCAGACTTTTTGACCTACATTCCTAAAAACTGATGTATGATTTCTGAAGTTATAACGAAGTTTGATGAACTGGATAGATTGTGCAATGAAATGTAGAACTGATCAAAGTCTTCTCTTGTTACTATTATTAAAATAAGTGCTTTGAAAATCCATGAAGATTTTAGCTCTCTGGCACTGAGAGGTGTGAAATTACCCCTTTCGCAATGACCAACATCTGGATTTTATTTCTTGTTAAGGCTGAAAATACATAACAGACTCAACATTTTTTTATGAATATACCACTATCCTGAACTGGCAAAATGACAGGGAGATGCATCTAGGACTGTAGAAGAGACAGAAAACGGCATTGGCAGCAGCCAGAAAAGTTTGAGGACAGAGCAGTTATAAAGCCAGGCTTGATGGCCTGAACACTGTGCCAGCTTTGCAATGATTCAATCTCTATGACAGATTGAGTCAAAATTTTTAATTAATGTATGTAATACTTTAAAAATTAAGTACTCTGAGGAGCTGTTGAGCATTTACATGCAATCACTTTTCCAAGCCATAGTAGCCACACAAAGGTTTCTGATCACAAATCTATCATACTCCTTGCACTCATCAACATCGAACCACCAGAAGAGATTTATTTAAAAGACATCAGCGCACCAAATTGAAATATGCAGAGAAAAACTTCAGACCATGCAATCATGTATTTATTTTAGAGACCTGTTTTACTCTGATGATTCCACCCTGGCACATGGGAAACCCACGGTCTGGCTGACAGTGTTGATTTTCTCCAGAGCCTGTATGGAGCTGTGTTTTGGCCCTGTGTTTCAAAGGGTGTGGATAAGGGCAATGCCTTGGCTGCTGCTGGACAGTGCCTACACAGAGTTAGGGCTGCTTTTTCACCCCCTCACTCTGGCCCCATTCCAGCAAATTGGCTGGGGTGGACAAGAAACTGGGAGGGAAAAGAGTCAGAAGAAATGACCTGGTCTGGTCAAAGGAGTATTACACACACTTCCCATGCTCAGGCACCAAATTCAAGCAGCAGAAAGGAAAGGTCTGACTGCTGAGAGCCACCAAGATGCTTGTGGAAGGCAAAAAGTAATTTCCTTTGCATCACTTGTTTTTCCTTCCTCTTTTTTTCGCTTGTTACACTGTCTTTATCTTAAACCAGCAGGTTTTTTGCTTTTGTAGCCATGGGACAGGCAGGCAAGTGAGCAACTGTGTGGGTGCTTGGCTGCCCTCCAAGGTCAACCAACCCACTACACATGGCAAGTTTAAGATCCTTTCCAACCTTGTCTTCTGCTAAAAGGATCATCACTGGCATCTTCTTGGGATTAATAACACTCTCCTCTTGTATTTAAAACACCAATATATAGAGGGGAAAAAAAAACACAGAGAAAAAACAGCCAAGAAAAATGCTGCAGAGAAATAACAAAATGGGTAAGTACCTGACTAAGAAAACTTACCAACTCAGTTTTTTTGAATTTCATCTCACTACCATTTGTTTAATCTAACCAGTCGCAGTACAGATTGCTTTTTTCTAGATCCTACTGCCAATTTATCTCTGGTTTCTAGTACTCTAGGCAGAAAACACGTCCAACAATCTTCTGATGAGCTATTCATTCTCTGTAATTCCCTTGGGAGAAAAGGAGGGCTCTCCCAAAGTTTTTGACATAGACTGGGATTCAAAGCATCCAACTAGTATCAAAAAGTAACAAAAAAATTCTCACTTGAAAACAAAACTGTAACTCCTAAGAATCCTCCAGGCAGAAACTGTCATTATAAGCAACCAGATTGACAAGGTCATCTTACTTACAATTCTGGGGTTTGTGTTTAATTCTGTGTTTTAACTTAAATTCACAATTTAAAATAAAAAATACTGGTTTTAAAAAAGCACAAAAAATACCATAAATAGCTCTTATCTCTTTTGTTCAGTCAATAACAAATAAATGGCAGCAATACAGCCTGAATACTAATCAGGAGTTGTGGAAGAAAACTTCTCTTGCAGCCTCAGTTTTTAGGGATAAACACTGTCACCTCTGCAGCACATTCATCAGTTCCAAATAATTCAGAATGACCTAAGGACTCTCCAGATCAACTGGATTTTATCAATTCCCATCAGTTATTATTAAACACTATGGACAACAAGCAAAGATTTTCTGCTCATTTTCCTCTCTTGTACCCACCACAATTCCCACTTCTGCTGAGTGTGAAGGAATAATTTCAGTACCACCATGAGATTGCCATAGGTATCTCAAGTTCAATGCAAGAATTTTGCTAATGGATTCAAGCAGCAAGCAATTTCTGTTAACAAAAGGCTAGCCTGAACTCCTCAGAAAGAGAAAAAAAGCATCAAGAATGAAGAAAATAACTTTCCTCTCTCCCACACACACAAGTCATCAAATTGTTCCAATCATTTTCAGAGCTAAGGGCTTTTTTCCTATATGGGTGAAAGAGGTGAATGGAAGGGGAGGAGAATAAGTAATATACTATCTCCTGAGAGAGACCAATTCTGGGAAGAATAATTCCAAGTAGATTTGCAGAAATTGGAAAAAAGAGAGTGAGAACATGCTAGAAGAAGGCTTCCTCTAAACCAAAAAAGAACAGTGTCAGTGATTTCATTCAATACTTTCTTGTGACCTTTAAAATTTTAATACCTGAGAAAAGCTGTGAAGGATTCAACAGCTCACAGTTTATGAATCCTTTGTGGAATAACCACACTAACACTATATACTCAAATAAGAGAGAGGATAGAAAGTAACTAGACTTCAATAGAGACAGAGGATAAAACAGAACAGAGACATTTAAATAATGCAGGAAAACAAGATGGAGAAACGGGAATGCCAAACCTTAAACGAGGACGCTGATGTGACAGATGTTTCAGAAACTCCAGCTAATGAAGACTATCACTGGAGTTCAGCACAAAAGTTCATCAAGTCAAAATAAATTGTTCGTATAGAGGGTTCTGCTATCCATGAGAGGTGCCTTACAGTTAAATCAGATAAACTAACTCTATCAAAACATATCACAAGATCCATATGCATTGAGACTTCAGGTGCAACCAATCTACTTTCACATACTGAGGAAAAAGAGGCTGAGGGACACAGCACATTATTAATAAAATACTTCAATTCTTTCCAAGTAGATGGGACAGCTGTTATGCTTCAAATAAGATACCAAAGTCCTAAGAAATCTTTTAATCTATATATCACACCTGAGTACTTTATAGGAGAGCAAACGTAACATCAGAATACAAAGCAAAACAAATAAGAGTAAGGGATGCTTTCTCACCATCTCACCCTATAAAGAGAATAAAGATACATCAAATGAAATTAGCAGGTGGCAGATTCAAAATAAAGAAGGGTGGGTACCTATTCCTTACCAGGACATCCAAGATACAAAACTGAGCCACAGGTTGTACTACAGATGCCAAAGTGTACAGGGCTGAAAAAGAAACTGGTGAAAAAAATGGGAGCAAAATCTATCCTTTAAATTAGATACTAAATATGAGAATACCATTGCTCACTTCAAGAACCCTTGAGCAATAGGTCACTGAAAACTACTAGGTCAATATTGAGGGACAATAATACAGGTTAGTTCATCCTTTCACTTCTGCAAAAAGCAGGGCAGGGGGAAGCAATGAACTTCAAGAATGAAAAGTCAAAGCACTTCACTGCCTGTCTCCTGCTTTGTGCACTCTGAGGCTTCTGAGACAACAGGGGCTGCTGACCTTGTTCCACACATGGCTGAGCTTGATGGGCTGTTCCAGCCCTGGGCACCTCCCTGAGGCCTCTCACCCCACACAGGTGCTGGGGCTGCACAGGGGGATGCTTGGCTGCCTGGAGCAGCTCTCAGCCAGCATCCCTGTGCTGCCAACAGCTCCAGGAGGCAAAGGCAGCACTGAGGGATGGCTGCACCGGCCCCAGTGTCACCACATCCTCCAGGGGACCCCACTGGGAAGCACCTGGGTTGCCAGAGGGGCCCCAATGTGACACTTTGTTACCTTGTCCTTCCCAGTGCTAGCATCCAGACAGTGCTTGTGGATCAGGGACACTGAAACCTGGACATTCAGCACTGAGTTATCTTTCGCAGTTATTGAGAGTTTGGCCTTTACCAAACCATGCATCTGCATTCTCTGTACTCTTCTGAGCAGAGCTTCCCCACCTAGTATCTATTTAGTGGGCACACACATCTGTTGATTCTGTCTTCTTGCTTATCCTTTGCATAGAGAACCCTCAGCTTTGCCCTCCTTGCATGCTTCAGAGCCCGCATTCAAGAACTCCTCTGCAGGCCCACTGGAGAGAGGATGATGGGCTAGATGTGAAAAGGCCATTCTTAAGAGAAGACTTCACACAGCTTATGAAAATATGTGTATTTAGGAATTTGTTTGTGTGTTTGACTTTAATTTATATTCCAGTTTTTAATTTATTCTCTGATCCATTTCAGGCTGTGGAGATTGTTGCACCCCCATGCCTGCTTCACAGCACACCAATGAACGGAGCAGCTCATGATTACCAGTTTAGGAACTTCCAACACCCACCTTTTGTTTTCCAAGAGTAACACAAGCTGGATGGAAGTGTTTTACTGAGGAAATTGCATAGACAGCCTTTGCAGCAAATCATGGCAACAATCCTAGTACCACCTTTGTGGATGGCCCTAGGAGGATTATAATCACAGAATGGCTGACAATGGAAGGGACCCTAAAGACCACCTAGTTCCAATCCTCCCTTTCCCCATTATGGGCAGGGATGCCACCCACTAGACCAGGTTGCTCAAAGACCCACCCAGACTGGCCTTGAACACTTCTGGGAATGGGGCATCCACAACTTCTCTGGGCAACCCATTCCAACGCCTCACCACCTTCAGAATAAAGAATTTCTTTCTAGCATCTTATCTACATCTCTTTTCTTTTTAGCTTAAAACCACTCCCCCTTGTAGCTCAATGGTAGTTTTGAGATACTTTTCATTTCCTTTATCCTTGGCTGTTTGAAAGCGTAAAGGAAAATGAAATCTTAAGGAACTTGAGCACAGAGGACGCGAAATTTCAGTATTCTGTAACTTTCTTTCTTTCCTCTAAATAAGCACTCTCCCTTAAGGCTGTGACCTGCTTTGTTGCATGGGTTTTTAACAATACAAACTTATTGGAACAGCAAACTGGTATCACAATGGACCAGATGCTGCTTGGCCCATTAGGAACACCACAGCAATACAATATGCTTTTCCTGTGTACTTAATAAGCCCCAAGCCATGAAATAAACCCCAAAAGTAACTATTTTTAATAAGTCTCAAATAAAATAAGGAATAGTTTCAATATCTCTGCTTTTAAGCTTATACTAACAATTTTAAATGCAAGGGAATTCTGTTCTATTCCCACATCTGGCTCTTCCAATGAACCCTATGAAGCAAGAACATTCCTATGAATCAGGAAAAAATATAATGAAAACTACAATTCTGATTCATTCATACTAAACTGAGTATTTTGTTTTCCTGGTAAATTCATCTTCCCCTTTACATATATATAAATATATATCCACCAAACTAAAACTAATCTATTCAATTAGACCTGCACATCACACTAAATAGAATAAGCTTGAAAGTTTGACCCAAGAAAATAACACCAGCTTATGCAACTACCTTTAAAGAAAATAGAAAATGTTTCAAAAGCATTGTTACACAGTGAATATACATGCTACAAAATCAAGAACCACATATAATAAAATAATGCTGTAGTAGAGATAAATAAAATTACTCTATTCTTTTTGTTGTTCTTCACTACCAACACAGGTCAACTACTAGAACTCACATAACACTCAGGCCAGACAAGAGACCTTCCAGTGTCACACACCCAAAAAACCCCAAAAACATAAAACCCCAAAATCACAAAAAAAACCCAAAAGGGAAACATGGACAGAAATCGAAGTGAAGGATTTACATTATGCCACTTTAAAAGTCAGCTTTCTGCATCATTTGTTTATTTCCTCTATTTGGAAAACTGCCACATTTTTTCCTGAAGCATTTATTAGGAAAGATTTTCTCAATGACAATTTTGCCCCTTACATAGATGTCTGAGATCTTGTTTCTCTATGATATACAAGTGGAAAACAAATGTCTCAGACCTGAGAAGCTTTGCAATAACTGAAATAAAACAGGTTATGGCAGCTAAGTATAACAAGTGTCTTCAGTAAAGAATTCAAAAAAATTTGGGCAATGAAAT